>NC_089822.1:18688391-19027564 GCF_035046505.1 Tiliqua scincoides | reverse complement strand
ATGCTTTCCGGGGGAAAGCAGCACGCTGCTTTCTTTGCACATGTGCAAGCCACTCTTAGTTACATCTCAATGCCGGGAAGCTTAAAATGGCGACGCGCAGGCTTTGCCCACTTTCAAAATGGCACTGCCCAGGTCTTTTGCCATCTTCCAAGTTGGCTGCCATCAGCTACTCACGACCCACCAGAAATCAGATTATGACCTACCAAGTGGGTCCTGACCCATGGTTTGAGAACCACTGCATTAGCCTATGTGAAAAGTTTTGATTCTTTGCCCCAATGTGCATGACTACACTTATTTACGTTGACTTACTTCCACACTTACCCAGGAGTAAGCCCCATTGACTATCATTGTTATAAGCATATATATATGCGCTGTCTGGAGGCAGTGAGGATCTGGATGGGGGCTAACAAGCTGAAATTAAATCCGGATAAGACAGAAGCTCTCCTGGTTCGGAAATCCTCGATGCAGGTGCTGGACTATCGGCTTGCGCTGAATGGGGTTGCACTCCCTCTGAAGGAGCAGGTCCGCAGCTTGGGGGTCCACCTGGACTCGCAGCTGCTCCTGGATTCCCAGGTGGCGGCTGTGGCAAGGGGGGCCTTCGCTCAGCTTCAGCTGGTGCGCCAGCTGCGGCCGTACTTGGATCGTGCAGACCTGGCCACGGTGATCCATGCCTCGGTGACATCGAGATTAGATTACTGTAACGCGCTCTATGTGGGGCTGCCCTTGAAGACGGTTCGGAAACTGCAACTAGTGCAGAATGCGGCGGCCCGCGTGGTTACTGGAGGTAGACGGTTCGACTCTGTCAGTCCGCTTCTCCAGCGGCTGCACTGGCTGCCCATTCGTTTCCGGGCCCAATTCAAGGTGCTGGTATTGACCTTTAAAGCCCTATACTGCTCTGGACCAGGGTATCTTGATCGCCTGCTCCCGTACAATCCGGCTCGCCCTCTCAGGTCATCAGAGAAGGCCTTTTTACAAGTGCCGCCGCCTAGGGAGGTACGTGGGGCGGCTGCAAGAAATAGGGCCTTCTCAGTAGTGGCACCAACGCTATGGAACTCTCTTCCCCTTGACTTAAGAATGGCTCCCTCTCTTGAGACCTTTCGGCAAGGCCTGAAGACCCTTCTGTTTAAACAGGCCTTCTGAGTTCTCGGCCTTTTAACATCTTTTTAACATCTTTTAATATTTTTTACAGGCCTGATTCTTTTATGACTTGCTGCTGCTCTATGCTCTTTTTACCTATTTTTGTATTCTGACTGCTGTTTTTTATGATGTGTTAATATGTTTTTATCTGTTTTTAAATTGTTTTTAATATGTTGTAAGCCGCCTTGAGTCCCTTCGGGGAGAAAGGCGGGGTAAAAATAAAGTTATTATTATTATTATTGTTATTATTATTATATATAATAGTCCTTTAAAAGTACAGATCTATGATATTTCCCTAAATGCAGTCACATACCATGGCAGTCGCATCAAGTCTATTAAAAATAAAACACACATTGAAATGAATGGGGATCCACCTGAAATTGGCTTGTGATCCACCTAGTGGTTCATAATCCACAGTTTGAGAACTACTGCTCTAGGTGATTTATAGGCAGCCTCTTTCTGTCTGGGTTTCCTAGCCCTGGGTGCCATGGCATAGCTAGAGGGGGTGCAAAGCACTAAGTTTTGCAGGGAGCCTCAGCGCAGCATGCAAGCAGCCTCCATTTTGCTCCCACTGCCCAGAATGGCCTTGAAGGGGAAGGGGAAGGGGGGGAAGGGGAGGGAGGCTCCCTGTAAAACTCAATTCTTTGCACCCCCTCTAACTATGCCACTGCTTGGGTGTGGCAATGAAAAAGACTGTTTTATTTATTTAGAAGTTTGCACTATGCCTTTTCACCCTTTAATGAGCTCATGGTGACTACCAGTCCAATCCCAGTGAATCCCATTCTACCTGGAAAGAAAATGAAATGTTGCTAACAGCTTGGTGCTGCACCAGTTTGCCTGCCTCTCTTTCTCTTCCATCACAAACTTACTTTCCTTTTCCTTATTCACCATTAAAATATAAGAACCCTGGGCAGAGCAACTTGCCTTGTTGTTTATGCGGCAAACTCCCAGACGTGCTGATTGTGCTGCTACATCAACATTGGCATCAACACCATCATCATCATCCTCCTCAGCCAAGATATCCAGATGATTGAATGCATTTCAGGCTCAGAAAGAATGCAGGACCTCACACGCCATTGGGACAAGGCCATCCATGTAAATACCTAAATAGGTGGTTGAGACAATAGATAGCTAAAGCACAACACAATAGGATCACAGGAACATAACCTAACCCATATGTAAGGCAGACTTTTCTCAGCAATTCTGGAACTCTTTTGCATGACAGACAAACAGAAATAGTCAAGGCTGGAAAAGCATTTCAGATAAATTCATGAACACCAGCTTCAGGGTTTTTTTGTTCTTGACATCCAACATTAGAGGTTTGCACAAGCTTCACAGCCAACACTATCAAATATCTAGGAGCTTGGGTGCCCAAGGACCTGGCATTTTTCAGGCCTTCTTGGTAAACACTCTTTCCACACTGAATTACCCCTATTGTGTAGTTTATTCCTTAAGCAGTATTTAAATTAGTTGTGGTGGTTCAGACAGTACATCCTCACATGAGGATGCAGAATGGAATGCTGGGAATGAGGGTGGGATGTGCATGGTCCTGTTATTAGGTGCACTGTGAGTGGCACCAGTAGACAAAATCAAACAAACCACCCCTATATCTTTCCTGAAAAGAAATGATTGGATTGTGTAAGTCTGAAAAACCAACAATCCAAGAATTCAGTTGGACAAGGAAATTAAGACAATTTCTTCTCTACTTGGGTGCCCTCTACACCTTTTGATTTATAAGTGTATAATGCTTTTCAAATTATGAGGTTAGCAAAAGTGCAATGAGAAGCACACTAACACCTTTAAACTCATATATATGGTCTGTCTTCAAAGTGTTTGGCTTGTTCCATTATACAACTAGAAGCAGCTGCAGTGAAAGAGAAATGAGGGCATAAGCAAAAATAAGATTTCCCTCCCCATCTAGATCAGCCTCTGATCAGCCTAGATCAGAGAACAGCTGGATGAGCCTCTGGGCCAACAGCAACTAGCACACAGGGTCAAGAAATGGTTGATGGGAATTCAAAGGAAATAATAAAAAGAACAAAGAACTGGGAGCAAAATATATGTCTGTAAAGGGTGGTGGATCTAGGTTGGGTAAACACCACGACAATTCTTCAGTTAAACACTGCACAGTCACTCTGAACTTTAGAATTAGCTAGGGACCATCTCTATCCAGCAGGTGCTAAGCTCAGCACCACAGAAAATGGAGCACGCCATCACTGCTGGATCCACACCCTCTCTGTTCCTCCCCCCTCACCACCCAGTTTCACCCCTCCCTAACTTGATGATACCCTACCTACCCCACTGATGCCTTATCTGCTCCAGCAGTTGCAGCAAGGCCCAGCAACAGACAGGAGCACCTCTACCTCTTGTGGCAGTGCTCCCAAAATTGCCTCTGATTAGCATGCTGCATGCTACCAGCAGCCTTTTTGTGACAGCAAACCTCTGTTTCACTGTCATAAGGTGTTCCAGTTGGCAGCACAATCCTGCATAGACCAGGGCTGTAAGTATTTTAATCCTCCCTATTTTGCAGCAGAGGCTCTGTGGTATACCTGAGGCACCTAAGAGCCAAATCCTATCCAACTTTCCAGCCCTGGTGTAGCCATGCCAATGGGATGGGCACTGCATCCTGTGATGGAACGCTAGTTAAGAAGGGCCTCCACAAGGTAAGGGAGTGTTTGTCCCCTTGCCTTGGGGTTGCATTGCCACTGCACCAACATTGGAAAGTTGGATAGGATTGGGCCCTAAGTGGTTTATCCAGTGGCATAGCAAGAAGCGGTGCAGAGAGTCATGCAGGGAGTCTCACAGCAGCATGCAGGTGGTCTCTCCCCCCATGCTTCGGAACCATTCTGGTCACTGGGAGCAAAATGGAGGCATTCACCTCCATTTTGCTTCCACCACCCAGACTGGCTCTGAAGGGAAGCATGCTTGCATGCTGCATGAGGCTCTCTGCAAAAGTATCACTTTGCACCCCCTCTAGCTACGCTGTGGGGTTTACCTAGTTCATGGCAGAACTGAGAGCTGAAGCAGGGAAGTTCTGATGTGCAATTCAGGCTGCAATCCTAACCACATTTTCCTGAGAGTAAGCCCCATTGAACCAAATAGGACTTACTTCTGAGTAGACCTGGTTAGGATTGTACCCTCAGTCTGCTAGCCACTACACTATGCCAGCTCCCTATTGGAAGCTCACCTCTAAAGGCAAGAATGCCTCTATCACACCACTTTCAACTCTCTTAAGTACTACTGACTGAAATCCAGGCACAGCCTTTTTAGATGCTCTCCTTCTGCAGAATGTGCTGATGTTAACAAAGAAGGACATATTACTCAAAGGACTTCTCAGATAGGGACCTAAAGTAGGCAATGTAGTATGCTGCAAGAGGTAAGGGCAAAAATACATTGGACACACTGCAGATCAGAATTTGACAAAAGGATACCATCAATATAAAGAAATCGTTGACTTTCATGTATTGACATTGGGATAATAAGAACATAAGAAGAGCCCCGCTGGATCAGGCCAAAGGCCCATCTAGTCCAGCTTCCTGTATCTCACAGCGGCCCACCAAATGTCCCAGGGAGCACACAAGACAACAGGCACAACCTGCATCCTGGTGCACTCCCCTGCATCTGGCACTCAGAGGCAGCCTGCCTGTAAAACCAGGAGCTTGCAATACCTACTATGACTTGTAACCCGTAATGAACTTCTTCTCCAGATATTTGTCCAGTCCCCTCTTAAAGGCATCCAGGCAAGTTGCCATCACTACTTCTTGTGGCAAAGAGTTCCACAAACTAATTACACGCTGGGTAAAGAAATATTTTCTTCTGTCTGTCCTAACTCTCCCAACACTCAACTTTCATGGATGTCCCCTGGTTCTGGTGTTATGCGAGAGGGAAAAGAGTGTCTCTCTATCCACTCTGTCCATCCCCTGCATGATTTTGTATGTCTCAATCATGTCCCCCTTCAGGGGCCTCTTTTGATTGAGGCCAAATTATGCATTTTAAGTCCCATTAATATCAACGGAAGAACCAAGCACATGCTTACATTTCCCCATTAAAAGGTGTTTAATGTTGACTTCGTTATGCTCCATGTATTGTTTCCACTCTGCACTTGATTCCCAGAGTTTATATCATGCTGCATGCCCGCTTTCGGCTGCTCATGCTGTTATGCATGCCTAATTCTACAGGACTGATGAATGAGCAAAACATTTATGGAATTTGCAATGTACAGTGCGCACATTTCTCTCTCATCTCTGGGTGCCTCTGGAGACATTAAAAAAAATAACAGGTCAAACAGAACCAGCCAAGCATAAGTATGGCCATTAATGTATCAACTGCCATGTGTGCACTACAGAAACCTGTCAAACTGAGATTTAGACCAAACAAGCCATCCTCATCAAAGGCCTCAAATCCCCAGCATGAATACTCTACTGACTTTCCCAAGATGGAACGCTCCAACTCTCAAAACAAAATGTGCCATTACTGTCTAGATGTGGGAATTGACCAACTGAAGGCCCCACTCTTAGAAAGTCACATCAAGTCCAATTGGTTGCCCTTATTTGCATTCATCAGCCCCAGAAAAAAAATCTCAAAATGGTTGATACTGTTCCCCTCTCATGTATGTACAAAAGATATTAAGTAATTGAACTCACAATGGGCTGCTGCAAGAGTCAATCCAACCTAATGATTTGAAAGGGGGAAATCTCCCACATCTACTTTTGTCGTGTGATAATGATTCAGGGTGCGATGAACGAATCTCAGGATGCGTTCACACTAAGGCTGTGGCAAAATCACAAGGTCAAAAATTTGTGGTTAATAAGTTTAGGTAAGAAGGAGATTTGCAATGCAGTTGTTAGGTGGCAGTGAAAATAATTTTTTTAAAAAGACTGGGGAAGTAATGACTGAGGTAGAGATTGATGGTGAGGTTTACAAGAATCAGAAGCAAGGGTATCAAATGTATGAGAAAACAGTACAGAGTGAAGAAGTGGCAGAATCAACAGAACCTGAGATAAGAGAAATAAAGAGATGAGATGCACTGAATGTTGCCATTTCGCCAACAAATGAAAGAATGATGATCCCAGGTCATGGTCTCGGGGTAGATTATGCAGCAACCTTGCTGAAACTAAGCAGGCCTAAGTCTGGTCAGCATCTAGATGGATGACTGCCTGGGAACCCCATCTGTAGAACCTGAACTTTGAGTTTCATGGTGGAAGAAAGGTGGGATTCAGGAAAAACAGAGCCTACAAGACAACAGCGAACAGTATATTGTCTAAAGAGACTAAAGATGCAATCCTAGAATGCACTTCAGCCGGCTGGCCTGGGAGGGTCACAAACATGCCGTAAGGCACGTTTGCGCCTCTTCGAGAGGAAGCCAGGCTGGCGCACCGAGAAGCACCGGCCTGCAGAGGCTGACATAAGCCTCTGCTCCGGCTTCTCTTCAGATGCTTGCGTCAGCCCAGCTGGGCCAATGTAAGCGCAAAAGGTAGGCAGGGGGAGGCAGGAAGGAGGCAGGAAGGAGGCATTCCTGGGCAGGAGGAGGGCGGGCAGTGGGCGGCCCTAGAGGCGGTCGAGTAGAGAGCGGGAAGCGAGGCTGGGATCCGGCAGTTATGCCAAATCCCAACCCCCATTCCTGGGGAGAATGGAGCGGCTTCAAGTCGTTCTGCTCTCCCCGGACTTGTTCCACCTCCAGAGGTGGTGCAAGTTCGAGGAGACCCATGGGGCCAGTGGCCCTTACCCAAGTGTAAGGGGAAAAGTTTCACCTTGCCTCTGGCTAAACCGCTTCTGGCCACTATCCTGCACTGGATACAGCGCAAGCTTCTTGATCCTTACCTGTTCCAGATCAGGATAGGATTGCGCCCTACGGGCCAAATCCTATCCAATTTTCCAATGCCAGTGCAGTGGCAATGCAGCCTCAAAGAAAGGGAACAATTCCCTTACCTTGAGGATGCCTCCATGACTGCCCCCCTTCTGCAGGATGCAGTGCATGTTCTGTTGGCACAGTTGTACAAGCGCAGGAAAATTTGGATAGATTTGACTCTCAGAGACTACCTGTCCCAGACTTTTAGTTTGTCCTTTGACATATTCATGGTCTGTTGTCCCTATTCAGTTTTATTCCTCCTCCTCCTTCCTCCCTTTTTCATCTCCCCGAGATCAGATGAATGTGTCCAACATGAGATGGACGTGCTTTGCTGACCTGATCACATGTCATCTGCCTTGACAAGGATCCGTTTTACAGCTAGTGTAAGTCCAAGGAAAAAAGATCAGGCGAAGTAAATCCAAGGGAGAGACCAGGTGAAGGGAAGAGAATTCTGACACACACTAAGAACAGCCCCACTGGATCAGGCCATAGGCCCATCTGGTCCAGCTTCCTGTATCTCACAGCGGCCACCAAATGCCCCAAGGAGCACACCAGATAACAAGAGACCTCATTCTGGTGCCCTCCCTTGCATTGGCATTCTGACATAGCCCATTTCTAAAATCAGGAGGTTGCACATACACATCATGGCTTGTAACCTGTAATGAATTTTTCCTCCAGAAACTTGTCTAATCCCCTTTTAAAAGCATCCAGGCCAGATGCCATCACCACATCCTGTGGCAAGGAGTTCCACAGACCAACCACATGCTGAGTAAAGAAATATTTTTTTTTGTCTGTCCTAACTCTCCCAACACTCAATTTTAGTGGATGTCCCCTGGTTCTGGTGATATGTGAGAGTGTAAAGAGCATCTCTCTATCCACTCTGTCCATCCCTTGCATAATTTTGTATGTCTCAATCATGCACCTCTTTTCTAGGCTGAAGAGGCCCAAACACCATAGCCTTTTCTCATAAGGAAGGTGCCCCAGCCCAGGAATCATCTTAGTCACTCTCTTTTGCACCTTTTCCATTTCCACTATATCTTTTTTGAGATGCGGCAACCAGAACTGGACACAATACTCCAGGTGTGGCCTTACCATCGACTTGTACAACGGCATTATAATATTAGCCGTTTTGTTCTCAATACCTTTTCTAATTATCCCAAGCATAGAATTGGCCTTTTTTACTGCCGCTGCACGTTGAATCGACACTTTCATCGACCTGTCCACCACCACCCCAAGATCTCTCTCCTGATCTGTCACAGACAGACTCTGGTACTTCTTGGATCCACACCCTTCCTCCCTTGATCCACCACTACCCTCCCCATCCCCACCTGTGACACTCCCCCACCACCAACTTACTGAGGCTGACACAGCCGGGGATCTGCAGAAGCAGACTCTAATATTGCTGTGCAGCAGCAGCTGAGACTGGCCCAGCAGAGGTGTGCTCTGTGCTGCATCACTGGGTGTCTTCTATCAGTGGGACATTCATCCCACAGTTGCAAATGGCCCACAGGATTGGGGTGTACATCTAGCATGACGAAGGCCAAAATTACAACTTTCCACTCCAGTTTCCCATGTCTGAAAGTTACAGCGCTTCTTCACAGTCACTGAAGAACTGTGAATGTCTGGAACTAAATTCATCATCTTGCTGGGAGACTTGAAAGGAATTTTGAACATATTGTTTACTGGAACTTAGCAGCTACTTGAAACTGAACTTTTCCTGTGTGTATACATTACCATCCTCTGATCCCACAGGAATTACACAAAGATATCCAGCCCCAGTGATGGAAAACATGACCAGGCACAGTTGGCAACTATCATCCAACCAGAACTGACTCTACAGCCAAAAAGCTTTCAGCCCTTTACAGATGAATTGGATGTCCTGCAGATGACAGTCACTGGTGCTCCTGATAGCCCCTTCCCTTCCCCATCCATTCATTTGCCTTTGTTTTGTCTTTATTCAATGTTACATGAAGTTCACTCCTGGTCCCAGGCAGTACACCCTCAGATGATGGAACTGTAGGGGCACTAGGCAACTGAGAAATCCCACATGCAGAACCATAATTTTCATTTCTACCCTAAATTATCAGGACTATACAAGCTGAGATGTGGGGCAAGTGTCTCTCATATCCCCCTGCCCCCTCCCCACAAGTTTTTCCTCATTCCACAAAAGTGGAACGGTGTATTATTTATGGTCAGAAATCAATGTATGAAAAGGGGAGAGAAGACATAAAGAAAGGACAGGAGAACATTCAGAGCAGCCACAGGAATAACAATAGCAAATACGTTTTCAACATCTTTGGGGGTTTCCAGAAATAAGACGTAAAGTGGCTCCCCTCAGTGGGATTTATAATGTGAATGTAAAAGCTAAATCAGAATTAAGACATGCCTCTCCTCTGCTTCCTCATAAGTATGTGACTCAAAAGCATTGGAATCTTCCTTATTGTACAACTGTGAGGAATCGGCAAACATGGGGTTGGCTTCTCTGCAGCACTTCTCCGCAGTCACACTTCAGTTCACCTCAGCATTGCTGGTTCCCGATTCTTAAGGTTGCAGAGCTATTTTGGGTGTTTCAAGAATCTGAAAACAGAGGAAATGGGAGGAAGAGTCAGGGCTGCATTGCCGGTAAGAGAATGACTTGATTCAAACCTCAGCTATACATTCACTGAATGGCCTGAGGCAAGCCACCATTTCTCAGCTTCTTACATAAGATTAACCCTTCCAACCTGGTTTTTATATTCCTCTGTTACTAGAGCAGAGTAAGTACATAAGAACAGAGTACATAAGAACATAAGAACAGCCCCATTGGATCAGGCCACAGGCCCATCTAGTCCAGCTTCCTGTATCTCACTGCGGCCCACCAAATGCCCCAGGGAGCACACCAGACAACAAAAGAGCTGCATCTGGTGCCCTCCCTTGCATCTGGCATTCTGACGTAGCCCATTTCTAGAATCAGGAGGTTGCACATACACATCATGGCTTGTAACCCATAATGGATTTTTTGCCAGAAATTGTCCAATCCCCTTTTAAAGGCATCCAGGCCAGATGTCATCACCACATGCTGTGGCACAGACCAACTACACACTGAATAAAGAAATATTTTCTTTTGTCTGTCCTAACTCTCCCAACACGCCGTTTTAGTGGATGTTTCCTGGTTCTGGTGTTATGTGAGAGTGTAAAGAGCATCTCCCTATCCACTCTGTCCATCCCCTGCATAATTTTGTATGTCTCAATCATGATCCCCCTCAGGCACCTTTTTCTAGGCTGAAGAGGCCCAAACGCTGTAGCCTTTCCTCATAAGGAAGGTGCCCCAGCCCAGTAATCATTTTAGTCACTCTCTTTTGCACCTTTTCCATTTCCACTATGTCCTTTTTGAGATGTGGTGACCAGAACTGGACACAATACTCCAAGTGTGGCCTTACCATAGATTTGTCCAACAGCATTACAATATTAGCTGTCTTATTCTCAATACCTTTTCTAATGATCCCAAGCATAGAATTGGCCTTCTTTACTGTCACTGCACATTGGGTCGACACTTTCTTCGACCTGTCCACCACCACCCCAAGATCTCTCTCATGATATGTCACAGACAGCTCAGAACCCATTATCCTATATGTGGTTTTGATTTTTTGCCCCAATGTGCATGACTGTACACTTACTGACATTGAAGCGCATCTGCCATTTTGCTGCCCATTCTGCCAGTCTGGAGAGATCCTTCTGGAGCTCCTCACAATCACTTCTGGTCTTCACCACTCAGAAAAGTTTAGTGTTGTCTGCAAACTTAGCCACTTCACTGCTCAACCCTGTCTCCAGGTCATTTATGAAGAGGTTGAAAAGCACCAGTCCCTGGGGCACACCGCGTTTCACCTCTCTCCATTGTGAAAATAGTCCATTGACACCCACTCTGTTTCCTGGTCTTCAGCCAGTTCCCAATCCATAAGAGGACATGCCCTCTAATTCCCTGGTTCCCAAACTGTGGGTTGGGACTCACCAGTGGGTTGTAACCCAATTTTTGGTGGGTCACAGAACTTTCACACTGATTGCTGACAAGAAATATATATTGAAGAAGAAGGAACACACACACACACACACACACACACACACACACACACACACACACACACACACATAAGGACAAAGCCAGTTATTATCATGCCATGCTGAGGCAGATTGCATCAGTGGCAGATTGTGAGTGGTCTAAGGTAGTGGCAGATTTGGGGTGCTTTGCACCCCAAGTCTGCTGTTGCCACCTCCCTCCATCAGTGCAAAACACAAAGATTGGCTTCCCATTCACTCAAGCAAGAAGCAGATCATTGCCCTTGTAGGGTCCCTGCTCTGGAGGGGCCTGGAGCAGGCTTGTTCCTCCCCCAGGGAGGCGTCAGATAGGCTGAAGGGGGGAGGGGGTTCCAGCACCCTTGTCCTCCTCCCTAGAAGAGCTGCCAAACCTGGCCTAGGAGCAGGAGCTGTTCACCTCACAGCTCCCTGCTTCTCACTGATTGCCTCTCATCCCTGGCCTCCCTGTTTTATGGAGCAAGCCCACCCCCTTTGGCTGCTCCCCTTCCTCCAGGTGGGGCAGAAAAGGCCTTTCCTGTGCCTGGCTTGTTTCCTTCAGTGTTCCTTGTTTGCCCTGCCAGCCCCCTCTGGCTGGTTGGGGTGAGCTAACCTTCTTTGCCCCCTTCAAGGGCAGGGAAGCCTCCCCACCCTGGGCATGGGGTGCCTGCTCCAGGGTAAGTCGGGGGTCAAGGCATCTGGGAGGGGCCCCAACAGCCCTCCTTATTGTTCACACACTCCTGTCAAACTCAGAAGTGCAGGACAGTTTGCACTGACCCTGTAAATAAAACTGGAAGCCCTGAACTTTGGGTGGAAGATGCATGGTAAGTGTTTTGGTTGGTTTGGTTTTTTTGTAGCACAGATGCAGTGGACCCCAGATGGCATCAGGCAGCATGCCAGTTGCATCACTCCTGGGTAGGCGGAATGTGAAATGGGAAGGTCCAAAATGAATGCAAGTGCCACTGAAGCTACAGGAAAGATTTCTCTTTCCTTGCGTTTAAGCCTTCTTGGAAAGTCAAACTCTGCGTCCCTTTTCATCAAAAGGCAAACTCCCACTGATTCTGGTGGAGCTGGACAGCCCTCTTGAGTGGTGAAATGAGACTGTACTCTGTATCCATAAAAACCATTTGTGCTTCAGTGGGTGGAAATCTACAAACTTCTCAAATTCATGTTAAAAGCTATTTGAAATCTCAGGATAGCTATTGCTCACTTGGAGGAAGTGTTTGCTCAATGAAACTTTTAATTCATTTCCTAAGCAGCCAGCAGGGTTATGTCACATCTGGATTTCTGCACCACTCATTTAAACAGGAAAGCTCCAATAAGGTATCCTGGGACACAAATACATACAATATCAATTTGCTACAGCCATTTATGTTTCAGGCATGGATTTTTTAAAAGGGACAAATGGAAAATCACCATCATTTCTTGTTTTGGGGAGCCAAAGCCCAGGTAGGTGATTGATTGATTTGCACAAGTATTTTTTCCCATAGAGTACTGAATTTCTGTCATCACCTCACTGTGACAGTATACAATGAAATGAGCAGTTCAGTATATTCTGCATACAGTGAAATGAGCAGTACAGAACTTTCAGAAATCACCCTTTCCACACTTATGGTGAATCAGGATCCCATGGCAAGTTAAGGACTCCTGTGACTGAGTTCCAGGTAAAAACACCAGTGCAAAAGGACTACCAAAACTCATTTATGGTCCAATCCTAACATCGATTTGGGCCGGCGCAAGTCCCTTGCGCCAGCTGGGAAGTGTTGCAAAGATGCCCTAAAACACTTTTGTGCCACTATTCTTGGAGATAGTCCAGCGCACAGACATGTGCTGTCCTTCCTGTGCCGCTGCGGGCCCCAGGGATGAGGTGAGTTGCATCAGCTGAGCTCAGTCAACTCAGGGATGGGAGGACATGGGGAGGGTGGGGAGAAGGCAGGAGGGAGGTGTTTCGGGTTGGGGGAAGGGCAGGTGGCAGGTGTTCTGGAGGGGGCAGGTGGGCAGGTAGTGGGAGGTGGGGGCAGGACCCAGCAATTATGCTGGATCCTAGCCCCATTCCTAGGCGTGAAGCAGCCCCTGGCTGCTCCATTCTGCTCAGATCCAAGGTGGCGCAGATCCAAGTAGACCCTTTGGGGCCACTGCAACACAGGGTAAGGGGAAAGGTCTCCCCTTGCCTCAAGCTGCACCACTTTAGGCCTCAAACTTGCGCTGGAAGCAGCGCAGGCCAACTGGTTGCAGCACAAGTTAGGATTGCGCCCTTAGTGGTTAAAAAAGAGGTTGTGGATATCCACTGTAAGACCACCTCAAATCAAGAACTACAACACACAGATTGAAGAGGAGTGTTGCATGCCTTGAATCTTTTGGACCATCCAAACACACTATATCAGTGGGTAATACCCCTGCTGACTAGGCAAATGGCCCAATCCTATCCAATTTCCCAGTGCTGATGTAGCTGCAATGCTGCTCCAAAGCAAGGGAATGAATGTTCGCTTGCCTTGAGGAGGCCTCGTGATTCCCTGACCCACCCACCCACTCCAGGATGCTGCGCATGCCCCGTTTGCACAGCTGCATCAGTACTGCAAAGTTGGATAGGGCTGGGCCCAAAGAGGCACTTTTTCAGGTGATGCTCCTCTTATATTTAGCAGGGGGTGGTAACTGTCACTCTTCAGCCTAGCTCAATGTCTTTTCTGTTGTGGTGCTTCTCCTGTAACTTTTTCAATTGTGAGTCCTTTAGGGCAGTAGTGGAGCCAGGGAGAAGAGCTGTAAGTCCCACATGGATCCAAAACTCTCCGAGTAAGCTACCCATCCCCTTCTATCTCAGGGCCATTCTGAGGAGTGAAAGTAACACCGAGGCATCTCCTCCGCATTGCTTTCAACCCCGGACAGTCTCCAAAAGTGAGGGGGAGGGGCAGCTTACTCAGTGAGTTTCAGAACCATGAGACACTTACAGCTCCGCCCCCTGGTTCCATTACTGCTTTTGGGACAGGAACCATTTAGTTAATTTTCTCTGTAAACCATTTTGTGAACTTTTTTTTCAAAAGCGGTGTTGTTGTGAGGAGACAAAAGTTTGTATTACAGATATTTCATTGCATTCTGCATGAAATTGCACATCAATTAGTATACAACATGATGGTATTATGCAAAAATATCAAGACGGCCAGTAGTGGTGTCATCCCCTCCCATGCATGTCACCAGGTGTGGCCCCCAATCCCTGCACCCTGGTAGCGATGCCACTGCTTTGTTTACTTGTTTTATTTTTATGTTGGTAGTATGTTGTTGTTGTTGTTGCTTTACTCTAAACCTCTCTGGGACTTCCTGGATTGAACAGCAAGGTAGTAAATACTTTAAATGCAAACATATGTATATGATGATGTCACATCAACATTTCTTTTACCAGATGCGATGGGGTCAGTGTTCCCAGTAGTACTCAGTTAAGATCACACCTGCCATCAAACTACCTTATCTTCTGAATGGTCAGAAACGACAGCTTGCACCACAAAAGACCACCATCCAACTGGCTAAACTGAAACATTAATGAGACAACATAATGACAAATTGAGACTCAGTGGCCTCTTTTGCACCTTCCAAGGGTATCTGGCAAGTTCTCGTGAACATCTAGAAAAGCTTCAGACCTTTAAAACAGAACAGGGTGGCTGGAGTGTGTTACATAGTTATATTGCCCATACTGCAGGCATTGGTTGCTGTTTGTATTTATGTTTTCCCACACTCTTTCTAGAGCCTCAGGGAGTCATTTACAGGAGTCTAATAATGGTATACATGATTTCAGTGCCCTTAATGACTCCCTGTGGCACTAAGAGAGCCTGGGAAAATGTAAACAGAAACTCAGTTACACTAATGCAAGTATTTAATTTTGAGCTAAATAAATTAAGGGCATATTAATTATGTGGGACACACATTTGTTCTAATGTGGGCAACATGTTGAAATTTGCTGCTTTGACAAAAGGGGAAACCTGTTTAGCTAATCAAAAATCCTACCCAGAGGTGTCTGAGCACTGTGGAACGCTTCCTTTGAGGATCTTTGAGGCTTCCTTTGAGGATCTCTTCACCACCATCCCATCAACAGGAGGAAAAGATAGAGTAGCACACAAGAAAGAAAGGAAAGTCCTCCCTGAGTCCTTCAGACTCAAAGTCTGTCTTGTCAAGCATCTTGCTTTGCTAAGTGTCCAATCAGATGCTTCTGGAGGGCTATTCACACATTCAGCTGTACCCAGGTTCATCTGTGTATCTGAATACAATCAAACTTGGGTACAGTTATTCACTTGTTCAATCCCTTGCAGGCACAATGGCACAATGTTGATCTGTAAAAAAAGCTAGTCCCGGTACAATAATTCACACAGAAATGCCTACAGGCTGGTATACAGACATTCTGTACTTGGGTACAGCATAATGTGTGAACAGTCCCTGCGAATTCCACAGGCAGACCTTGAAAGCACTAGATCCCCTACAGCAGACAAAAAAAAAGGTTTCAGGCTTATGTATTATACAAAGCAGTCTCACTGATATTAAAACACCTTTAACTAGTAACAGTGCCTTATAGCACAATTTTACGCAGAAATCCCATTGAGTTCAATGGTGCTTACTCCATATAAGATTGCAGCCTTAAGACCCAATCCTATGCTGTCCAGCACCCAGGGCTTCAGCGGCACTGAAATAGCTGCCATTGCATCCAATGGATGCCAGGCAGCCACTAGCAGCTCCCAGCGTCTCCTCCAGGTAAGGGGACATTCATTCCCTTCCCCCGGGAAAGCGAAGAGGCCCCACAATGGGGCTACTCGACTCTGCACCAGCTGTTTAGCTGGTGCAGAGTAAAGCAGCCTCTTGTCAGGCCAGGAGGTCTTACGTGGAGCTCTAGATCCAGCAGAGCAGAGCTCCGCTGGTCCCACCCCCACACCCATCCCACTCCCTCCCCCACCTGCCTTTCCCCACCTTCCCCCATCCCAGAATTCCTCCCCCCACCCCCATTCACCGTTCCACTGCCCAGTACTCACCTGGAGCGCTGGGTGGGCATTCAACTGTCTGGTGCTGGTTCGGCATGGGTTCGCAATGAGCCAGCAACCAACTGGATCGGTGCTGGGCCAGTGCGGGCTCAATAGGATCAGGCCCTTAATCACCCTAGTATAAATACCCAAGTATTACACAGGCCTACAAAACTGAAGGTCAGAAAGGTTTTTCCCAAACTTTATGGTGGTTTGATATGCTTGAACCATTCACTAAAGAGGCTATGCTGTGTCTCCCAAACTAGACGTGATAGGGCAAAACGGATGCCATTTTTGGAGTCAGCACCCCAAATATACCCAGGAATTGGTGTAACATTTAAGGAAGCAAAATGTGTGTTGGCCTGTGCTATCTGGAGATGGATTTGGTATTGTTTCCCTTGGGTAAAACAAATTGACTGAGATAGATCATCACATCTGTTTTAACCGTTATCTCCTCTTCCTGGGAAATCTGGGAACTGTAGTTTTCTGAAACAGGGATCTAGGGATCTCTGACCAAAAAACCCACTTTCACATTCACCAAACTGTAATTCCTAGGATTCTAGGTGGGAGCGCATGGCTGCTAAGCTGTTCTAAAAGAGATATTTTACAGTGTATAAAAGTCCTAAGAATGCACAGAAGAGACACAAAATTGCACTAATAATAGTAGGATTGTTCATTTTCAGAGTAACGAACTGGCTAGTATAACCAAGCTTTTAGGAATAGCTTAATGTGCCACATTAACAGGTAATAATGACTTTCTTTATTATTAACCAATAATCTTCATTATTATCCATAGAGCAGTGTTTCTCAAACTAGGTGGGTTGTGAGCCAATTTCAGGTGGGTTCCCATTCATTTCAATATTTTATTTTTAATATATTAGACTTGATGCTGCCATGGCATGTGACTGCATCTGGGAAAATGTTACAGACCTGTACTTTGAACAGGCTACTCTGTATATACTTTTAACAATGATAGTAAATGGGACTTACTCCTGGTAAGTGTGGGTAGGATTGCAGCCTCGGATTGTTAAAAATGTTCCTGCTTGACTATGTCACTTCTGGTCATGACATCATTTCCAGTGGGTCCTGACAGATTACCATTCTAAAAAGTGGGTCCCAGTGCTAAATGTGTGAGAGACACTGCCATAGAGGGTCTCCAGTTATTAAACAAGGCTCAAGAGTGTACCGGAAATCTCTGTATCATCACATTCATAGCTCTTCTCCCCGCTCCTTCCAGTGCGTCCTTCCAGTGCAGTCCTTCCAGTGCATTTGCCTGCACAGAGAAAAAGCTAACTCTGGGGAGAATATCTCCCTATACAGCAATACCTTGCTCTTTCATCTGAGAGGGGTCAGGGCATGAATGAAAATAAAAATTGAATGAATGTCAAAGCACAGCCCTATTTAGCCTGTAAATTTATTTTGGCCAGTGAAAAATGTAAATAACTCATGATATAACACATGCAAACGTGTAAAACCTGAATAAACAGAAATAAAAGAAAAATAAACTTAAGAACACTGATGAACATCATGGAAGAGTGGATGAAATTGGACGAAAGAGGGAAGCATGTGAATGAAATTTGAAATGTAGTTATAATTGAAAGTGGTTGAAAAAGCAATTAAAGTCAAGTGGATGAAAGTCAAAGAATTGGCAAATGAGCTTTCACCAGGCTGAAGAGAAACTGGGGGAAACATTTGCCTGTGCAGACAAATGCTGTCCACAGGCAGGAGGTCTGGTCTAGAGGGTAGAGCCTCCGTTTGCCTGAAGATAACATCTGAAGGTCACCAGTTCGAGGCCACCGGCACCGTGAACGGCGAGACCTTGAAGCAGCTGATAGGCCTAGCCGAGTTATTCCACCTGCTCTTTGGCCACACTTCAAGTAAGATATGAAGGAGCTGCTTGTGAGCCTGCATGGGAGGAAACTGGAGGCCAGAATGTGATACCAGATCATAAAAGATCCATCTGAAATGTTGTGGTTCTTGAGAGACAGAACATTCTTCAATTGTAAAAATCCCTATTGGGATTTCGTATAGCCTGCCTATGTAAACCACCTTGAATTAAAGTCTGAGGAGAAATCTGACGACCAAAAGGCGGTATATTATATTATTATTATTATTATTATTATTATTATTATTATCTACAGAGTACGTTGAGGGCAGAGGTGGGCTTGCCAGCACACTTGCAGGCTTTGTCTCACTGTGGAGACTGTCCATATGTAGAGAATGTCTGAAGAGGTCTAACGCATATCTCCACTATGTAAAAAGTTTTTGGTGTGTTTTTTTTTTAAACGTGAAGGTTCTGTCAAAGGCATGAGAGCAGCTCAGGCTAGGTTTCTTGTTTACTCCATCAGTTGGCAACCCCAGACCACGATGCCCTGACGGAAGGCAAGAGAGAAGAAACCCAGGGGCAGAAATTTCTGAGATTTCTAATGGCCTAAGATGATCGTGCTCTTTGTGTTCAGTGGCATTTTTGTTTTAATATTCAAAATTGCCTTCGGTGATTTGACAAAGCAGAAAGGTGCTCTACAAATGCAATGAATAAATACAGTATACTTTAGTTAGTGATCCCATTGGGCCAGCAAATAGAGCAAACTTTTCTGTAATCTACATGCCCTAGTGACTTCAGTCACAGGCAGAACCAAGGGCAATAGGGGATAAACATTGCCTAAGCCTAGTCTGTAGCCTTGGTTCAGTCCTACCCCAAGGGGAATGATGCTTCCTCCTCTTGACATGTTAACCAGCATTTTCATAAGAACTCCAAAAATGATATCTCTGAACACTCAAAGGACGCCCGCAGTAAACCACATGTCTCTGTGCTAATCCCAGAAGCAGAAACAAGAGAAAAAATGCCTGTGTCAGTTCTTTCCCCATATTTTCATAGCACTGGTACTAGAGGTTATGAATCTCAGATGGAATGTGTTGACTCTGGGATATGCAAGCATTAATAGCAGGTGCTCTGGGATTTGTCTGCTCTTTGGTAGTGAACTTAACAGTAGCTGGTGCAACTGAGCCACAATTTCTCAACTATGAGACCAGAGGGGAGGAGGAGGAGGAGAGGAGAGAGGATTGTCTTGGCTCGGTTTGGGGGATAGCTATAAAATACAACACTTTCTTCAGGAAAGCTTTGTCTTGGGGCCCTGGAATTCTTTTCTACCATCTTTTTGACAATGTGGAGGGACAAATCAAGTGAGTGTCTGAAGTTAATGGCAGCTTGGCAAGTCCACTCAGATGACTATGCTAGCTTGATTGTCTTCCTGTCAAGAGGCAAGGAGAATTGAATTGCCCAAGTCTGGTAGAAAGTATGGTGAAATGGTCATCTGTATGTACCCAATACCAAATGATCTATTGATTTAGGGCGCAATCCTAACCAACTTTCCAGCACTGACATAGCTGTGCCAATGTGGCATGTGCTGCATCCTGCAGTGAGGAGGCAGCCAAGGAGGCCTCCGCAAGGTAAGGTCATATTTGCTACCTCACCTTGGGGCTACATTGCGGCTAGGTCCATGCTGGAAAGTTGGTTAGGACTGCACCCTTAAGCAAGTAAAGAGTCTATGCCTCAGAAGTCCAACTAAACTGGTAAAACTGTAATGTCAGGCGCTTCTATTTGCCTTGCCAGCCCAACACATTCATATGGTACATGGTTATTAAGTGCTAATAAGAACAGTAAACTTTGAACTGAGAATCCATCTAGCCCAGCCTGTTTCTATTCAGATTCTTCCCAGAAGCCCACAACCAGGCAACAGTTCTCCACACTGCTTGCCGCAGATATTCAGAGCCATAAATTCTAAATCTGGAAGTTCCATTGAATTAACATGGCTAATAGTCATCGATTGACCTATTCATCATGAATTTGTCTATTTAAAAACCATCTCAGGTTATCACTGCATCTTCTAAGAGTAAACATAAGTCAGTGATGTGTTGTCTGATATTGTATTTTCTTATGACCATTCTATATCTATTCAATGGAAGCACACTTGCTTGCTTTCCCACATCTCACCCTGCTGAACTGTACACACAATCTTTATACATAATGTCCTAGAACAGTGTTTCTCAAATTGTGGGTCGGGAACCACCAGTGGGTCATGAAAAGTTTTTGAAACATTTAACAAAACACTTTGCAAGCATTCTTGCCTGGTTTGCAGAGGAGAAAATAGTTGGCTGGAATGCTAACCAGTGGCGTGAGGTAATTTCATACCTCCCAATTAAAATGTCATTTTCTTATTTTCTCAAGTTATTTAAATGTTGTAGGTCATGTGTGAACCTGGTTTCAGCCATTTGACTGGCCTGGAGGTCCCTAACTGCACTTTATTTTCTCCAGTTCAGCCTTCTGGGTACCTGTAGACTGAATGACTGTAGAGGTTTGGGGGGAATAGAACTCAATTTCTAAGGAGGGTCTAGCAAATGTCTACACACACATACTATATGTAACATCTCTAGGAGCCTTGGAAAAAGGATCCAATTATTAATTAATACGAAATTATGTTCTTATGAAAGAACTCTTCTTTCATAAGTTCTCATGAAAGAACTCGTAACTTAATTATTATTAATTAAATATTATTTCTTAATAGATATCTTTTTTTTGCCTGGTAGGTCATGATAGATTGACTTTTTTTTAAAGTGGGTCCCGGTGCTAAAAAGTTTGGGAACTACTATCCTAAAATGAAACAAAAGAGATGCAGAGTAGCTTCTCATGATGTATGGTATTGTTGGGCTGTGCCATTTCAAACTGCAGGTAGAAAAAAAATTTTTAATTGTAAGTTCTCTTGTTTAAAAAAATAACTAGCATGTCGGTTTTGGGGACAAGCAAAATGTTGTTCCTGCAAAGAGTATTTATGAGGGATAGTCAAATATTCAACCCCCCAGCAAGAGGAATTCTCTGCCACCTGCTCCTGTGATCATGTAAAGCAACTCTTGCTTAATTGTTGTTCTAATTATTGTATTCAACCCTTATACTCTGGAATTCATGATTGGTCACCTCCTACAGCAATAACAAAATATGTGATGCTTTCAGCAGATAGTGCTGCTTTGTGTAAAGAGACTGTGCAGTGTTATGATCTTTGCTGCTAGCTGCTTCTGCTTTATATCTAACTGACATTTCTTCTTGGTGTGTGCACTATTTAATGCCATACTGAAATACACAGTCATTTGACTGCTTGGCCAGTAGGATAAATTTAAATGCCTGTGTCTCAATCCAAAACTGCTAAATTCAGCAAGGATGAACCATCAGCAGAAAAGTGTTTCTGAATTACGAATGCCCACTAACAGGAGCATCAAAGTCTGCGCAAGTTTGAGAAAGCCTTTGAGCATAAAGATGCAACTATGCAAATGAACTCATGAGCAAGTCCATTGACTTCTGTGGGTCTTACCTGACTCATCCATACTTTGTGAGAAAGCATCTCACAAATGTCCGTATGCAAGCAAGTTCTTCTTGCAGTACTGTATGTAGCAAGTACAGGTTGAGTCTCATTATTCATGAGGGTTCCGTTCCAAGAACTCACGTGGATGGCAAAAAAACGCACTATAGCAAATCAATTTAAAAACAAAGGGCACAATCCAAAGGTTGACTTCAGCCAGCCCAAGTCCCTTGGGCTGGCCTGGGAGGGTCGCAAACATGCCGTAAAGCACTTTGCGCCTCCTCGGGAGGAAGCCAGGCTGGCCCTCCCAGAAGCACCGGCCTGCTAAGGCCGACGGAGGCCCCCATGCCAGCTTCCTCCCAGCTTCTTGCATTGGCTCGGATGAGCCAACACAAGGGTGACAGGTAGGCGTGGCAGAGGCGGGGAGGGAGAGGGAAGGAGGTGTTCCTGGGTGGGAGGAGGGCGACAGGCGGCCCCGGGGGTGAGCACGTAGGGAGCTGGAGGCAGGGCTGGGATCCAGTAGTTATGCTGGAATTCAACCCCCGGCCCCGGGAAGAACAGAGCGGCTTCAAGCCACTCCGCTCTCCTCCGACTTGTGCCACCTCAAGAGGTGGCGCAAGTCCAAGGAAACCCACTGAGGCCAGCAGCCCTTACCCAGGGGTAAGGGGAAAGTTTCCCCTTGCCTCTGGCTAAGCCACTGCTGACCACAATCCTGCACTGGATACAGCGCAAGCCTCCTGGCTTGCTTGTTCCAGCGCAAGTTTGGATTGCGCTCAAAGTCTCTGCTCTGGTGATTTAAAAACAGCCTTGCTGACCTTTGTAATGCACACAGAGGCCATTAGGGCACAATCCTAACTTACGCTGGAACAGACAAGCCAGGAGGCTTGAGCTGTATCCAGTGCAGGATTGTGGCCAGCAGCGGATTGGCCAGAAGAAAGGGAAAACTTTTCCCCTTACCCCTGGGTAAGGGCTACTGGCCACAATGGGTCTCCTCAGACTTGCACCACCTCCTGAGGTGACACAAGTCTGAGGAGAGTGGAGCGGATTGAACCTGCTCCGTTCTCTCTGGGGACAGGGGTTGGAATCCAGCATAACTGCCAGATCCCAGCCCCGCCTCCCTCTCCCCACCCGCCAGCCCGCCCACCCCTGGGGCCACCCATCGCCCTCCCTCCCCCCGCCCCACCCCACTCCCCACGCCTACCTTTTCAACTTCGCGCAGGTGGGCCAACACAAGCAGCTGAGGGGAAGCCGGCACGGAGGTGTCTGTCAGCCTCTGCAGCCTGATGCTTCTCGGAGTGCCAGCCTGGCTTCCCCTTTAGATAGGGCTGGCCTATCTAAAGGTTTGGATTGCACCCCAAGTCTCTCTCCAGGAGCTTAAGCTTCACTAGGAGGTAGCAATCCCTCCCTTCACCAGGAGCCCCAGCAAGGGGGAAAGAATGGAGAAGGTGATAATCACTGCCATTTAGCCTTCTTTCACATGCTGAGAGGGAAGGGAGGAGTGAAGCCTGCAGAGGGAATGATTGATGGATTGTCAGCTGGCTGCCCTCTCCGGCATTATTAAATGACTGTTTTTCTTTAATTTAAAGGGCCTTTCTCATCAGCTTTGAAATAGAAAAATCTGTGGATACTTAAGTTATACCTGTAATTACCTGCATGACTGTCTCTCTGCAACAGTAAAAAGTAGTTTTTTTAAACTGTAATTTTAAAGGGGTGCATTTTTCCCCTTCTCCAGGGATCAGCACATTCCTTCTCATTTGCAGGGGCCATTCGTGTTGAGTCAAATCTGTGCATAAAAAATCCGTGTATAACAAGGATGGACCTGTATCCAGAAGTGAACCCTAACTAGTATCTCCTACAAAAGACCTGCCAGACTCCTCCACCACCAGCCAATCCTACCTGTGCTCGCTCATTCGCTGACTTTGATCAGGGAGCAAAATCCAAAACTGGCAACTTTAGTGTGAATGTTTGGATGTAACATTATGTAATATACAGTTGTCTGCAGAGTATGAATCCTAGTTTCCCCACGATGTCCAAGTCTTTCTTTGTTTTCATCTGTTCCACAGTATCAGATTGTTACTAAATATTATAGCTCAGTTTTATTGACTCCAGGGACAGCTGGTGGGGAGAAAATTCTTCGTTTCAAGCCAAATATGGAGTTCATGTCTTAGTTCAAGAACTGGATACTACGCAAGAATTTGTTAAGGTTTTTTCCCCCCCTTTTCTGTTGCAAGTTGTCCAAGCTCTAACATGTTTAGGGTGCACTCCTTTACTCACTTTTCTGGGAGTAGGGTCCACTGAATACAGTGGGGGCTTACTTCTGAGTAAACATGCATAGGATTGGGCTGTTAAACATGAAACATTTGTGCAAAAGCCAGCCAAATCACATTTACATCCCATTAATTACAAGATGACGTGGTTAAACATGTAACTAAATTTTCCTATTTGAAATAGATAGGAATTAAAATATTTAATTTTGGATGGATTGTGTCCTTTTTGATTAACAGAAAAATCATCCTAATTGAAAAGGTGGTACAGATCTATACAAATTTCAAGAATCTACTAATATTTGTATCTGAAATTATAACTCTCTTCCTGTGCTCTCCCTCCAGAATTCAATCAACATGTGGAGATGAATGGGATCATGCTGAGTTGTTGCACCTGCCCTGCCCCCTGACATCCATGTGCCCAGGGGATCCAGCCAGCACGGTCCTGCCCCCTCCATGTGTTGACTAAATATATGAAAAAAACATCAGAAGCAAGATCCTATCTCTCTGTGAATTCAGTAGGGAGAAACTGGGACCTACTAAAGAATCCAAACTGACACCAACTCCAACAAAATGTACCCTAAAACCTTCAGGCCTTAATATACGATCACATTATCACTAACCAGATAACAGAGTGGACATAGATTGTTTTCTTTTTCACTTGGGGGGCAATCCTGAGGCGCCTTTGGGCTGGCACAAGTCCTTTGTGCCTGTCCAGGAGGGTCACAAACATGCCACAAAGCACGTTTGCGCTTCCTTATGAGTTGGCAGGGCTGGGGCAGGGATGTGCACCAGCCTGTGGAAGCTGTATCCATCCTCCATGCCGACTCTGCTGGGAAGCCTTGCATCGGTCGAGCTTGGCCGACACAAGGCTCTAGGCAGGGAGGAGGTGGGAGAGAGGTGTTCCGGGGTGGGGGAGAGCGGACGAGAGCAGTCCGAGGGGCGGGCAGGCGGGCAGTGGGAGACAGGGCTGGGACACTGCTCTTATGCCAGACCCCAACTCCACTCTCCTTGGATTTATGCCACCTCAGGGGATGGCGCAAATGTGAGGAGACCCATTGGGGCTGCAGTGGCTTACCTGGGGGAAGGGGAAGAGTTTCTCCTTACCTCTGGCTGAGCCACTTTGGGGACCTATCTTGCTTAGGATACAGTGCAGGCTGCCTGTTCCAGCACAAGATAGGATTGTGCTTTTATACTGTTTCTATCTCTGACCAACTAAGAAATTGAACATGGTTCACAACCTTGGTATTCAAGAAGTGGATTGGGACCCACAGGAGGATCACATCTTTTCCTAAAGTGGTTTGCATAATACTTTGATGCTAGTCTGCAGTAGCATAGCTACAGGGGGGTGCAGTAAGTATTGCAGGCACTGCAACACCCCGTGTAAACAGCCCCTCCCACTTGCCTCTGGAGCCATTCTGGGCAGTGAAAGCAACATGCAGCACTGTCATTGCTGCCCAGAATGGCTCTAATAGCAAGGGCTCCAAAAATAAGGCTCACACTTCTCCTGAGTTAATATTCTGGGTGATGGAACCAATATAAGTCTGTCAAAAGCCAACTTGTATCTCCAGCTGCACTCATAGCATATGGTGGTCCAGCTTCAAAAGTTGTTGAGAGGTTAAGAAGAACCAGCAGGCAAATAATCATGCTGATCTTGAGATGAATATTATCCACCAAAGCAATTAAAACAGCTTCAATGCCCCAAACCAGGCCAGACGCTAAAGTGACATGATGAGGGTGGGGTGTTTAAATACCAGCAGCCAGAGGCATAATAAGGGCAGAGCCTGAGGGGTACCTGCCCCAGGAAGCTATGCCAAGCAGTCTTGTGCCACTTACAGTTCTCCTGAGGAGGGGCACTCACTGCAGCGGCTTCACACCCCTGTTCCTTCTGCTCAAGGAACCCCTTCCTTCCTTCTGGTTCCCCTTCAAGGGGGAGGCTCTGCAGAAGGAACAGGGGGTGCAAAGCCTCCGCATTGAGTGCCCGCTCCTCCAGGAGAACTGTAAGAGGTTCAAGGCAATCGCTTCTGGTTTTCCCTGAAAGAGGAGGTGCTGGCAGCTTCTCACCCCAATTTTGTCTGCGGTGGAGGCTCCTTCAAAGGGGAACCTCCACAGGGGAAGGGATGGAGGCCAGCGCCTCTTCTTCTGGGGAGAACCCAGAGGTGATTTCACAAGGTCACATCACTACCCCATGCACTGGGCTATACCTCTGTCACCAGCACAATATGACATTCTTAGCTTTCAAAAATGCTTGCTCTGACACTTGCCCTTGTTCTTATATAGCTGCCAACTCTTTGCCACTTTCTAGTGCACCCTTCCAAACAATGATGGAACCAGCATAAACGTCCACCCAGAAGTGAGAGTGAGTGGGAAGTGGATTCTTCCAGGAGGAAGTAAGTGGGGTAATTTCTTCCCAAGATCAGGCACCACGCCAATCATCAGTTTGAGTTACAATATAGAAAAATGTCATGTTTGCTGAGAACCTAAACAAGAGCAAAAACAAGGTGCTGAGACACTCAGAGTTATTTTACTACTGCCTTTGATTCTTTTCCAGAGAGAGAGAGAGAGAGAGAGAGAGAGAGAGATCTGACACTACTGTAGCTGAGACAGGTTTCTAATCTTTGATCCTTGATCTATTGGTGGTGTGATTTTCCGTTATGCAAACCAGACCCTAGTTACCAATTTTAAACATGATAGATGATATGAGTTCCAGACTGCAAACATCACTACCCAATTAAAAAAAATCACTGAGTACTGATCTTCTGACATTTTAGTCAGCTTGGGTTTTTTCCCTTCAATTCTAGAGAGTGAACTTAAATGAGCTTCAATATTGGGCAAGAACTAGGGTGTATTCCATTCCTGAAATTAAACAAACATGTTTATTATATCGAAGCATACGTGGTCACCCCAAATAAAGCTGGCACTTCCGAAAGAAAACACAGAGGTTTGGAATGTCACCCAAATCACTGCCAAGTAGATAAGAAAGTTCCCTTGGTTCTGACTATCCTTTCTTCAAGGAAACCTGGGGCAAATCTACAACATAAATTATATATAACCTTACATTGGTTTCATAACTGTTTCATTGACTTCCTCCACAGATCCAGAGGAAACAGATGGAAAGACATTTTCCCCCTCTCTGGTAATGTGAAAACACAAGGGCAACCGAAGAAATTGACCAACAGCAGAACAAAGGAAAATGCTTCCTCATATAGTAATACAATACTTCAAAGCCACAAAATGTAATGATAGCCACTAGCTTAGACGGTTTTAATGAGGGATTGGGCATATTGATTAGTGATAAATCTACCCAGGGGTACGTAGCTATGGTGGGTAAAAGGAAGCTTCATATTTCAGAAGCAATGTCTGTCTGAATATCAGCTGCACTAAATTGAGAGCCTATTGTCTTCAAGCCTTGCCTGTGGGTTTCACAGAGGCATCAGGCTGACCACTATGAAAAACAGGATGCTGACTTGGATGGACAGTGGATCTGATCCAGCAGGGCTCATTTGTTCTTAATTGACCCAAAAGACTGCAAAGAATTTCCTTTTATTCCTTTCTTGGGCTGAGCACAGGAGAGCTTACTTCTGAGTAAACATGCACAGGATTGTGCTGTAACGCGAGGATAGTTTCCAAGGTTCTGGGGAGAGAAAATGACTTTCAAACTAGATGGATCTATACCCTGAGTGCTGTTACAAAGAGCATGTCTTTAACACCTACATGGGATCACGTAGGAGGCTTTAGTCCGGTATTCAATCACAGGGGAGGAAGCTGGTAGAGAGCTCAGAACTTGTTTACAAATGGGAGAAAAGGCAAAAGTGTCGCTGATGTTTTTCTGCAGGGGGGGGGGAAGTCATGTAAACGTTGCATATTTGTATTGTGAGAGGGGCCACTTGTTTCTGTAGCTGGAATGATTATGGTGCAAGATTCTCCCTTGGCAGATAAACAGACTGAACATGCTGGGAAGACATGTAAACAATGTCTTTTCTTCTGTAAAATTAGAAGTAAAACAAGCAGGCCTTTTGAAAGGTTAGAACACTCTCACTCACTCTCCGCAGCACGCACATCCACCTCTTCCCCGGAAATCTACACTTGACATTTTCGACCTCGGCAGCCCCCGCTTTTCATTGTGTAACCGAACTGATGGAGTGTGTTGAATGTCAGTGGCAGAAAACAGGTTGGACAAAAATAACTACCCTATTCAGGTCCCCGTCTCCATTGCAGCGTGTGGGAAAAGGGCTCATTTTCTCCCATTTTCCTGCAAAATTATTCATCTGCACAGGAGCATTTTTTTTTTAATGTCAAGTCAAATGAATGTAATCTAACCATTCCTCCTTTTGTAACAAAGCCGTTTCTGGGTCAGCCACATTGCTCAATGTGATGGAATGCCTCAGCCTTCTTGAGCAGGGGAAGCAGCTTGAATAGAGGCAGACCATCTCGTACAGTATTGCCTCCGCTGACTGGAGCAGCGTTTCTGAGAGGCATCTTTCCCAGTCATATCTGGGGGTGTCAGGGATCAAAGCCAGGCCCTTCTGCAGGCAATAGCCCTTCTGAGCGACAGCCCTGTCCCCATCACGGTAACTGTTGACATCTGAGCTTTCACACTATGACCTGAGTCACATGGCAACCAATTCCGTCATTTATGAGCAGCCCTAAAACTAATACACCTATTATTATATTGCATACTAATATAATACAGGGGGCTTGTCTCCCTGTGTGGCTCACCCATTATTATTATTATGGGTATTTTGCTTGTTCAGCAAGTTAAAATTTGTGTACAGTACTTGCAGAGTCAGAAAAGTAGGCTGAGAAGAGGTATTTGGCTTATCCAGTCATTTTATACCTGATTGTTAGTTTTCCCTCAAAAAGGTGAACAGAAACAGTTCGCCTATGTAGATATTGTAGGCAGGCAGTATTCATCTAGTGAGAGAGTGTTGAAACAGTCTTCACACACAGTATCTTTGTCATCCTTAAAGCAAGCCTGTAAGTAGCTAAGTCCTCAGTATTCACATTCCACAAACAAAGAGAAGGATCAAGCTCTAATGTACAACAAATACACAAGCAGGATAGCTATCGGTGCCCCATGTGTTTTGATGTGAATTGTTATCAAGAGAATATTTTATTCCTTTATAAACCAGTTCTATAAAATTATACCATAGTGACCACTAATAATAATAATAATAATAACATAATAATATAATAACAGGTATTTATATACCGCCTTTCTTGGTCTTTATTCAAGACTTTATTCAAGGCGGTTTACATAGGCAGACTTTATTTAAATCCCTTATTAAATAGGGATTTTTACAATTGAAGGAAGGTTCTTTCTTTCAAGAACCACTACATTCAGGTGTTTCATTCCGATCTGGCTTCACATTCTGGCCTCCATCCTCCCACGCTCAGAGCAGATGGAATAGCTCGGCTTCAGCTTGTCAGCTGCTTCAAGGTCGCACGGCCTCGAACTGGCGACCTTGTGGATGTTATCTTCAGGCAGACAGAGGCTCTACCCTCTAGACCAGACCTCCTGCCCTAATAATGTTGTTTGAATTATACAGCCGATACAGGTCACAGCTCCACTGGGTGCAGAATTTGGATTGCATTGGAATTTTAATTCTTTTGTGATTTTGAATGGAATTTTAATTTCTGCATTTTTACTCCACCTTTCCTCTAAGATGCTCAGAGTGTCATACATGGCTCTCTCCATCTGTCAATTTTTTTTTCTTTCACAACAAACCTGTAAGGTAGATTGTTGATTTTGCATGGAGCCCTGGGTAAACATCCTTTCCATGCACATTTCTGGCAAGCGGAGGAAAGTTATGTCATCTGTCGGAAAATCTGCATAAAATGAATATTCCACAGGCCACAAGTGTGTACGTCTAACATACTTTTTCTCACAGGGCTAATTAAAACAATCTGATCCGGAAAGAGGTTGCATTTCACAACAAAAACGGCTTGTAGGTTTTCCTGTAGGGCATTATTTACCCAAATCTGGCCAAATACACTTGGCTATTAAAACAGAATTAGCAGAGGTTCGTATTTAATACCATGCCAGTTGTACATCATTAAGTCCATGAGCTCAGTTTTCCCATCGGTATCGAAGATTGTTTCATATGTTAACAATGAGAGGCAATTTCAGCTCAGGGTCATTAATTACTGGATCTAAATTAATGAGAAGCAGAAACAGGGAAGTGGCTTTACGAGGGTGCAACAAAAATGGAGATGCATCCCATAAAAGAAAGGAAGAAATTCTTTTTATTAGCCAGTAAGAGGGAAGTTTCTCTGTATATCTGGTTTGATCAGGCCAAGGCCACAGTTTTTTTTTAAAGCAGCAGGTATGAAAAAACACAATGGATCATACATTACATAATTTCCTTGCAGATGGATCTTAAGAACATTATCTACTTTGTAAGCTGGTTGTAGCTATCACATTCACTTGCCCAGTTTTAGTGACGTCACTAGGATTCGCGTCACCCGGTGCGGGAGGCCTGTGCGTCACTCCATGTGGGCAACGCCCCAGGTGGTGGGTGTGGTGATGTGCCATCGCCCAGCCCCCACTGGTTTTTTGGCTGTACCTTTTGTTAGAACACAGATATTTCAATGTGGTTTGTTTCATTGCAATCTGCATGAAATTACGCATTGATTGATATGTAACATGATGGGATTATTCCTCCAAACTCTGATTTTAGTAATATTGAAAACTTGTAGAGTCTCCCACACAAACTTGTAGAGTTGACACACGCGTGTCAATTTACTAACAACTTATTGCAGCAGTTCTCAAACTTTTAGCACTAGGACCCACTTTTTAGAATGACAATCTGTCCAGGACCCATTGGAAGTGATGTCATGGCCAGAAGTGACATCATCAAGCAAATTAAAATAAATAATTTTAAATAATTAAATTAAAATAAAAGAAATAAATAAGGGGGAGCCAGTCCTGTCCCACCAAGTGAACCTACTCTGAAGTAAGTCCCATAGTGGTTAATGGGGCTTACTCTCAGGAAAGTGTGGGTAGGATTGCAGCCTGTGAGCTCAAGCCTATGCATGTCTACTCTGAAGTAAGCCCCATAGTGGTCAATGGAGCTTACTCTGTAGTCTGCCTGCAATAACAACCCCCCAAAACAATCAGTGAGCTCTTCAACCCTCCCAGTGCCCAGTTTAAAGTTATTCTATTTCAGGCATATCAGAATATGGACCCACCTGGCTTTGCAAGTGCAAAATAGAAAACTTTTCCCTTACGAGCTCAAACCTCTTTTTTTGTCCTTTTTTTTTGGGGGGGGGGGGAAGAGGCTGCCTTCTGGAGCATCTCTAGCTCCATCGATCAGGACCCTTCTAGTGTCCTCACATTCCCCTTTGCCTGGCCTGACCACCAGCCAAGGCATGTCTGCCTACTCGCAAGGAAACGCGACGTGAGGCTGCTTGGCTTTCCATAGGGCTCCATAGACTGCAGCTGGGAGGGAGGAACGGATGGACCTCCTTCTCCCTTTTGTGTTTTTGGGGGCTGCGTTCATTGGATCAGGACCATTCTGACCTCCTTGGAGCCCTTTCCGACGGACTACTTGCGAGTCAACATGGCCAGCTGGCTTCGTTTGGGGTCAGGCTCAGACTCGCAGCTGAGAGCGATGGGACCTTCTCGGGTGTTTTTTGCATTCACTGGATCGGGACCATTCTGGTGTCGTTGGATTCCTCTCAGCCTGCCCTTTCCCACGGACTATGGCAAGTTCGCCTACTCGCGAGTAAACACGCGCTGCAGCTCTCTTTCACTTTCCATAGGGCTCCCTGCATTTTTTCCTTCTGGTTTTTTGGCCATCACGTTTGGATGAAAGGAGCTATCAACGGGGTTTTTTGCATTGTTGTCTGCTGGCCATTCTGCATCCAACTGTGTCTGGCATGATATGGTAGCTCCTAAAGCCACGAAGTTAGCACGTCACCCCCCCCCGCGCATCACCCAGTGCGGCCCACACCCCCTGCATCCCCTAGCGATGCCAGTGCCCAGTTTATATCACACTTCATCTTAAGTTTCTGTGCAGCTTACACAAATATTTAACAATTTTAAAACATGCAAAAAAAATAAAGCTCTGGCAATAACTCTGGGCAGCAGCTTGAATACAGGGGTGAGGGCGTAAGTATTGCACGTGAGTGGGAGCTTACACAGCACATTGCGGCACCTGCAACACTTACTGTGCTGCCATCCCCTGCCCCCCCCCCATACTCTGGTGATGGGGAGTCTGAGGCCTGCATCTCAAGTTCTGAGCTGAGTCCAACTTCCTACCAGAAAAGCTGCCAGGGGAGGTTGCAAGATGCAGGTGCAAACCACCTGGGGTGTTGATGCAGAACCAGGTTACAGAGTGGTTGCTGTAGCTCCTGCAATGCCACCCGTCTCCAGCCAGGGCCAAGAGGTTCTCACAGGAGATGGGGAGGGTCTTGGGCTCAGGTGCAACTTGTTCTTCTCTTTTCTCCAGCTGTGAGAAGGAAGCACCTGATGACAACGGCTCTGGTGAGCAATAGTGAAGGAGATGGCTGGCAAAGAGGAGAAGGACTAGGACGGACTGGGATCCCCCTTTCTTTGCCTCAGTCTGAGGCAAACCTAGCCCCTCGGTAAGTTTGGGCGCAGACCTGTCAAGCCCAAATTGACATGCATGTTCCTACTGGGATTGAAGGAGTGAATGTGTGTGTTTGCACATGTGTGTGAGTGCATGTGCATGTGCATGCACTATCTCCCAGCGGTTCTTGGTTTTCTGGCTGTTTATTCTGCTTGCATTTCGAGCTGACTTAAAGCTCACTGTCCTCCCATCCTCCATCACTCTTCTTCTTTCTCTTTCATTCTGACTGTGCATTCAACTCCATTAGACCTCTTCACCTCTTTTCACCCCTCTTTGCGCTGGTCTACTGACTCGGTTTGTGTGTTCACATGTTCCCTCATGCACTCACCTCCCACCCTCCCCTCCCCTCCCCTACAGCAATACGGCTGTAATAGTGAGGTAATTTACAGGTTACATGGATTATTGAGATAACATAGAAGAGATTTGAACACCAGAAATGCTCTGTATAATAAAAATGTAACAAAATATATTCTGGGTTGAAAACTTTTGCTCAAAACAGGGCAGGCAAAATGTGCCCTTTTGTTGCTGCCACTTCCTATTCCACAGTTGTGGCAACACTTCTTTCCAGCCACTTTTTTTCTACCAAAAATTATCTCTGCTTCTGGAAGCCTTCGGGCTGGTCTGTTTCTCCTTGGGCTGCCTTTGACCTTGTTGGCTGTATATATTCACATTTAGTACATTTCTGCTGGTCCCCTTGTCTTATGAATTAAAAAAGAATCTGAATTGTTGTGCTGCTTTTAGGACCTGTGGGTTTATTTTATTTTTTTAATGTGTGTTTTAATGTTTGTGATATGTTGGGAATTTTGGGTTGCCTTAACAAGACAAGGAGGGATTTGAATTTTTAAAATAAAATAATACACTATTCTCCCTGGCAGTAGCAAAATGCCATGTAAACAGCCCCTCCCGCTCACCATTGGAGCCATCGGGGCATTGATGGCAAGTGGGAAGGGCCTCTTACAATGCACATTGTAGCACCTGTAATATTTACCACACTGGCCCCCTCTGGCTACACGTCTGCTCCCCAGTCCTTTGCTTTTCTCCCCATAAAAGCTCTGTAAGGGACAGTGAGCTCTGCAAGAAAGAAAGTAGTCCAAGGTCACCAAGTGAGCATCACAGTCCCACATTCTGCACCGTCCACCACACTGCTCAGTGTTGTTTCAATTTTAAAAAGTCAGTTCCTTGCACACTTCAGCCAGAACAGGACCCCAATAACAAGTTATTTCTTTCTCTTCCTTTTTTAAAGTTCTTTTCATTGCTTTGAATGTATTTAAAATGCAACTCACAGATCACTTAGCCAGGTGGAAGGAATATAGCGCCCTTGGCAGTAGATTCAGACTTGCTGGACTTTGTCACTTTCCAGATGCTTTGAAGTGCTTCCATTTCAGAGATGAGCAGTCCATCCGAACCCAGAAGATTCCACTCCAATTTCCTTGTCTCTCTTCTAGCCCTTTAATTCTCAGAAGCGCATCATTTCTGTCTTGCCACATTCTCAACAAGCACATCATCTCCACTGCTACCAGACCATTAACACTGTCAGCGGATTTGTGCAGAATAAGTGACATCCAGTGGTCGCTGCGGTTCATTGCTAGTTCTTCAGTGTTGTCACTGAACAGCCTTCAATCTAATTCTCAGTTTCACAGTATTCACAACCAGGCAAACCCAGATGATCAGAAGCTGTAAGAGAAGTCTATTCATAACTACTAGAAGTTTCATCCAAGCCCCTCATGCTATGAACTTTTAGTAAATATTCTTCTCAGCATCTCTTCAAACACCAGTCTTCATATCAAACCTCCACTCCCTTGTGAAAGTTCTTGTTGGTGCTTTCTGTCTTGTGCCCCCTTAGTGTGCATCTATTGCTTTAGATTGGGGTTTTGGCAGGAGGGTCACATCATCTTGCTGACAATGTGTTGGGGGCCGGGAAAAAAAAGAATTTACATTTCAAATTTGAATAAATTTACATAAATGAATATATTAGAGACTGAACTTGAATGAATGAATGAATGAATTTTACCGAACTTATTTACACTACACATGAGAACTATAGTACAGGCATGTAGAACCACATGAGAACTATGAACTGTTTGGTGCACCCCTCTTGCACAGTGAAAACATACAGACCAAGCCAGAAACACATGAAGACACAAGTTGTTCAGAGGCAATGGGGGGTGGAGTGTTTAAAATAATGCCCAGGGTAAAGCAGAAAACACATGGAGACTATAAAAGGCCTTGCTCTAACTCAACCCACAGCTTGCGCCTGGCAGTCATGATCCGCAATCACAGGCCAGCGCAGGCTCCAACAGTCTCCAAGAGGCCACAGGTTCATTGGAGACTGGGGGCTCCCTGCAGGCTGGATTGGGGTTCCCTGAAGACCGCAAATGGCCCGCGGGCCAGGGTTTGCCCACCCCTGCTTTAGATTATACTAACTGTAGCAGGCCAGGTTCCCCCAGATCTGACAATGTGTTAAGGAGTCTCACGTATGCATTCCTTGGCCCTGCAGATATGGCTTGTGGCAGCAGCAGCCACGCACTCAGCATCCCACATGGGCAGCAAGTCCACGTGGGATAGGAAAATACAAGATCCCAGGAAATTTCTGGGGCCCCTTGCTTGGCTCCTAGGCCCCCTTTTTGACCCTGTGCCTGAGTACAAACTATCTCCTGTACCTCCCTCTGATGGGCCCTATCTAGAGGTATCTAAGTGAGAGGCCATCATGAATTGTTTGATATCGAATTGATTATACAGTCAGTTCTCTTTATATGCTAATTTGTTACCTATGAATTCACATATCCACAAGGGGCAAAACTACCACTTGTCTCGCTTTTCCCATGAAGCTGTTCTCAGCTATCCGCGATCTGAACAGCCTTCCAAAGGTCCCTGCTAACTTCCTGAAGGCAGCAGAGATGTTCAAAATATCCCCTGCAACCAGCACAGAGCCCTTTGAAAAGCCTATGGGAAACTTCCCACAGGCATTTCAAAGGGCTCCATGCTAGTCACAGGCGGCATTTTGAAAGTCCCTCCTGCCTCTGGAGGGTCTTTAATGGCTTCCTGAGCGCAGCAGAGATCTTCCGGAGGCAACAGGGAATTTCTAAATGGCTCCCATGACTAGCACCAACCAGGGGAAGCAGAAGCCCTACAGGAAAGGTACCCCTCCCCCTAACCAGCTGCTCTTAACCCCATTGATTCCATAGGATCAACATTCATTATTTGCAAATTTGCTATGGGCTAGGGTAGGGCTGCCCAAACCACAGGCCACGGGCCAGATCCGGAATTTGGCCAAATCCTTCCCTCCTGTGACTGGCATGCTGAGTTCTGGAGTGCCACATCTCTCCCTGTCTCCAGATCGGGACAACACAACGCTCCAGGCGGTCGTGTCAGAAATCCATAGACACAACTGGCTGGAGCATCATGTTATCCCAATCTGGGGACAGGGACAGATGAGGCGCTCCAGAACTCAAAGTGCCGATCGCACTGGGGAGCACATTCGCAGTGCACAGTAGTTGGCACTTTGAGCATTGCTGGCCTAGGACCCTAACCCTAGCTGACAGCATGAACTGACTGCACATTGTGTGGTATAGCACCACCTTTTTTCTCTAGTGCATCTGGTAATCTTGATTATGTGCTCCAAGATTCCATACTACAAAACCAAATTCCAAGCTGTACAGTTTGATTGTATCCATGGAAATTACTCTTCCCCCTGCTTCTCCCCAACAAGAAAAAAAAAACAGCAGCCCAAATGAGAACCAGGCAGACATCCATCGAAAGACCAATGAAGAACGTCATAATAAAAAACTTTCTCCACACAACAGTTATTTGCCTTAAAGTATCTTGAAACCCCAATTATACCAGTTGTTGCAACGTGACTGTTGTGGGTAAGCTTGTTGCGAAAATTGCGGAGGGGGGAAAAATAGAGACAAATTAGCAGAAATAATTGGTCCAAAGTCTGCTTGCCCTTGTTTTTTGTTTAAGCTTTTGTGTATCTCCCTCATTATCCATCCCATGAAGGAAAATAAGCCACTTTAGGAAAGGGTTTGTGATCTTTGGCATGGGAAAAAAGACCATCTGCTGAATTTGAGTGAAAAAAAAGCATGTTTCCATTACTAGCATAGTTTTCACAATTTGATTATTTGTGGGTATACAGGGTGGTAGAGCTACTGGGATAGCCCTGTACCCAGCTGAGATGCATTCAGACCCTCTCATTTAGCAAGGAGTACATAATAGAATTATTTGTTACTTCTAAGTGATGTCAGACCAGCTGGATTATACAAGTCACTGCCATGAAAGCAGAAAAAAAAAATTTGGTCACCGGTCCACAGTTGCTGGAACAGCAGCCAGTTAAAAAAACCTGGCAGTTCTCAGGAGCTAAAGGTTGAAATGCTCTACCATTTATCTGCAAGAGGGCAGCCCCCACGTCCTCTTCATCCAAACTCTCTAACGGAGAAATTTTTCTAAGGGCCTGGAAAGTTTGCTCAGGGCATAGACATCCAGAGCGTAGCAGGGTTTCAGTTGAGGTCCTAGGACTAAAAGAGGTCCACCTCATTTGCTCCTTCTCTCTGGATTGGCTTTATGGCAGACCAGGACCCTTTGCTAAGGGGAGTACTTACAGATTCATTTGTTTCACCTGGATTGACACTATTTCTTAAAAAAAAAAAATCCAGTAAATGGGGCTCTCAGTGAATTTGCTGGGGGTTGGTTCGCTAACAGATGCACCTAGATTGATAACCAGACTTGTAGATATTGATAGACAAGAAACTATGGCAATCTGTGGGGTAATCCATGCTAGCAGACATAGTTATCTCTTCTTTCTTCACTATTTCGAAGAAAGATGGGCGTTGATGTTAGCTTGTTGCAATGCCCTACCCTCTAATATGCTTAAGAGTTGGTATAAAGATCGACAAAAGGAAGATAGGGGATGTAAATGTTTGTTGGGGGAAATACACTCTCTTCCACATATTTTACTAATATGTAAATATTTATATCATATTGTATATAATATATACAATATTTTACATTGTACTAAGAAGCAGGTCCTCCACTCAAGATTTCTTAAAACACGTATCCCTGATAATTTGGGCCAAATGTAAGCTTTGATAATATAGCACCTGTTAGCAGAAAGTGATGAGTTCTGTACATGACAGGTTGCTATGAACCTTAGGTTATGTATTCGGGAAAACCATAATATATTATTAGAATGAATTTGTATGAATAGGTTTAGTCAGGAAATGGATATTGTAACAGGTGGTTTAAAATGTATGCTATTATATGCCATTAAAGGTTAATAAATAAAATAGATTCATTTCTACAGTTGCTCTTACAGGGACATTAACCCATTTCTGCAGAGCCCACAGGGTACATATTTGATCCCTGTTGCATCTATGTAATGTTGGGCAGAAATGGCTTTCAAGCATCTCCACATCTAACAAGTGCTGGTAGAAAAGACACTTGGTATTACAATTCTTTTTTAAAAAAAAAAAAGATACAGGAGAGAATTGAATGATAGAAATATAATTTTCCTTTATAAAAAAAAAATTCATGTTAATTTACAATAACCATATCTACAAAACCATATATATTTTATATACTAGTTAAACTAGTAAGAGGGATCTGAAGGCCTTAGGGATGGACCTCAACAAGTGGGAAACCCTGGCCTCTGAGCGGCCCGCTTGGAGGCAGTCTGTGCAGCATGGCCTTTCCCAGTTTGAAGAGACACTTTGCCAATAGTCTGAGACTAAGAGGCAAAGAAGGAAGGCCCATAGCCAGGGAGACGGACCAGGGACAGGCTGCACTTGCTCCCGGTGTGGAAGGGATTGTCGCTCCCGGATTGGCCTTTTCAGCCACACTAGATGCTGTGCCAGAACCACCTTTCAGAGCGCGATACCATAGTCTTTCGAGACTGAAGGTTGCCAATACAATATACTAGTTAAACTGTCCATTTCTCTGCCACCAAAATCCTGGAAATTTTATTCAGTGAAATGGTTGAGAATTCTGTTGAAGATCCTTGGCCAATCTCATAAAAAGAATTCTCAATGCTCCTGGGAGTGAAGAGGTCATGGGAGAAAGTGTCTCCAATTTGGTTTGGACACTGGGACATGGAGACAGCTGGGTCTCGTCTTTACATTAAACTTGGTTGTTTCAGTAACCCTTTGGAGACAGCCGGTCCTGTTATTTGTAGAGTTTTTGCTCCAAGCTTAACCAATTTTAGATCTGCTGACTGAGGGCCCAATCCTATCTAACTTTCCCACACTGATGCAGCCACGCCAATGGGACATGCACTGCATCCTGCAGTGGGACAGTAGTCATGGAGGCTTCCTCAAGCTAAGAGATTATTTGTTACCTCTCGGCTGCATTGCAGTTGCATCCGTGCTATGAAGTTGGATAGGACTGGGCCCTTAACTGCATTTTAGCAGCCTTTTAATTTGCTGCTATTTGTACTTTTTATTTCATTTGAAATTGCACTGAATGCTTCTTAAAAAAATACATTTGTAGAATTTGTGCACAGTGCATAATTCATTTTTTCTTGATGGAAAATTAAATTTTTTGGTGCATATACATTTAAGCCTTGTTTAATTATCCACCAATATAAGACCACTTACAAAAAAATGTTGTACTCTGGGCATGGTCTAAAACCAAATGATGCAGCAAGGTTCAGGGTCTACAGTGTGTGTAAATGGAAAAGTGATTGGAACTCTATGCCCATTGCCTTGGGTTTCATGGAAGACAAATTTATTATAAATGTACTTATTACAATGTAATGAATGCTTATTGAAGTCATGGCAGACTTATGAAGTTTAATCATATCAAATTAGAGAGAGCATGCAATTGAGAGGTAGTTTTGAAAATCACCAGTTTCCTACTCATATCCACTATACAATTCAATGTATTGTAACAGCAAATTTTTGATGCAGTACTCTAAAATCATTCAGAAATAAGTCACTTATTACACATCAAGCTTATGTCATGCTGACATGGAATCAATAAGCCATTCGTTGGTTGGCAGTAATAGAAAACCAACTGCCAAAAAAAAGGATGTAGAAAAAGGAAGTAGAAGACCCCAGTTCATGTTTAAGAGTTGTTTTCTTTTAAATTCACATTTCCAAGTAGTAATACCACTGATAAAGCCACCCCCTTTAGTCCTTTCATTACAATGCTCTTCAACTGGGTTTGATTGACAGCTACTGTAGGCAATGGAAGCAGTGCCTTCTGGGTACTGTGCAGCCAATCAACTTCCATTGCCACCAATTACTTCTCTATTAGGGTTCGTTCACACAGTGCTTGGCTTTAAAGAAACAGATCCCCCATACTGATGGATGCAATGATGGGCATAGATCAAGATTTTTGATGGAGTCTAACTTCAGTTTTATTTTTACTTATTGCTTATATGTACAGTGGACCCTCGGTATCAGTGGGGGAATCTGTTCCAGGATAGTGAAATCCACCGAAGGGGGAGGCACTGGCAAACCAGAAGTGCCTTTCAGACCTCTGCGTGTGAGCTCCTTGCTTCTCATAAGACCTACCACACATGACTGGAAGACACTTCCTGTTAGGAGGTCTCGGAGGCCCTCCAGCTACAGGCTTGGCAGTTGCATATGTTCAAATCTGCGGATGCTGAGCCCATAGGCATGGAGTTCCACTGATATTCTACTGCCATTCTTGCTATCATGGAACTCAAGGCATTGTACTTGGTGGCTCCCAGGGAATTTCCCATCCATGCACTGACCAAACATAAACGTGCTTAGCATCAGCAAGGGGGCTGTCTTTCATTCACCCAGATTCAATCACTGGTTATCATAAAAGTGATATCCAAGTTAGCAGAATGCAAAAATAAGCAAATTTGCAGCCGTGTACCCAGTAAGTTTCCACCCATGTTTTCGAACAGAGGGAACCAAATTCTGACCCATGGCGGGATCTGGCACCTGGAAAATGCATTCCTCCCCCAACGTGTGCATCACTTACCATTCCACTGTGCAGTATCTTATCTTTTCAGCCAATCTCTGCAGAAAGTCATGCAGGGCAGCCACTTCCACTGCCCTTCTCTCCAGAAGGCTATGCATCCTAGTTTTGGTGCAGTAGCAGAATGAGTTTCTGAAGAGATCAGCTGGAAAGATAAGATGCTGCATGGCAAAACGGTAAGGGCTGCACACAACAGGGAAGCCTTTTACTTCATGTAGCAGTCCCATGTTTTGGAGACTGCTGTTTTAGAAGTAGGAAAACTGGAAAACGAAAGAAGAAATTGAAGAACACAGCCGAAGACTTGAGATTTTGTTCATCTTATTATTTTATTTTTCATAATTCTCTCATGTTCCATAGTATAAACAATTCTAAAATTAGCAATGGTACTCTGGTCCTCTTTCAAACTGTATATCTTCAAATTAAAAGAAAAAAGAGACATTTTAAATAAGCTGGATACTGCAATCTTTAAGGCAGCAATCAACATTCCAAAGCTGACACGTCTCTTCTAGGCCATGTTATTGCACAGGTCACACAGAGCTATATGCTACCAATGCAACAAAAATCAAGGTCCTGAATAGGTCCTGCTGAAACATAGCTGCCTCAGAGTTTTATATCAGAATGCTGTGGCTCAAGTATTCTTATGCAGCAGATCAACCTACAGATTGTTTACATTTGCTGGGCAATGTTTTAAAAAAGGATAATTTCTAAAAACACTGAGTGCAATCCAACTGAGCACTCCTTCCACATGAATCCCACTGAAATGCAACGGAACCAAGCAAAAACATGCTTTCTGTTTTCAGTGGGCCCAACAGCTCCTAGCTGGATCCGGCCCATTGCCATCTCTTGACATTCATATATGGGATCCTCGCCATGTGAAAAACAGGAGGTAGCTAAATGGACATGATTTTCATCTACTATTAAATTAGAAGAGTCTTGATAAGAGGAATGATAAAAATCGGAATGTATAAACAGTAAAGTTGGGGTAAGTTTAACTCACTTCATAGTAGTCTGCCTTGCCCAGCTGTTAAGGCTTTCTAACACAGATACATCTATTTATTTTGCCTCTGTCACTACGAACAGTTGCTACATAGTTATGAAAACATGGCAAATTCATTTTATTAGTCCAACATTTGAGTTCCACTCAAGTGCACTAAACATAATCAAGATTGCACTGGAAACCATAAAACAACTGATTTACCACTGAACAGAAGACATTTTCCATAGTTCTTTTACTCAGATTAAAAAGGAAGACCAAAAATTAGAATCTTTTCTTCTCCTGAAGCTTACTGAATTTCCATAATATTCCCCCACATGATTAGTTAGTTAACAGGGCATTCTGAATAGACCCTCAAATTGCACCTCTTTTCCAGCATCTGAAGTTATATTGGGCAAGAAAGTGCCCACTTCCAGCATCTCAAACATGATGACTGCAAACATATGAAAATGTATTTCAAAAGTAGCAAAAAAACCCAAATCTATTTAAAAAGGTTACAAGTCCTTCCATTTTTTTAAAATATCCAAGATCTGGCAATGAACAATCAGCCGAATTAAATTCTGGGTTCACTTGGAATCAAAAAGGTAGAAAAGCCAAAAGGATTTTTAGAAATGACAGCAACACAGTATATTCATGTTTCCCTTATGTCTCATGTCACACCAAATGGACCAATCCCCCAAATACCTGAGTGTCAATGTGTGGCTACCAAGGAAAGAATCCTCTGAAATGCACTGCATTCAAATATAGACTTATTCCAGGTTCCCCCCCCCCAAAAGAACTCACCAGGTTTTGGGGCTCTTCTTATATTCTTACATAATTTTTTTGTGTGTTTCTGGACCTTTACAACCCTCTACTTTTAACATTGGACGCATGTAATACTTTAGAATTTTTGTTCATACTGGCCAAAGGGTAGTTTTTTAACAAGCGGCTTTTAATTCTGGAGGGTCTCTCTCACTTTGGCCTGTAGGGCATCACAGGTCTTCTTAGCATCCCCTAGGAGCATGGCAGTATTGGGCTTGTAAAAGATTGGATTGTCCACAGCTGCATAGCCAACACCCAGAGATCTCTTCATAACAATGACCTGAAAGAAAGGTATTTATCTTAGATGAAAGAATTCACTGCAGCCAAATGTCACAATAAGCAAACAATGCAATGTTTAATTAAGTTTCAAACCCCCACCTCCCCAAAACTGATATATCAATATATATATTAACCATGATCACAATATGTTATGTTTGGCCAAAATTTGCTCCATTGTTTTTAAAAAAGACCACACACCAAGGGCTCCAACTCTTGGACATATCCACTTGAAGAGATCCAGTGTGAGTGTGGGACAAACTGAAGTATGGTTGGGAATGTCAGATAAGGGACTAGTTGACTCCCATTCCAGATGAACCAAAGGTCGGTGCAAGGTCAAACAGAAGAGAATCAAGTACAACACTATTTCTCAACCAGTGGTACTGGTACCATCAGTAGTACTTGAGGTGGTGACTGATGATACTTGCAGGCCCCCAGGATGCCTGCTGCCTCGAAAAAAGACCAGGAACACGGGACAACAAACAGTGGTAGGAGGCTCCAAAACATGCTTGTTCACACTTTAAAAAGCCCTCCCGTTCACTCTAAGCCTCTTACTGGTGTTTGTTGTGTTGCATGTGGCCTCCCAACCCAGAAGTAACTGGTAATGATGTCATCACCAGTTGCTTCTGGTGGTACTTCAAAAACGTGGACCATGTGAAGTGGTGGAGGACAAATGTACACTGAAGTACAAGATTCATCACTGAGTCACTAGCATCATGTCATACATTTTTGGAAGAAAGGCTGCAAACCATATGCATTAAGCAACCTTATGGAACCTTATGAGAAACCACCTTCTCTTTAAAGGACACTGAAAGGGTGCACAAAGACTGAGACACCTGTTAAAGTTCTCTTTTGTTTTAACAGGTGCCTCAGTGATGCTCTTACAGCAGAGAGCTGTAAGACACGATCAACATCACTGAGTTTTTACAAGCTTGTGCATAGTGTCGAAATGTCACACTTGCTTAAATGATGATACTTGAAAAACATTCATATTCTGGGAGACCAATGGAAGTGTCAGATCTTCACATTCAGAACCTCCAATCAATGATACCCAGCTGGGTTGTGGTCATATCTATCCATTGGTCAGGTCCATGAACATGACTGAGGGGAGGGGGACTGAGCTATGGTTTCCTGTCATTGAAGGAATCAACAGAAACAGAATAGTGATCCACCTGAATCCCCTAAAAAGGAAGGATTGGGAGACAGTGCATCTTGCTCTAGCTCTGCCTCACCTCTCTAAACCCAAGAAGTAAATAAGACAACTGGCACAAAGGAAGCAGGTCTAGCTAAGGAAAAGCCTAGGAAGCCTGAGCAGGGATTTCCTTTATATCTAATTTCTAGACCAAATTTTATTTAAGTGTCTGTTTTTGAACATTTGAACCTTGTCTATTTCCCCTTTTCAATGCTACTTTCAGTCTTTGAATAGTCACCATTCTGTTTCAAAAAGCCCAGAGCAGACAGCTATTTCCTCTTGCAAATCACTCATGGCCAATGCTCTATATGCAAACTGGCTTCCAAGCTTAGGGAACCCCTTAGCTGCCTTTGCAGTCTTCAAAAAAGGTTGGATATGGGGTACCCACCCTTTGGGACATTTTTTTCCCTGCTAGCAGCAGCTTCCCTTTCTTGCTATGTCAGGGTGCTATGGTTGTCACAATCACCTAAAAGGTGGGATCCAGGGGTCTTGGGAAGATGAGGTGCAAAAACTGCATGCCTTCCTTCTTCCTACATGATAGGCCATGGTGGCTCCATCAAATCACCTACCTCCCCTGCCCTCTCAGCTTTCCAGAAGTATCTATCCTGCCCACACTGACAAAGCAGTTCAGAGAAGAAAATGTGCAGAGACGGATGTACAGAGGCATAATACACTATGATAGGAACATTGCAAACAAAGAATGGATTTAAGAGATATATGAAAGGTAGAAATTCGACCACAATATTTTGCCCCCTCACCTGCTTTGCCTTCCAAACTTCTAGAACTGGCATTCCAGCAATGATAGAGTTCGGATCTTCTTGGGCAGCTGAATTGACTGTGTCATTGGCTCCAATGACCAGGACCAGATCCGTTTCTATAGTAAAAGAGAAACAAGGAGGATGCAACCAACATCTTAAGAAGTTAAAAGGCAAGAGAACTGACATTCCATTTGTTTGCAGAGTAGACTTACAACTCTGCTAGGAGTTACAAAGTAGCAGTGAGCAAGATTTTGTTTTCCCCATTTCACTACTCATTATAGGTGCTTCGCAATTGAACACTTCATTTGGTTATACAGCACTTCTGAAATGTCCATTCATTTTTGTTACCTCGTAAGTGTGGCAACAGAGACAGGCTTCACTCAAGTACATTTTAAACAGACCACAGCAGTGCTAGAGCTATTTTCCCAGTAGCTGTCATTCTTCCCCCCCCCCCACATGTCCAAGAGGTCACATTATTCCAAAGCATTATGAGGAAAAAAATGGCACCTGTCAGGACAGGGACTCTATTGCTGCCATCTGCTTAAAGGAAAACTCTTTAAAAGAAAGGAGAAAGCCCACTGCTGCAGCTGCCCTACAAGGTAAGCCATCCCTTAATGAAAACAAATGAAGTCCTGAACAAAATGTATTGCATATGCTATTTGTTTAATTGGGACCTCCATTAGGTGCCACAAGTATTTGTTTTGGAACAAATTAAAAAGTTAAACAGTTCATTTTTTTTCCAAAACAAATGCACATCCCTTTCTACAAACTGACAGCTATAGCCTTCCTTAAACTAGTTCTTCATAACTATAGGTGGATCCTGTTTATCCGCAGATTTTCATCCACGGATCTCGCTCAACGTGGGACACCTGGACCTGCATTGAGTCAGACTTCCCCACCTGCACCCTCTGAAGGTGACCAGAGCTGTACTCAGTCGCCTCCAGAAGGCTTTCTGAAGCCCACAGAGGCTGCGTAAATCTGCAAAAAAAGAAAAGCTACTTCCAGTTTCCTGAGGGAAACTAGAAGTGATGTTTTTATGCCTGCTAAGGCATTCTGAGACCTGGGGAAGCCCTACTAGGAGCGGAGCACAGCTCTGGTCACCTTGGAAGGTTTAAGGGGCCAAAAACCACGGATTTAATTATCCATGGTTTTCGGTATCTGCAGGTGGGGGGGGTTCGAGAATAGATCCCTTGCAGATGCCAAGGCCCCACCCGAATTAAGCTTTTTTTTTTTCCTGAAAGCTCAAGAAACATTTTCCAAAGGGAAAAAAAGAAACCACTGATGAATAAATAGCATGAATATTAATCATTCTATGTTCCATTCTATGAATTGATCAAAGCAAGTTTTAAAAAAAAAAATAAAAATAAAAGTGCACTAGACAAGAACTGGTACAGGCAATCTAGACCATTTTACTACATTATGTGTGATTGTGTGTTATTTGCTTTTAAGGAAGAGTCAAACTTTTAGACAAAATAGACAAAAAAGAGTCTATTTTGTTTAGACAGCTCTCTCTCACCAGGGAAGTCTTCATTAATTTCATCCATTTCTAGAACAATGTCATATGGTACACCAGCTTCTGCAAGAAGTACGTTCAGTTGCCCAGGCATACGACCAGCCACAGGGTGAATACCAAACCTAAGGGGTGCAGGAGAAATGGTGACGTCAAGCATGCAGAGTGCCTTCAGGTAATAACCACAACAAGGTTACCAACATCCCTATAATAAACACTAGAGAGAAATCCAAAGTTGAGAAAGAGCTGTTGTCACAAAGCCACTGAGAGACTGATCCACGTATCAGGAAGTCACCAGTTCCAAATCTGCCTCTGCCGTGTATTCCTTATGTGGCCTTAGGCTAGTCACCCAGCCTTAGGCCCAGGCCAAATGTGCAGTTACCTCATGAAAAAAACACATCTGTGGGTTTAAACTCACATAGGATTTGCAACCACACATTCACTGCAATCCAGGGCTTTCTTCAAGGCAAAAGTCGTGCTAATCACCCTTCCACAGACTTCCTGTGCCTGCATGTATCCAGAAGTTCTTGCCAGCCAAAAAGGGTGGGGGCTTTCCCTGAGGATCTGCCTTTCTTAAACCAGGAAATGTCCTGCTCATAACCATGTCAGTGGTGGGGTCATGATGACTATACAGTCATACTGTCATATGCATCAAAGACAGCTGTTAACCAGTGTAACACTCCAGAGACCCAACCTGTCAGAATATAAAATCAATTAAAGCATTGAGACAAGATGAAATTTTACCCATTTCAATCAGACTACAGTTTGTGGATTTGACTCTCCACAGATACTGGGGTCCCAGTTTAAATGTCTTTAAACAGAAACAAAGCACACAGTTGGGTTTCCCACTTTCACACAGCATTGCATGAAGCACCTCTAGTGGTTGAATATGGTATATACCTGGTATATATATTCTGCGTCTCCAAGCATCAGTATATACTGCATTCAGTCACTAATGGTGCTGAATATAACGCAATGTACATTCAGGACCTCTAGTGGCTGAATGTGCTATATACCAGTGTCAGGAGACACAGAAGTGCATCTTTAGAGCTATTTTTAGCCCAAGAGGTGTGGAAAAAACACTGTTTTGTCATGCAAAGGTAGGAAACCCAGTTTTCACATGCTTTGTTTCGGTTTAAAGACATTTAAACCGGGTCCCAGGTGTCCATGGATTTTCATGTCTGAAAGAGGTTCTGGAATGAAACACCTGTATAACACAAAGGCTGTGTAGACTCTGGAGTGTAACCCAGCAGCAGCAGACTTCACCACTTTCTCACAGCAAGAAAGTCACAGAAAGAAGCCATTTTGCACTGTTGAACTTAAAAAGCCTTTTACAAACACCTCAAGGGTAAAAGGTTCTTGACAGGAAAACCTCTCTACATGAATTCAACATGACACACAGATTTTCTTCAGAACACAATTTGGCCCAAACAGCAAGGATTTGTTTGTTTCTGGATGAAATCTCAAACGCACAAGGAATGAAGTGATGAATTTATCAACCTAATGGAGGTAATCGTTGCCACAAAATTACTGAAGAGATTAAACTGGTGGCAGGAGGGGGAAGAAACAGGCTGCAGCACATTTACTTAATTAACTCCACTTAGGCATTAAAAATATGTTTTTCAAAAGCTTGGCCTATTTCTGGAACACTCAGGCCTATATTACAGAAACTAGCAGGAGCCATGGAGGGGGAAAATAGTAATAAGAAGCCACTTCCCACCTTATGCACTTGTACCAAGAATATGCCGTTTCCCAAACCAGAAATCTTTGCCTTTCTCCATCTATAAGAGGGTGCACATATTTTAATATAGCGGCTATTGTGCTGCTTGCTATTGTATTTTTAAATGCAAATTCCTTACCCTGAATCTGCAGTTTCTCTCCCCCCACCCCCCACTCCATCGTTCAGCACATTTTCACTGAGTTTCTCAGTATGACCAGATACCTTTCCTGGATAGTTACACTCAATCGGGACAAATCAATCAGGCAGAGAAATGACATTACCTTTGAAACTCTTGACTGCAGTAAGAGAAAAGGCAGCTGCTACTCCTCCTGCCTGGGCACTGCCCCCTCCCTACTTTATGTACTTAGACCCTGCAGTGGCTAAAGTGAAGTGCTGCTGCTATGGGGCATTCAAGGTGAGTGAATCAACAGCCTACATCTGCCCAGGGGCTCCTATTCATTCAACCACCATGAGTTTACACACAAGGTTGGCTGCAGCCCACCCGAGCCACTTGCACATCAGAGGTAATATTCTCCACGCACCTTGATCACCCCAAAGCAACAGGCAGTCATTTAGCTGCTGCAGCAATCAAATAAATGAGGTCAAAAAAGGGTGGACACCACAGCTGGAGAAGAACCTGGGAGGAAAAGTTGTTAACATTTGTCCTGCTTCAGCAGAAGCATGAAAAGGTAATACATTTCTCTGGCTGATTGACCTGACAATGCTTCAGCCAATTTAAACCCCAGCACTATAAATATGATCGGGGGTTTTGATCTGTTTGTTTTAAGCACTCTCCTCTTTCCAAGCTCAGGTCCCTAATTAATTGAGTAAATCTGCAAAAATGTTGGTATTCAAACTGGGAAAGGGTTTTTTGTTTTTTTAAAAATTTTAGTGAATGTGGGAGAAATGATGGAGACAGTACAGGCCTTGGACAAGTCCAATAAAGCACATGATAAGTTTGTGCACCACCCCCACCTAACCATTTTGAAGCCAAACAAGATGCATCACTTCTGCATTTATGCTCATCACTGGCCAGACTGGATAACACTTTCTAACAGTTCCACTCAGCTCATGCATGTCCTTCCCTCCATAACTGCCTTCCCTACCAGCTGCCCTACCTCCAACTTCTCCAAAAATTAAGATGAGAAAGATTTATTCACATGACTTTTTTTCCGGACAACTGGCACTTCACTAAGTTGCTGCTGGTTTTTGTACAAGGATGCGCAGGTATCAACCGTTGCAAGTTTCTAAGCAGGTTTTATGAGCATTTCTTTGACTTCAAACTAACCTGGAAGCTACAATCAGTTTCCCAGCTACTGTTTTGAAAACCATAAGGGCCAGAAACTTGAGCAGGGAGAAAATCTGGAACAAGGAAAGGTCAGTAAAAACATTAAGGTTCTCCCCCCCCCCCCCACACACACACACATATCTTTGGCTTACAATGTATACAGGCAAACTACACATGGTCCCAAATAGAGAAGAAATATCTGTAATCCTACTAGCAAAGGCCAGATGCAAATCAGATACAAAGCAGAAAAACAAATATGACAAAATATTAAGCAGCTTAAAATTTCAGTCAGCCACTTGGTAATTCAAGCCACGTGAAAGAGTCCTGCTCTTTCCAGAAATTCTGCAGCAGCACAGTGGATTTTAGAAGACCTTTTATACTGAAGACTATGTTAGAATCCAAGCAAGGAACAAAGTTCTCCTTTGTGTCCAGTATTGTTTATAATTAAAGCAGTTTTTATTACAATGCAGATTTGGCTAGCAACGCTTCATCTTTAATTGTATTACTGCTTGCAACAGTCCAGAAGAGAGAAAACAATGTTTAAGCATAAGCAAACCTATTGAATTCAAAGAAACGAGACATCCTTGAGAATTACAGTGGAATACTAGACAGGCATTCTAGCTCTCTGTGAAGAGCGTATGTGTGAGGAGCCAAACAGGATGGCATGTGCTAGCACCAACCACTGCTAACAACATGTCACACAGCCTCACCTTTCATTCCCCCTACATTCAAAATTTGTCCACATAGGCAAAGATTGAATGTAGGAATGTTTCTGCCCAGGGTTGGAATCCTGAATATTCCAAGGTTCCAATCATGGAGAAAATTCTCCTGCACACAGCTTCTGATGTGCACAGGGCTAGTGGCAAGTTGTACCAGGCCATCTGTCACATTGGTGCTTTGGACTAGGTGTGGTGCATGTGCTTTTCTCCCTCCATCCCACTCATGCGCAGTTTCTCTCTACCTCTACCAATTCATAACATTGTCAGGGGTGGGGGACAGCAAGCAAGCAGAAGCTGCTGTCACCAGCTACCCTGACTTGTTCCCATAAGAACAGCCCCACTGGATCAGGCCATAGGCCCATCTAGTCCAGCTTCCTGTATCTCACAGCGGCCCACCAAATGCCCCAGGGAGAACGCAAGACAACAAGAGACCTGCATCCTGGTACCCTCCCTTGCATCTGACAAAGCCCATTTCTAAAATCAGGAGGTTGCACATACACAACATGGCTTGTAACCCATAATAGATTTTTCTTCCAGAAACTTGTCCAATCCCCTTTTAAAGGCATCCAGGCCAGATGCCATCACCACATCCTGCGGCAAGGAGTTCCACAGACCGACCACACGCTGAGTAAAGAAATATTTTCTTTTGTCTGTCCTAACCCGCCCAACACTCAATTTGAGTGGATGTCCCCTGGTTCTGGTATTATGTGAGAGTGTAAAGAGCATCTCTCTATCCACTTTATCCTTCCCATGCATAATTTTGTATGTCTCAATCATGTCCCCCCTCAGGCATCTCTTTTCTAGGCTGAAGAGGCCCAAACGCCATAGACTTTCTTCATAAGGAAGGTGCCCCAGCCCAGTAATCATCTTAGTCGCTCTCTTTTGCACTTTCCATTTCCACTATGTCCAGAATAGTATTCCCAGGAGTAGGATTCCAGAATATTATTCCAGAATAGTATTCCAAGAATAGTATTCCTAGGAGGGCTCTCTGCACACAGATGACCCCTTGGACCAACTCAGTTGGCCAGGGAAGGGGGACAGACAAGGGAACAGATTTTCCATTGCCAGTCAATTAGCTTAGTCCAGGGGCGCCCAAACGCCGGCCCTGCGGCCACTTGCGGCCCTCGAGGCTTCTCAATGCGGCCCTCAGGGAGCCCCCAGTCTCCAATGAGCCTCTGGCCCTCTGGAGATTTGCTGGATCCCACACTGGCCCGACACAGCGTGAGGGTGACTGTTTGACCTCTTGCATGAGCTGTGGGATGAGGGCTCTCTCCACTGCTTGTTGTTTCACATCTGTGATGCAGTAGTGGAAGCAAAGGAAAGGCCAGCCTTGCTTTTTGCAAGGTCTTTTATAGGCCTTGAGCTAATGCAAAACCTTCATTTATTCATATAAGTTCATCTTTAATATATTTATTTATGTAAACTTATGTAAATTTATTCAAATTTGAAATGTAAATTAATTCTTTTTTCCCCCAGCCCCCAACACAGTGTCAGAGAGATGATGTGGCCCTCCTGCCAAAAACTTTGGACACCCCTGGCTTAGTTCAAGGGGCCATGTGAGCATAAGGGCTCCTGAGAACAAGCCTGAAAATCTACAGACTCACAGTGACTCTAGGTTTTCTTAACTATGTGTGCATGCAAGTCACACAGAGTTCAGAAAATCTAGAATCAGCAAAAAACTTTAGATATTTAGCTCACTGGCAGCAGTGGCCTGTGGGACTCCTTGGGGTCAGGCTGCCCTCTGGTACCACCCCTACCACTGGAGACCATAGACAGTGTTTGCCTAGAGCAGTGACTTTCAACCTTTTTTGTCTCACAGCATACTGACAAGGTACTAAAATTGTCAATGCACACCATCAGTTTTTTTTTTACAATTGACAAGGCAAACCATGGTTTGTGGTGGGCTCACATCCCCCAATGGCCCTACTAATTAATGACCCTCCCCAAAATATACACGGCACACCTGCAGGCCATTTGCAGCACATCAGTGTGCCACAGCACAGTGGTTGAAAATGACTGGCCTAGAGAGACAAACACTGAACATGAGGAGACTGGAGCAGGGCTAAAGCACTCTTTCATAAGGAGCCCTTCTCACCCGGTCTTACTCCACAACTATTATGAACTTAGATTAGCAGCCAAAGAAAAGCACTTGTTAGTTCAACTTGACAAATACAAGCAAAGTAATACATTTACATGCAACTTGACATGCAAAGTTACGTTCAAGGTTGACACTAGACTACTGCACTTGTTTTTCTCTCTGCTATATAAGCAGTCCTACTGTACTTTTAGGTAAATGCACATAGGTTTGCACCCCGAGACTGTTCTTTAAAGTACATTATCCCAGTGACTATGTCCAGGAAAGTGGGAAGCACTTAAAGGTGCTCTCACTGAGGCACAGTACTGGGACTCATTCACTTGCTCACCAAGCAGAACCTGGAACTGGGTTCCCTTAAGGACTCCCTCCTCTCCTACAAACCCTTCATATACAGAGATGAGCATCAATGGTCCTGCTCAGCTTCCCCCAAGTACCGAAATTTAGAGAACAGGTATGAGAGATGGGGCCTTTTTCAATCCTGACCCATCAGTGTGGAATGCCTTTCCATGGAGCCTTCATCACTGCTTTTGATTTCATCAAAAGGAAGACCTGCTTTCTGAAAGGCTATTTGTTTATAGTTGTTTTTGAGAAAAAATAAAAAAAATGAAAGCCTATTGAAAATGGTTTCATAACACAAACCAAAAGAGGGTTGCAATCACTGTTTTGAGCATTTCTGAGGTGCAGGGAGCTCTGTAAAGGGGGCTGTGGGTTCCCCATACTCTCCAGAGTGCCAGCACCACCCCAGTAAATGTAAGAATAGCCCTTTTTCTCTAGCAATGGCACAAACTCTAGCAATGGCACAATCATGCATCGGTAAAGCAGCTACCACGTACATGCATGCACAACATGCATGCACAACAAACATGCATGCACAAACTCTAGCAATGGCACAAACATGCATCTGTAAAGCAGCTACCACATTTTCCAGACTCACAAAGAGAGTCTGGTCCAACAAGAAGCTGACGGAACATACCAAGATCCAGGTCTACAGAGTTTGCGTCCTGAGTACACTTCTGTACTGCAGCGAGTCATGGACTCTTCACTCACAACAGGAGAGGAAACTGAATGCTTTCCACATGCGCTGCCTCCGACGTATTCTCGGCATCACCTGGCAGGACAAAGTTCCAAACAACACAGTCCTGGAATGTGCTGGAATCCCTAGCATGTATGCACTACTGAAACAGAGACGCCTGCGTTGGCTTGGTCATGTCGTGAGAATGGATGATGGCCGGATCCCAAAGGATCTCCTCTATGGAGAACTCGTGCAAGGAAAGCGCCCTGCGGGTAGACCACAGCTGCGATACAAGGACATCTGCAAGAGGGATCTGAAGGCCTTAGGAGTGGACCTCAACAAGTGGGAAACCCTGGCCTCTGAGCGGCCCGTTTGGAGGCAGGCTGTGCAACATGGCCTTTCCCAGTTTGAAGAGACACTTGGCCAACAGTCTGAGGCTAAGAGGCAAAGAAGGAAGGCCCATAGCCAGGGAGACAGGCCAGGGACAGACTGCACTTGCTCCCAGTGTGGAAGGGATTGTCACTCCCGAATCGGCCTTTTCAGCCACACTAGACGATGTTCCAAAACCACCTTTCAGAGCACGATACCATAGTCTCTCGAGACTGAAGGTTGCCAACAACAACGATTCCACCTAGTAAACAAAGCAGTCAGAATCGGTTATAACTGCATACGCAGTAACCTTGAACATGTCTGAACCTGCATGACAAGCAGCAACACTCTATGACGTTCAGTTGATTGTGAGCCGCCATTTAGTTTGGTTGTGTTTTCTGTAGAGTGCCGAAAAAATGCTAAGTTTAAAAGTTGAACGTGTCAATTTGAAATTTTTAGTAAAATTGCACAAAACACCAACAGAATGTTTTCAAATGCTTACTACAGCTATGCAAATGACTGCCTGTCTCGTGGTGTGTTTGAGTGGCACAAAAGATTCAACGAGGGATGTGAGAATGTCGAAGATGATGAACGCCCTGGACGACCTTGCACTTCAAGAACCGAAGAAAATTTAGAAAAAATCAGTCAGATTGTTCGACTGATCGGCCTTTTCAGCCACACTAGACGCTGTTCCAGAACCACCTTTCAGAGCGCGATACCATAGTCTTTCGAGACTGAAGGTTGCCAACTAAGGGCACAAACTCTATAAGAGAGTTTGGAAACTTCTGCCTTAAGGGAAAGTGGGTTACACAAATTCCCCCACCCCATCTGTGTTCGGACTGCCCATACATTACTAGAGCCTGATCTCAATCTTGCAGTATTCTGAACTAGGGACCTGTTCTGCAACCAGGACTCAGCTTGCACTCCACTGCCACCTCTAGTCAAATGAAGGAACTGCAGGAAAGCAGCCAGTCCAGCAAGGAAGCTTCTTAACAGACCAGAGCAGGTCATGGAATAGTGCCTGAACCCCCACCCCGCACCCCACCCCACCAAGCAGTCTTGCTAACTGGTATGGACACAGAAGGACTGTGCTGCCAATGGACCATTTTCGACTGTGACCTCTTTTCCTGAAACTTGACAGAACTGGGTTGAACAGCTACAGATTACACAACCTTAAAACTCTTATTTCCCTTTACAGTTTCCTATCTTTACCATCCGTCCTCTCTAGCTTTGATTTTCACGTATTCCAAACAAGCACAGCACTCTTAAGTATGTTCCTATATTCTCATTCATATCATGTTCCTGGTGAAACAAAAAAAAAAAAAAGAGAGAGTGTGTTTCTAGGAAAGCTGCCAACCAAGTGCATACTGGGAACCGAGAGAGACGGCACGAACTGGAATAATCAGAGGCAGCGTAGCTCAAAGCGCATGCACAGCAAATTTATAACTCTTCGCAATGCTCAGAAATGATGTTGAGCAAGCCCAGATAGGCATCAAGCAGATGTAACTTAGTAGGATCACTTATGTCTCAGTAACTTTGGCAAAAAGTCCTACAAGATGGCTATTTACGCATGGCTTATTAATTAAATTACAGCAAACAAATTCTGTGAGGGTTGGATGCAGGAGCTTCCACTGAACTGGGGCCGTAAAAAGTATATTCTTTCCAGATTTGCACAAGATAGATACTGGCTGCCATCCAGTTGGGCAGCTTTGCACACTCAAGTGGGGCTTCTCTATGGCTGAACGTAAAAAGAAAAATGCAAACCTCAAGAGCCTGCCAGATTCACGGTCAGCTCCATCCAACGCTAAGTGAGGCAAGGGGGTCTGATCATGATTTAAGATTAAGAAATATGCGCGCTTCACAAAACCGGGCATTATTCCATTGATGTATAGCATGCTGTCAACCATGGGAAGAAGCAGCAAACATTCAGTCTATCATTTTCAGTCCTGGGCCCATCTTTAACCCCATGCTGGAACATATGACCTAGTTTTAATGTTTTGCCTGTATCTGCCCACCTTTTTCCTCCTCCCACCTCTTTTCATCTTTCTAAAATGCTGCAATCCATCCTGAGTGGACCACCCAGTTTGGGGTCTTGACCCAGCAGCTGAAGCAATTGTTAAGGACTCAGTATAATGCAGCTCAGCATTTATGGACAGTTTCTGGGCTAAAGCAATTGGGTTGGATCAAAACCACCAACCGGCTGGAAGAAATTTTGCTGTCTCTTCCTCTCTACTTCTAAGGGTTGGAGGATCCTCAGAAACTAGATGGCACATGTGGCTTGGGGAACAGTAGAGAAGACAAAATCTACCAAAATCAGACAGAGGCACCTCCTGTGAATGGGAACTCTGTCTGATTTCTCTGCCAGGGTGAGAAAGGGAACCCAGGGCCTTGAGTGACTGGAGAAGTGATGAAGCTGTTAATTCCAATTCCTTGTTTGATAAGCTTGAACCCTAAATTTAGAGGAAGAGTGGGGCACTTTGCCTGTTCCTTTAGGTGGCCTAGAGTCTGTGGGATCTCTTAAGCAGAGTCCCACTGACAAACTTCAGAGTGTCAGAATTACTGACAGAGACATCTCAAGACCAGGACTGCAAAGCTTTTGAACTTTTCCCATAACCAAAAGGAAATCAGAATGACTTTAGGCACAGTTGCCAAGTACAACACTTCTCAGCACAGGACTTGAGAGCAACTCAGTATGGACTAGGATAGAAGCCTGGTCTCAAGGCACATGATATAGCCATCTTGCTGAAGCTAAGCAGATCTAGACCAGATCAGTGCCCCAAGGGTGTTAACTGCTTTGGACAACTATGCATATCTCTTTGATCTCCTTTGAAGACAGGCATAATAATTGCATTTATATCAATTTTTTAAAAGACACAGGCTGCCTTGGACATCGAAATGGCAGGGCTTTGAAACTTCTCATTATGTAGATACGGGTAGGGGGAAAAAACAGTAAAGGATTTACATCTCTGCAATAGTACAAAAAAAGCTATTGCAAATCATTACAATGTCCAAATAGACATATTTAAGGGTGCAGGGCTCAGCAATCATGGAGTGGTACAAACAGTTGTTAATTACATTGTGTTCTAGAGTTGCAAGACACTAAACCTTTGACTTGAGAGGTTTGTAATGTTTATCTTACGCCTTTATCAAGTGGGGCATATTTACATTCTATGGTTAAGCTCTGTAGGGAAAAAGCACGTTTGTGATATTATTGGTTCACATATTCTCAAACTGTTACAGGAATTCTAAATTTAAATGGCATTTAGTACACTGTGTTACTGAAACATCTCAGTGTTTCAAACAGACATATAACATTATGTGAAGGACATTAAAATAGATGTAGACAGTTTACATTGTTTTAGCCCTTTTTTCTCTCAAATTGAATTACAAACATTAAAAAAAGTTCAGGGTACAATATATTAAGCCCACAGAACCAACCAGAAGCAATTCTAGTTCAATCAACAAAGCACTTTGGATCCAGACTGCGGAGGTCTGGATGCAAAGCCCAACTTCTCCACACTCAACAGAATGATGCTGCTACTGCCTACTAGAATTCCCAGTCTTCAAAAATAACTGGTCTACATCATAGAACTGACACAAAAGAAACAAAATGAAGACTTATGCTTCCCATGCAGGGTTTAAGAGTTAGAATGCAGCTCCAGAATCTATTTTCTATGAAGACCCAGAATCTAGAGTGCCTCTGAACACATGCACACTACGGCTTACTTATCAGTGCATAACTCCAGGCTACCTTTGATGCCTGTAGGATTGAGGAGTCCAAGGGTAGGGCTTTGAAGCAGGCTTATCCCAGCAGCAATCTTTTTAGGAATTAGTCTATACATCCACTGACAACAAAGAGGACTATCATATACAGATGGCTTTGAAGTTATAAATATATTCTCTTGGATGCCACTCATTTGAGGGCCACAGATTTTAAAGCAGCCTCCTTTCTGGGCTTTTTAAAGGCCCAGAAAATCTTAAGTGGCAGGACTGTAGTCATAGGGGACAATGCAGGGACCTGCCCCCCTCATGAAAACCTTAAGTCCCTTCCCTGAATTTTAAGGTCTCTTAAAGAATAAAGAAAACTTTATATGTGCATTTTAGTGTAAATCTTGATGCAGGTCCAAGGACAGGGTTGGGTGAGGAATTCTTGCACCTCTGTTGCCGTCCTGGCTGACAAAGCTAGGAGTCACTGAAGCAACGTGACTCTTGCATCACAGGCCTTCCACTTCCCTTTGGAAGAAGAAGTTGGAGACTTTCCAAGGGAAGGCACGTGAAGGGCTTTACACACTCAACAAGCACCATACAAATGTCAATTCACCCACGAACATGCTCACACATTCAGGTGCTGCAACTTCAAGTGCTGAGTCTGCACTTGTGGAACAGCCATGACAAAAGTCAACAACTACAGAGTAAGCTTTTTGCTTACATCACCTCAAAGCCAATACTTCTCCATGGAAGGAGATCACACATTTCATCTGCAAGTCATTTAGCCATGGCCCTTTAAAAATGGTTCGAAAATGCCTCTTCAAGAACACGCCACATTCATCTTCAAGACAGTTACAGTAATTCTACTCATCCGCAGTAAGATATGAAAAAACCCACAGCAGGAAGCTCCATGTAACAGACATTTCCTTGCCGATCTTATTAATGCATTAAAGATGCAACCTGTTGCAAAAGAAAACCTTATGTCAAATGGCAAAGTTAATAAATGTTATTTCAACAACATAGGCAGGCGAATTTTTTTCCCCTGAAATCCCTCTCATACTTCTGATTCAAGAGTCTCCAGCAGAAGTATTAAGATGACATATTAAACAAGCCATGACCTCCTTGGGAGCATGTTATGGCTATGGGCAAGGCTCACCAGAGCCGACAGTGCCCTGGAATCACAGGCATCAGCACACAGTCAGGACGACGCTACGACAAAAGCAATTTTTGTTGGCATGGCACAGGTATAATAAATTGATGACAACCGTATGTCTGTGCTGGCACATATCCACCACAGATGTGCAAATGTGTCACCACATCTGGATGCAGAGTGGGCTGGTGTCCTGAGGCTCCATCGTCCTACAGGAAGCAGAGGGCGAGCAGCTGCACTCAATGAGCACCATGGGCACACCATAAAGTGATGAAAGGCCTAACTTACCACAAATAGTAAATACAGATTTCTTTCATTAAAGCCCTCTAGGTAACCACTGTGGTGAACTCTTGCCAAAGCAGACCTTAAGATCTAGTGCAGTTACATCAAAAAGCTCCTGTCACATTTCTCCCTGCTGACACACAAAGTCGAGACTTTAAATGTTTTGTGTCAACAGGTTAAAAATTTAAAAATAAGCTAGCCCACATAGGAGCAAAGAGAAAATAAAGGGAGGGAACAGTCATCACTGTTTCACTGAAAGTTGGTTACATTTCTGATGACAGAGTTCCAATGATCCAGACGCTCTGTTTAATAATAAATTTAAGAACTTGCATACTTCCTTTTTTTGTACTCAAAATGGCCAATAATGAAGTCAGAAATTATAAACAACAAATCTGCAAAATACAGATAAAAAGAATGTAACCCATCTAATCCACTGAAAACCAGAACGATCAGACCAGTTAAATATATTTCAGCAAGCATCTGAAGTCAAAATCCTGCATCAACAGGCAAATGCCCACCTAGGCACAGGAGCATAAAAAGCCCAGTGGCTCTTCCAGGGAGGACATTCCATAGTTTTGGCACCATCACCAATAACGTCCTAAGTCCCAGAGGCCATATGTGGCCTTTGAGACCCATTTGGCAGGCCTCAAGAATCCTGCTGTATAAGCATACCTCCTTTAAGCATACCCGGTCAAAGGGTTTGATAGCAAAAGACCAACACACACATTCTCACTTTGTGATCCTCCCTCCTGCCCACTTACCTGACATTTTTGCCTTGTTCTGTCAGCATTTTCACCAAGTCAGCGATCGGGTACTGAGCTTTTGCAGCACAAAGACCATAACCTGTGGGAAAGCAAAGATAAATCTCCTGTGTGCAACAGGCCTGAATGATGCTTCTCATATTCCCAAAATTTAGAGGGGGGGAGGGGAGAACATAATTAAACTGAACATGCTGGCTACCTTACCCGCATACCCAAACTTAACCAGCACATTATCACACAGAGAAATGTTATCACAGACAAGGAAACAGTTAAATGACAAAGTAAAATGTAAAGGACAGCCTAATAATGTCCCAATTCTATGTGTGTATACCTCAGTGAAGGGGTGTCAAACATCAGGCCCACAGTCTGGATACAACCACCAGAAGCTCTGTATCCAGCCACCATGATAATTGGGCTCTCTCAGCTGTGAAGGGATGCTTTGGCAAAAGAGGCACTGCTGAAAGGATGGTGTTGAGAAAGCCCTACCATCACCATTTCCACAGTGCCACTTCTGCTGCGGTGCTGCGAGCAAGAGATGGAAGGAGGGCAAGGAACGGTACCAGAGAAGAGGTAACCCAAGATGGGTGAGAAAGATAGAAGCTGCAGAGGTGCTGGAGAACCCAATTATCACGTGTGCTGCCATTTCAGCAGTTCCACTTCTGACCACCTCTCAGTTGCTGAGCTGCAAGTGAGTAATGCAGAAGTAATGCAGCTAAAAGGGTAGCCCGAATGACAATTGAGCTCTCCCATATCATGAAAATGTGATCAAGATGTGCTTATTTTCTACCATTTGTACCTAATCAGTTCCTGAGTAAAAGAGTCCCTATTTCTGCTCATCAACTACTTAAGCCATTTCTGACCAACACTGTATATACACAACAGGGATAAAATGTATACATCTGTGGGCTGGGCAGAAATGGGTTAATGACATCAGTTCCTTCTTAATGACACCACTTCTGGCCCTCAGCAAATGCATGAATGTTTTGGCCCACCATATAAAACGAGTTTCACATTCCTGCCTTAGCGCGTGCACAAAGGCCACACTTCATCCTCTACCACACATCTACCTTTTTACTATCTCCCGTTGCTAAAAGATGCAGAAGGGTGCAATGAGTTAACTACTATTACATCATCTTGAACATGTACTTATAGAAGGCTAGATACTGCACTCTGTACACAGATATGCAAAGTAATTATATGCAAACGTTCATGCAACAGCCACCTAACCTGGCTCTTCTGGTGCAAAACACACAAGCAGCCCAGTAGAAGACTATATCCCAATTACCTGGAGTGATTATGATGTTATTGGCTTCTTTTATCATCTCTACTGCATTGTCCACATTCACTTCTGTGTGAGTGCCAGTAATTTCCATTGGCTTTCCACCAGCCGTTGAAGTTGTGCCATACCCACCAAGGATCACGTTGGCAAGAGAACGGTTCATGGCCTTAAAAAAAAGGAAAGACTGGTTTTGGGGGGTGTTATCCGAAAACAAAGTGGACTCTGTGGTTCTACAAAGCAACACTTCAGCAACGTTTTACTGCTCTCACTCTCTCTCCTTTGTGATTTACTAGAAACAGTTCAGCCTCAAGACGACAATTATGCAACACTACACATGGCTACTCAAAGGCAATTAAATCAGAGTTGGATCCCCAGAAAACATGAGAAGGGAGTATGAAAGACAAATAAAAAGGATTAACTGAAAGGACATCACGCCAGTTGCAAATTATTGAACTTTTCCTTTTTTTTTTTTTTTTTTAAGAAGGGAGCAGGGGAAATACCATTGTTGTACAGGACATCAGTATAATTTGATGCTCATAAAGTGCTATACAAATACTGTTATTTATGCAAGTTTACCGCCACCTGGTGGTTATCGAAAATTTACTTTTTTAAAAAAAAACCCTGCCAGACTGCAAGCTAAGCCTTTCTTGTAAAGATCCCTGAACTAAACAAAATGTACTTGGAGCATATATGAATATTACACAGTACCTTCAACTATTTAAACAAAATTATATGCCTCTGCATCAAATGTGTAATCCAAAAAAGGCCAAGCTAAAGGAAATAAAATGTACTTTTCCTCTACACAAGCTGATCCAATGCATTTACCAACAGATGAACAGCTTCAAAAGATTGACATACAGTATTTATACTATCTTCATGGGCTCCTGGTTTGTCAAAGCCCAATTCAAAGCACGAGTCTTAAAGTCCTAAAAAGGTTTGGATAAAACACAGTATTTCAAGGACCATCTCCCATATGAACCTACCCAAGCCCAGCCTCTTTCTTGCCTGCATTCAAGCCCACACTAAGGCAATATTGTTCCACTGAGCATTGGGACCCATTTGTGTCAGAGAAGCAGAGTAAAAATGTTTTAACCACCAAAACAGTGCACCAGCAGTGAATGAGACTGCCTTTCGTAATAAGCTCCAGTAGCTTGTTCAGAGATCCTACAATGTCACTGGGCATGTGCCTTTGTTAAGCTGGATGCTCAGCAAGGAATTCATACCCTCCAAATATTTGTCTTTTGAAAGACTTCGATTCCCCAGATGTTTAAAGGACCACTCCAGGTTTCTTCCAACCTCTTATTTTCCTTCTTGGTTTCTCTTTTTTTAATCAAACATACTTGCAAAATTTCATTGCATATTGCATTATGCACATCCAGAACCAACTGCATTGGTTCTGTCACTTCAGAAAACAATTCAAGGGACCAAACAGCAGGAGGTGCTATTTGCATCCTGCTATATGAACCAAGTCTCCGAATTGGTTCACGACACTTGTTCACAAAACAGATCCTTTCTAAAGCGTCTAAGTTAAAAACTATAAAGGAAACAGACCTATGAGGATAGACTAGCCAGGTAAGGAAGAGAAAGAAAAAAAGGGAACAGATTTTTGTAAGAAGGCATCAGCAGCCTGTTGAATGCTGAATTAGACACTCACACACACTGCTCCTTCCACACATGAAAAAAGTGTTGCCCTAAACACACTAAAAGGGACATTTCTGTGTTCTCCTTACCACACACATGATATAAGACAGGATGGCACCAGAGGAACCAATCAGAGCGCCCACGATGGTCAGCAAATTGTTGTTGAGCAGGAATCCTTCAGCACAGAGAGCCCAGCCAGAGTAGCTGTTCAGTACAGTAATGACTACCGGCATGTCAGCCCCGCCTATGGCTGCTGTTAGAGTGACACCCTGAGAAATGGGAAAAAAGCAGATGCTAGATGTTCAGGCACTCAGGCTTCATTCTAGACATTTTTGCACGGCTTCCAAGCCCAGAGACAGGACCACATATCCTCTGCTTTATAAAATGTTAGGCTGAGGTAATGGAAACACTCCACATACTAGGAAGCTGCTTTACACTGCCTGCGAACTCCATCAACACTGTCTTGAGCTCCCCGATGGAAGAAAGGTGATGGTGGTATAAACAAAACTTATGAGGCTCCTTGATTCTGAATTGGACCACTGGTCCACCTAGCTCAGCTTTTTTACACTGACTGGCAGCTTGCCTCTAGGGTAGGGGTTTCCAAACCCTGGCCTAGGGGCCAGATGCGGCCCACAGCAAGCCTCTGTCCGGCCCACAGCCAGCCTCTTCTCCCTTGAAAGCCTCTGGCCCACTCAACTGAACACGATTGGAGTTGTGCTCTGGTTGCATCTGGAGGGTGTCCTGAGGGCCAGACAAGTTGAATAAATGAGCCCACTCATTCATTTATTCACTCACTTAAGTTCCATCTCTAATTTATTTATTTAAATTTTATATTTAAATTTTTTTCCTGCTCTCAGCACTGCACCAGATATTTCATGCAGCCCTATAGCCAAAAAGTTTGGAGACCCCTGCTCTAGGGTATCAGGCACAAATGGTCTTTCCCAGGCCTTTCTGGACAGGCCAGAGACTGAAGCAGTGATCTTCTGCAGACAAGGTGCAGACTCTCTCCTATATAAAAACCTGCACTGCTTTGAGTTTTTAGAAAAGTGGTATAAAAATCCTTTAATAAAATAAAATATATCCTACAATGCACTGGCTTCTTTACCATCCTTCAGCTTACATACAGAGTACTGAAGCTGCTTCCCCCAGGCCAGTGTCATCATTTGGCTCCTGGCATTTTTGTTTTTAAAGGTAATGCATGCTTTTTCAAGCTGATAATCAAAAAAGGGTTCAACCCAACTCAAGAACTTTGTTCAACAAGAATTGTTCCAATCAAAAGATACACTGCTTTTTTTTGTTTAAATCCAATTTACTATACCAGCGTTGCTTGAACCCTGGTCCAGGGGCCGGATCCGAGGTTTGGGCGGATCCATCTGCCTGGTGAGCGGACCTTTCGGTTCCAACAGGGTACCGTGTGAAGTCCTCATTCGGAGGATAGGGACACTCTGGGCAGTCACATCTGCCCAGACATCCTGTCATGCAGCCTTCTGGAACACCATGCAGCAGGCATGACTGCCCAGAGCATCCCTGTACTCCAAACAAGTAAGACTTTGTGTGGCGGCCAAGCGGAACACTCAGATGTGGTGTGGATGGGAACAACATTCCCAGCGCATAGTGGTCACAAGTTTGAGTGCTGCTGCTCTATAAGAAAGCAGCATCCTGGTTTATCTTAGCTATTGTATTGAGATCTCAAGCATACAGCACATGTGGTAATAAAACACAAACATCTGTATCGGTGTTTGCAGCCTATCACTCTATCACTATAGCACATGTACAACCCATCCGTACTTACCATGACAGTAGACAGAGCTGACACAGACCCTAAACAGGTCAGCCCAGTTGTGTAACTAGGATCAAGCATAAAGGGAACCATTCCACCTATGCTTGCAGCTAGCAAGCCTGCATTGAGCATGTGTCGGCCTGGTAAGAGGAGTGGGGCAGAATTCAGGATGCCTGCAAAGATTTAAGAAAGATGTCATTCACATTCTGAAACTGACCTGTTGAAAAAGAAATACAATGAGAAAGGAAGCCAAAAACAAAAAAGTGAGAGAGAGAGAGAGAGAGAGAGAGAAAGAGAGAGAATATGAACAAACAGGCCCTCCCAATAGGGAGGCAAGTTCCTTACTTTTTATTTGCCCTATAAATTTGTCTCTTATTTTAGCTAATAAAGATGAGACTGTTATTTGATCATGTCAGCAGCAAAGGAGGAACTGTAGACACTGCTTGGCTCAAAATGGTTCTCCCACATCTTTTTTCTGACCATCATCCAACCTGGTATGTACCTGGTAGAAGACCATGAATGGGCCTGGATATTTCAAGCAAGTTCAGATGCTACTTATTCAGTACTAAAGACAAGTCCTCCAGAGTCTATTTCAGCAGCTGACAAGGACCTGTGCATTCAGAGGGTCTCTTCCCTTGAGAATCTTGAGGCCTAGAAACTTGCTTGTCACTTAAAATGGAAGTGAATGTTCTTAAGGTTCTGTAGATGCTATTGTATATTCTGCAATTATGTAGATTATCTTAATGAGAATCTTCTTAAAGATTTCCGTATCTCATTCACCCACACACAAAGCATTCAAAGTAAAGAGCTTAGTTCTCACTGAGGGAGTGAATCAGTGTCCAGGCTGTACTACATGAGGTTGCAGGTGGAAGCTCACATGACTGAAAGTCCCATGCACACACACTAAGCATGTATAAAACTAGATGTAAAGAAGGATTCAAACACAACAATCCTGACACACTAGCTTTCTAAGATATGAGCATCAGCCAAGGCAGGTAGTACACTGAAAGTCACTGAATGTCAGGCACAGTTTTTATCAGCTTATTGAGAATGAGGCCAAACAAAATGCAGATAAAATTTGTGCATGCAAACCGATGGAGAGAGAACACACCCAAAACTTCAAAAAATAAAAAACAATAATTACCCTGTAGCTTTCCATAGGCAACAAGGGAGCCACTGAATGTTACACCTCCAATGTATGTACCAAGATAAGCCACAATCTTGGTGAGGTTTGCAGCTGCATCAGTAGCAAAATGGGGGTACTCAATCATGTACTCCGCCACACAGGTGAGCACAGCGGCCAGACCGACCAAGCTGTGAAAAGCAGCGACTAATTGAGGTAAATCCGAGATCTGAATACGTTTGGCGATCGTCAGACCTAAGGAGAGTGCAAAGAAGAGGAGCAATATATGAAACAGTCTCTTAGATATTGTGATGCAGCATACTGCTGCCTGAGGTATCCAAGCTAGAGAGACTGTGCTGCAGTAATGAAGGTTTCCTTTACATCAGCGTCCCCTTACAGTCCCCAGGCTTGACTTTTTCATACCTGGAAGAAAAGCTAGGAATAATGAAATCAAGATGCTTACAACCATTAAAGTAAACACATCCGAAAACAGGACCATCTATGCTTCAAGAAGCCAAGGTAGATCGTTGACCTTATACTGAATCAGACCAACAATAAGGGTACCTGCTAAGCTGTATGGCTGGGTAGGTCAAAGCCAAGTTCCATGCAGCACAGAGCCCAGCAAATCAAAAGTTTGGCGACGGTGCATGATACCACCACCAAGAATCTGGAGATAGCACCACACAGCAAGGAAAGGAGCATGTGCAATGGCGCAGACTCCTTACAAGGAAGATAGTCAATGATCTACTCTTGACTTTGAAAAGCTCTATGATTTCACGTAGGGGTTGAAGAATCCAGCTTCCTGTAAACTGGTAACTGGATATTGTAACTGCAGCTTCAACCCCAAACTGCTGTCCCTTTTTAATGGACTACAGCTAAAGCCCAAGGGAAGTAGAGGCAAACAGGTACATTTATAGAGCTTGTAGGAGAGCTAACCAAAGGCCTAGGGACTAGCACAGCAGATTGCAGGACCTGAAAAAGGAAGGGGAAAGATCACGACAATCCTGAGCCAGAAGGACCAACGGTCTGATTCTGTGTAAGTTGTCTGTTCAAAGGGAGGGCAGAAATCTTAAAAATAGATTAGACTTCCTGAGCCCTTGAGCCTCTGGCAATGGCAAGAAGAATAGATTCTTCTCATAGTGAAATGTATGAAGCTATGAGATCCCATCTAATAAAGCTTTCCTCTACACATGACTTGTGGGGGTGATGACCTCTAATCTTCACCTTCTCTAGTGCCACTGATGATTCAACTCCCTGTGAACACAGCTGGTCAGCTTCACAGCCTTTTGGTGTCAAGTGGAAAGTAAATCCTGTCCACAAAGTGGGTTGTGTTGTGATTCCTAATAACCTGAACACGTCAGAGCAGAGCTATAAATGTTTCAGCGTGATTTAGGCATTCACAGCTTCTGTGAAATGTGGCAAAATGTTTACTGGTTTTTAAAAAACCTTCAGAAAGGCAGCTATTCAGAACCCTACCATTCCACAAGAGGTACAGCAGGGAGAGGCATCAGAGAGAGAACTCTGATGTGTTCATACAATGTTGAATGGGGGCATCTTCTTTAAGAAGTGGAATTATGCAAACCAGAGTCACTTTGAAGCAGTGGACCACCTGTTGAGGAGTTTCTTCTTGAGGCTAGTTCACATCTGATAGTTTTCCTAGCACTTATGTAAGAGGAAAAGAATTTGCAATTCTGAATGAATTCTATGCAATTTTGAGTGCTTTTAAACTAAAGAGGCCAAGTTATGAAATGTCAGAATCAATGACGTGTAACAGCAGCAATTTCTTTCCTACTGCCCACTCTCTCAAGTAGTAGGAAGTTCTATGAGTTACTATAAGATCAGTTGCTTTGGGCTGGTTGAACTATACCATCTGCTGGTCATACCCATTGTGCAATTGAAAGCAAGCGTGTGCATGTCTCAACCTCTCCTGATTGGTCTGCTTTGCATACTCGCACAGGATAAGACTCACCATTCCTAATCACGTAGTTCTAAGTCAAGGATGTTAAAGAGACCCCCAAGAAATTTCACTTGGGCTTTGTTCCTGGCAAAGCTTTCTAGACACCATTACCATCACACGTAGGATTGAGCTCTTTTTAAATTTGCTGTCATGTTTTCAACCTCATTTTGAATTAATCTGGTCTTTCCCCCCAAACCATCATCATCATCAGATTGTGAGCCCCTTTTGGACAGAATGATTAACATGGAGAAAGGTATATGCTGCTCTGAGCCCTTTGGCTTTATAAATGGAACATAAACTGAATGAATGAATGAATGAATGAATGAATGAATGAACACACACGTTTATTTTACAAGCATACATACTGTCCTTTGATAAGTATTACCAGGGCAATTCACTCACAGCACAATCCTATGCATGTCTACTCAGAAGTAAGTCCCATTGTGTACAATGCAGCTTACTCCCAGGAAAGTGTGCATAAGGTTGCAGCACCACTCATACAAATCATTAAGACATAGTAAGAAGTTGTGTGTTTTTGCTCTGCACCCACCTATAGTACCACCGAGGGCCATTGCGCCCGACATCTGGGCCAGTAGCTCAGGTGAGGGTTTTAGACCTCCAAGTGTAGCTGCCAAACCCCCAGCAACACCTATCATGCCCAAAGCATTGCCAAGTCGAGCTGTTCCTTGGGTAGAGAGTCCAGCCAGAGCACCGACACAGCACAAGCCTGAACCCAGGTACATCATCTTAAGAAGCAAAAATAAAAAAGGAGATTTATTTATAAAGCACCTAAAATTGCTAGGCACTGAACAAAAATGAGAAACATCCAGGCCCTGGCTGCAGTCTTCCAATCTCAGTTAAAATGACAAGACATGGAGCAGAGGGAGGAAAGAAGAATAAAAGGAAATGAGATCATTTCTACATATCACAAAACAGAAGTAGGTACACTAAATGCCAAAAGATCACACTTGATGCAAGTAGAAAAAAACTACATTGCATAAGACTCCACTGACTGCATACAGCTACTGCAATTACATCAGGTCTGGCAGAAATTCTAACATGACTTATATCAGCCCACTGCCACAATAATGCATTTTCAAAAATTAGCTAGTATTGAAGACATTTTCCTTGGTACAGCCTTTCTGCCAAGAACACAGCAAATAGGCAGCTGAAAATAGCCACATTCTCAATTGCCTGTCCATGATCACAGGACAAAAACAAGTATTTTCAGTGAAGCCATGTCCTATTTGGGATGGCTTATGGCAAGTAATGGTCGCTAAAGGATGGCTGTGAGTGTGCTATCTCCCATTCAAATCTCCCTTTAGCCAAGCATTCAGTAACAGGTTTACACATGTCATGCTGGTTTTGGCCCCAAGACAATTTACCTGAAACACTTTGCATATAGGCAGGTCCGTGTATCCGTGCCTTCAGCATCCATGGTTTCCATTTCCCACAATCTGTGTGTCCCCCAGCTTACCCCAGCAAAAATGCTCTTCCTTTACAGTGAAATGCAGGCGGCCTCCTGGCAGCCAGAATACTTGACTACATCGAGGCTATTCCTGTTGACCTCTTCAGTCTTTTCAAGCATTCCAGCTGCTGGGAGGGAGCCTGTGCATCACTGTAAGCCTGTAGGCTTATAGTGACCCTGTAAAGGAAGAGCATTATCACTGTGGCAAGCCTTTAAACAACATTTATAGGCGTGGGGGGAGGCGTGGAGACAGGGGTATCCCACTCTTTTCCATATCCATGGGTTGGATGCAGGAGTTTCCACTGTACTAGGGCTGTATACAGTACTCTTCAATTTTGCACAAGGCAGACACTTGCCACCCTCCAGTTTGGCAGCTTTGTGCACACAAGTGGGCTTCTAGACAGTGCTCCTATTTGGCCATCATTTGCAGCCTAACCACATTACAGTGGACGAATCCTAAAGGTTCTTCAAATTGTTCCACCATGCATCTTTGGAAGCAAGCCTCAACATATACAGTGGCAAGGCTGGGCTTGGAGTGGCCCACACTAGTATTCAACACTAATCTGAGAGGAAACCGCAGATCTCAAGGCAAGGAGAACAGCAGCCCAGTCCAATTTATCTGTTCATCCTACCTGCTTGAATAAACCAGAACTTTATGTATGTTTTACATAAAAAAGACGACAAAGTGATACAACGGGACCCTGAAAAATATTTTTACCTGTTCAATATTATACCCGCTTTGAAGAGCTGCTCCATATCCTCCTACAAACACACCAGCAGGCAATAGGTATAAATAATTATACTCAGGAGGGTCAGTGGGACGTTTGAACATGTCTAGCATCCTCTGCGTGACCAAGAAGCCACCTTTCAAATACAAAAAGAAAACAAAGTCAGATTCTGAAATCAAACTGATAGCAGGGACCAAACTAGGTGCAATTTTAAAAACAGTAATGTCATTTGATGTTGCATGCTTGCTTCCCCAACCCCACTTCTGTATATATATATATAGCACACGCAGAGGCTACCAATCCTGGCAGAGACTGCCTTGGGGGAGGAGCAAGGTTTAAAAAAACCTTTACCAGCTACAGTCCTAGTCTGGACCAGATCCTCTTGTGTGTCCCATTTAAAGAAAACTAATTGCAGGGCCAACATGTGATGAATGCCAGGCCCCATGACCGATATAACTAGAGTAGCTATTTTCAACCAGTGTGCCTCCACACCTTGGTGTGTTGCAAGAGTTCGGAACACAGAGGTTGAAAACCTGGAATTACTCTTAGCTATTACTTGAGTCACATTCCTAATAAATGAAAAGAGAGTGGCAGAGAGCTCAAAATGCCCTTGCTTACAGCTGCTTGGAGACCCTCTTAATCCACAGCCTATGCAGCAGTATCAGAACAAGCTGGGGCTGGGATGGAGAGGCCCTCCAGCAATGGCAAATGGCTGGCTTGTAGGATCTCTACCATCCCCCCAACCCATGCGTTCTCACAACACTGGTTAGATCTTGCTGCCACTGTCTAAGACTAGGAATTTTGAAAAACAGGAACAATAAAACCAGACTGTTAATTATTCTGATAGTCAGCCAGTCTCTCCCTCTCTCTCTCTCTCAAGCACACACACACACAGAGAGAATGCAAGCATGTTACCCCTCTTAGCCATGATAGACTGCAGCACCACTGGTGGGTGTCTACTGCTGCAGATGCTAACCAGTTTGAAAACCACTCAAAATACCTGCAATGTTGACAGACGACACAAAAGCAGCAAAAACAGCAAGGCTCTGAGGCACTGTTGCAGGAAGATAGTTTCCCCCCATCAATGCCAATCCACCAACTGCAGTCAGGCCTGTTCAAAAAGTAACAATTGGACAGTATTTAAGTTCTTGTGTCACAGCAAGCTGAATGGTGCTAGTTGTCACCCACATTCCAGCCACCAAGCCAACTGGTACCCAGCTGGCAACCCACAACCCCCTCCCTTTTCCAGCCTCTCTCCCGCAAGCACTACCAAAGCTTCTGAGCCAGTGCAGGCAGGCCAGCTAACCTTGTGGGCCACCTGCTTCTCTAAGCACCCATTCCTTCCAAGAAATAAATAATAATAATAAGAACTGGTATTTATATACCGCCTTTCTGGTCATCACATTACTCCTCTGACTTTATTCAAGAAGGTTCACATAGGCAGGCTATCTCTAAGCCCCCGAGGGGATTTTTACAATAACAGAAAGGTTCTAACTTTCAAGAACCACACAACATTTCAGATGGATCTTTCACGGTCTGGTATCACTTCTAGACCCAAGTTGCCTCCCATGCTGACTGACAAGCAGCTCCTTCATCTCTCACATGGAGGGCAGCCAAGACACTTCTTTGCTCACACCAAAGAGCAGGTGGAATAACTCAGCTCAGCTTGTCAGCTGCTTCAAGGTCTCGCCATTCACGGAGCTGCAGGTGGCCTCCAACTGGCGACCTTCAGATGTTATCTTCGGGCTAACGGAGGCTCTACCCTCTAGACCAGACCTCCTGCCCAGACCAGACCTCTAGGTCTGCCCTCCAGACCTCCAGTTCAGCTCCCTTGTCCTGATCCTTCAAGGCTACTGCTTCTTGCTTCATCTCCAAGAGTCCTCTCTTTGAGTTGGGAAGATTCATTTGTACTGTTTAAATGGAGACTCCACAGTAGCCTTGGGCCTCCTTTCCAAACCAACTTCCTTAATGGATCTCACAAGTCTTCCAGAACTGGTAGACCCACTTGAAGGCTTGAAGACATCGGTTCAGACTGCTTGTTTAGTAGCAGAGATTAACTCTCCCACCATAAATGAGTGAGGTGTTTTCATAGCAACACAATCCTACACAGAACTACTCAGAAGTAGGTTCTACCAAGTTCAATGGGGCTTACTCCCAGGTAAATGTGCTTGGACTTGCACCCAGACCAACTTTAAGCCAGTATTTCTCTCTCAGCCTAACCAACTCTCTGTGAAAACTAAATAGATTGTGGGGAGAACTATGTATGATCCTCCATGGAAGGATATTTGGAAAGTGTTATTAAAGAGAGACAGATCCCCAAAACAAGTTTCTCTCATTTATATTTTTAGCTACGTGCTGTGAAGAAACTTAAAGTGTGCACACAAAAAATATGTCTGAATCCGCTTTCATTAATGTCAGTATCCACACCAAGAACGGCTGTCCGCATACCTGAGATGGCATTTGTGACAGACATAAGCGGAGAGTGAAGGGCAGGAGTCACACCCCACACTGTGTGGTACCCAACAATGCCAGCCAAGCCAAATGTGGTCACGATCTGAGTGAAAGCTGAATTTGGAGCAGCAATGCCCAGTCCAAGGATGGAAGCGAGACCTAGAAGGAACAGAACATTAAGACAGGAATTCTGAAAAGAGCTGAAGGTAAAAATGGTCAATGGTCATTTTGTCACACTGTATTTTTCCCAGCTCCCGTGGAGCTTCTCTCCCTTCTATGTTCACTGTCAACATCAAGCTATCAGTAGCATTTTAAGTTACCTAAGTAACTAGAACAGCACAGCTAGAGAAATTAGCAACAGATATGACTGCAATAGCTAGGGTTCCGCTAGACTGCTCAAATCTCCTTTTCCTTTTTGTTTCCTGGTGCACGTGTAGAAGTGCAACACACACACTTCATCTGTAAAAATGCAGGCACATGCCTTTTCAAAAAATACACACAAGCAATAATCAGAAGACTATTGCCTCTTTCATTTGTATCTTAATCTCAATTTGCAGAGTAATGTACTCTATTACCAGAATGTGTTTTGACTCATTTAGCTTTCCACATTGCAAAAATTTTAAACCTGGAGGGGTCAGACTTCCTGGAGTGGTCAGGGTACCAAACCTCTTCCTCACCTGTTGTGTATAAAGAAGCAGAAGTCATCGTTTTCCTAAAAGGGGTAATAGTGGCTGCTTTTTCTGCTTCCAGCTCTGCCACAGTCTTCTGCTTCACAGGAGCTCCCTGAGGAATGTTCTTTGGAGGAGGAGCTGGGAAAATAATCTTTCCATCCTGAGAAAAGGCAATTTTCGTTTTATCCAACAGAGCAGAGGGTTTATAACTAGAGATCAGGGACCACATCCTACCCTCTAGCTGACATCTAAGACTCACAGAGGAAATATTATCAGAGTTGAGGCCAAGACCTTGGGATCCACAGCAGCCTACTTGGGGAAGCAGCAGTGAGGATCTGGCCCACAATTCACTTTCTCCTTCTCAAAGCAACCCAAACATTTACAGTAGACAGTTGTCCACAAACATTCTTAAATAAGAACAAATGAAAGCAATAACTTAATTTTCAGAAAAATAAAAATAATTATATTCTCTTCTAACTAGGTAGCAATGCCTGATAGCATCCACCCAAGAGTTATTAAGGAATTAAAGAATGAAGTTGCTGATCTCTTGACTAAAATAGGCAACTTGTCCCTCAAAACGGCCACAGTGCCAGGAGATTGGAGGATAGCAAATGTCACACCAATCTTTAAAAAGGGAAAGAGGGTGTACCAGGGAAACTATAGGCCGGTCAGCCTAACATCTATACCGGGTAAGATGGTGGAATGCCTCAACAAAGATAGAATCTCAAAACACATAGACGAACAAGCCTTGCTGAGGGAGAATCAGCATGGCTTCTGTAAGGGTAAGTCTTGCCTCACAAAGCTTTTAGAATTCTTTGAAAATGTCAACAGGCATGTGGATACAGGAGAACCCATGGACATTATATATCTGGACTTTCAGAAGGCATTCGACACGGTCCCTCACCAAAGGCTACTGAAAAAACTCCAGTCAGGGAATTAGAAGGCAGGTCCTCTCCTGGATTGAGAACTGGTTGAAGACCAGGAAACAGAGAGTGGGTGTCAATGGGCAATTTTCACAATGGAGTGAGGTGAAAAGCGGTGTGCCCCAAGGATCTGTCCTGGGACCGGTGCTTTTCAACCTCTTCATAAATGACCTGGAGACAGGATTGAGCAGTGAAGTGGCTAAGTTTGCAGATGACACCAAACTTTTCCGAGTGGTAAAGACCAGAAGTGATTGTGAGGAGCTCCTGAAGGATCTCTACAACCTGGCAGAATGGACAGCAAAATGGCAGATGCGCTTCAATGTCAGTAAGTGTAAAGTCATGTACATTGGTGCAAAAAATCAAAACTTTACATATAGGCTGATGGGTTCTGAGCTGTCTGTGACAGATCAGGAGAGAGATCTTGGGGTGGTGGTGGACAGGTCGATGAAAGTGTAGACCCAATGTGTGGCGGCAGTAAAGAAGGCCAATTCTATGCTTGGGATCATTAGAAAAGGTATTGAGAACAAAACGGCTAATATTATAATGCCGTTGTACAAATCGATGGTAAGGCCACACCTGGAGTATTGTGTTCAGTTCTGGTCGCTGCATCTCAAAAAGGACATAATGGAAATGGAAAAGGTGCAAAAGAGAGCAATTAAGATGATTACTGGGCTGGGGCACCTTCCTTATGAGGAAAGGCTACGGCGTTTGGGCCTCTTCAGCCTAGAAAAGAGATGCCTGAGGCATGAAACGTGATTGAGACATACAAAATTATGCATGGGAAGGATAAAGTGGATAGGGAGACGCTCTTTACACTTTCAAACACCAGAACCAGGGGACATCCACTAAAATTAAATGTTGGGAGGGTTAGGACAGACAAAAGAATTTCTTTATTTAGCGTGTGGTCAGTCTGTGGAACTCCTCGTCGCAGGATGTGGTGATGGCATCTGGCCTGGATGCCTTTAAAAGGGGATTGGACAAGTTTCTGGAGGAAAAATCCATTATGGGTTACAAGCCATGATGTGTAAAACCTCCTGATTTTAGAAATGGGCTATGTCAGAATGCCAGATGCAAGGGAGGGCACCAGGATGAGGTCTCTTGTTATCTGGTTGCTCCCTGGGGCATTTGGTGGGCTGCTGTGAGATACGGGAAGCTGGACTAGATGGGCCTATGGCCTGATCCAGTGGGGCTGTTCTTATGTTCAATGGGTAAGATACCGGAAGGTATCTCAACAGAAATAAAGCTCTTTCGTCCCAGATCTTGAAAATGTGGGCTACCAAGGATAAGGGTTTTATGGTTTCTATCTTAATATTAGATTCTAATGCTTTATTCTTTATTTGTTTATGTTTGTCTGTACACTGCTTTGGATTTTTAGAAAAGCAGTATAAAAATCTAATAAATAACAACAACAACAACAAGGATGAGGGAGAAAAGTGAGGTCCTAAGATCAGTGAAATAAAATGGGGAGGTTGAACTAAATGGTCTCCCCTTTGCATAGTGTCCAACACACACAGATCCCATTCACTGTTTTCCTAAATAAGAAAATCTATTCTGTAACTTCACCATTGCCAACTCCACAGGCTGGTGCCTTTCTAAAGCTGAACAGTGCTCCTTCCCCCTCACAAATAAACACCAACTGCCCAGTAAAGTGGAAAGGCCTTCAAAGAGGCATACACCCATCCTATCGATCCCAACTAGAGATACAATATGGTCACTCACCTTCATTACCACTGTTCCTCTAACCACGTGGTCCAGAGTACCATAATCAAAGTCATCCTTGGCGTCAAAGAAGAAGTTCTCTTTGTCTGGACTGATGGCCTTCAGGAGCTTGGTGATGTTGTTGGAATAAAGGGTGCTGGCCTGCGTAGCCATTCTGCTAGGAAGGTCTGTGTAACCTATGTGTGTAACTCCCTGTAAAAACCAAAATTATGTGTTCATGGAGTAAATAAAACTGAGGTGTCACTTTTGAACATAGAGGGCCAAGACCAATCCTGGCAGACAATATCAAAGCACTGGAAAAGATGCTGATCTTACCACTAGTACTATCTTCCATTCAGCGTTTTAAAAAAATAATTTTATGCAGCAACTGGAACATCTTCAGATATCCAAGACCTATACAAAGGCGTCCTTTACGCAAAGTCAATGTTACAATCATATCACTTGGGTGTCTTCAGAGAAGCCAAATTAGCTTAGATTTTTCCAAGAGGCTTGTGAATCAGACTGTCTGATAAGGTTTATCCAGTGCATTTAGCAGAACATTCTGATTAAGGTTTATTGTATCTTTCCCAACTCTTTCCTCCCTGCCACTTAATGGTACTACTATACCAGAGCAGAACTTCCATTAATACTTTGCACTCATATCTTATTAGTATATGATATGAAGCATCAGACAAAGGAAACTTAAATATTTCAATAGTCGCCCTGGTGCTAACTTGAACCAGGACTGAACTGCTGCTCAGTCATGAGGCTCACTGGGTATCCTCAGTCAATATTTCTTAACCCATTCTATCACACTTGTGCAAGAATAAAATAAGAACTCCGTGTGTGGCATCTTGGAAGAAGTGAGGAAGACACTCGTGAGAAATCAGAATTGAGCATAGCCAGCACCTTGTGAATAGAGAGTTCTCCTGGCTTGGTTGTTTCGATGTTCCCTCCTGCTTCAGCAGCTAGATCAACAACAACTGAGCCCTCTTTCATCAGTTCGATCATATCTTTCCGAAACAGAATTGGCGCTTTTTTACCTGGACATGAAAGGAAGATACTGATAGAACATAAGCAGCAGGCACACAACACAGAAACAACCAGCAATCACAAATTTTTTTTCTAAATAAAGACATGAGTCATTTCTTGAGTACAGCAGAAATGCTATCTCCACTGTAGGTGGGCTTTTTCCCCCACACAATCATTACAGGTCAAGCCTTGTTATACATGGATTTTTTATACATGGATTTGACTCAACACGAATGGCCCCTACAAATGAGAAGGAATGTGCTGATCCCTTTGTTTTTTAAATTGATTTGCTATAATGCATTTTTTTTGCCATCCAGGTGAGTGCTTGGAACAGAACCCATGTGAGTAATGAGGCTAAACCTGCATATTCACTCCAATATCTGGCAACTCTGCTCCAAGATTTAACATGAGCATACATTTCCAAAGAAGAATGGCCTCCCAATTGTTCTCCTCTTTTTCAGTAATGCCACAGTAGAAGCACTATAAATAGAAGAGCCAGCCACTCCATAGGAAGTCTAAGTTTGGTGCCTGTGGTGCCACTCACATCCCAAATCACAATGTATATTTGTACAACTGGACAATCGGACTGTTAAACGGCAATGGCTGGTATACACACAATCAAGCAGCAAAGGCATCAAGAAGTTTGTTCCGCTAGTGGGTGTACAAATACCTTTTCAGTATTATGGTTCTCTGTTGTTTTGAATAGTTAGCACCTGAAATACAGAGTGGGATGAACTGAAGTGGACCGAGGCACACAGTGCAGGAGAAGGAACTCTTTTCAGCCAAACTCACTTTAGATTTTCGGAAACTAACCAATGGCCTGAGTTTGGTTTATGGCTTTCCATTCGAGAACTACAGGTCAAATTAAAATGTAAAGTTCAGGATTGTAAAATTGGAGACCCTCTAAAGGTCTTCACCATGAGGCACGGACTGACAAACACACACAGGATTAAATGGCCCTTTGAGCTGACTCAGCAAGGTTCTTCTTATGTTCTTAACCAACTATTCCAGAAGAGACTCTTGGCCTTTACTAAGAATGAGCTTAAAGGTTATTGCAAATTTGCCCAAATCCACGAACACTTTATATTTCAGGAGGAAAAGGCATGACTGTCCCCTTGAGACATACCAGGAATGAGTGCTGTTGTAATGATAATGTCGACATCCTGGCACTGTTTAGCAAAGAGCTTCATTTCAGCTTCAATGAACTCTTTGGACATCTCTTTTGCATAACCTCCCTGGCCTTCCCCAGATTCCTTCAGGTCAACCTCCAAAGGCTCAGCTCCTAGTGATTTGAACTGCTCCAAAGCTGCAGCTCTATAACAAGAAATGAAACACAAATTAACAATTATGGAAAAGAGCAACAGAAAGTGTAATGAGTGCAGGACACACTAAAACCTTTTCATAGGGCCTTCAGAATATGAAACCATGTTCACATCTAAAAATTAGCTATAGAAACGTCAGGTCCCACTCCAACAGAGGCTTGATTCAGGTGTCCCTATTTGTGTGGTGATAACCACCAACCACAGATTTCCCTCAACAATGGATGATAGGCTTACACTAATTTGATAAGGTTACCACTAAGGTAAACAACACACAACGGCATTCTTAGGCAGCCATGCTTTTATAAGAAAGCCAGGATCACCAACTGAAAACACATTGCACCAGTACTTTTTATTTTCACCTACATCTAGATAAGATGCAGATTAGACTGGCTTCCATCATTGACCAGAAAATGTGGACAAACTGCAGGGAGTTTGCTTCCCTCTCCCTGACTGAAAAAAGTCTACTCCAACTAACAATTCTCCAAGGACTAGAGTAGTGAGCAAAAGCACAGCGTCATCGAACAGAGGACTACAGACCACCAGGGCTATCTTGTTACTATAGGTCACTTTGGGGGGCTCATTTGGAGAGAGATAAATATAAAAGATTAATGACTAGATCATGCAACAATACTACAATAATCTATTGGGCGCTACTTACAACCTGCAGTGAATTACCCCACAAAGTACACTGAAATAATTGCCAAATTAATTTTTAATCATTTGTAACTTGAATGGTGAAATCCAGAGAAATTCAAGGTGGCTTTATTCTTACATTACACTTATGCTTAGAGATAGAGAGCTAATGTGCTGTAATTCAAATCCTTGCTTGGACATAAAGTCAGTCACTAGTTCTCAAACCTGTCACTAGTTCTCATAAGGCTGTTGAGAAAATTTGATCCAATGTATACTACCCTGAAGTCCTTGGACTTAAGAACAGGGCACAAAGGAAATATCAATGCTTTCATATTAATCAAAGATACTTCACCTGGTATCAAACCCACGAACGACAGCTCCCATTGACTTTGCCGCTCCCGCAGATGCTAACCCAGCAACTCCACCTCCAATAATCAGAACCTGTATCAACACAAAGTATTATAATTAAGCTACATATAAACCAGCATCAGTTGATTAATACAGAATATTTGCTGAGAGTCAGATATGCATATTTTAGCCAGCTCAGAGCAGAGCCCAAGTTTGGCATACACACAAAACTCCTTGCAAAGGAAGGTGTTAACCCATCAATGGCATTATATTTCAGCTAGATAAAGTAAAAGAATAAATAGCATATTTCTAATGCTTTAATTCTGTTTGTTTAGCAAGGATTCCACTAGTGAAAGAGTCCAGGGTTTTCCCGAGGTGGAATTCTTGATTTTTGGAGAAAACACACAAGAAACTGCTAAGGGGGTGAAGAAGACTTCAAATAACCAGAATAAGGGCATGTGCCAACTCATTCATTCTTTGGGCCTATAGTCACAATCGATCCTATAGATGAAAAAACTCAATCCACTCATAACCATACCCTGAAAGGGTTAAGCAGTTTTCCCCATACAGGAATTGATGGTACAAAACAGTGTTGAGATGGAGCAAATGAATCTCTGATCAGCACTGTGCTCTCATCTACAGACAAACACCTTCTATTGTAGCCCACTGGTTGCTGTTTGTGCAAGCTGTGCAAGTTCAGCAAATCAGCTGTTTACCTAGAACTAATTTACAACACAGTGGCTGACAAACAGACATACACTTCTCTAGAGAACCACAGGCACAACAGGGATGAAAACCTGGCACCACCCCTTGTACATCAAGCATGCATGCGTGGGTATGCACACCTATTATGATAACTGTCATAACCATGGAGGTTGTGTGTACCGAACTTATTTCTTAGTAATTAGTGGGGAAAAGCCTGCTAATGTTTTTGATCCTCTGAAATCCCTTTTACAGAGAATGTAAAGCAATCTGTGTTAACATTTTGAAGTTTCAAGAAGTTAAGACAAATATTAGGCATGCTGGAGTTACTATGTGGACACCCCAAACATACATTATTTTATCTGAGCCATAAGAATTTTTTTCTGCTAGCCTGGCCAGTGAAGTTCCCAGAGAACATAAGAACATTAAGAACAGCCCCACTGGATCAGGCCATAGGCCCATCTAGTCCAGCTTCCTGTATCTCACAGCGGCCCACCAAATGCCCCAGGGAGCACACCAGATAACAAGAGACCTCATCCTGGTGCCCTCCCTTGCAGCTGGCATTCTGACACAGCCCATTTCTAAAATCAGGAGGTTGTTCATGCACATCATGGTTTGTAACCCATAATGGATTTTTCCTCCAGAAAATTGTCCAATCCTCTTTTAAAGGCATCCAGGCCAGATGCCGTCACCACATCCTGTGGCAAGGAGTTCCACAGACTGACCACATGCTGAGTAAAGAAATATTTTCTTTTGTCTGTCCTAACTCTCCCAACACTCAATTTTAGTGGCTGTCCCCTGGTTCGGGTGTTATGTGAGAGTGTAAAGAGCATCTCTCTATCCACTCTGTCTATTCCCTGCATAATTTTGTATGTCTCAATCATGTCCCCCCTCAGGCGCCTCTTTTCTAGGCTGAAGAGGCCCAAACGCCGTAGCCTTTCCTCATAAGGAAGGTGCCCCTGCCCAGTAATCATCTTAGTTGCTCTCTTTTGCACCTTTGCCATTTCCACTATGTCTTTTTTGAGATGCGGCGACCAGAACTGAACACAATACTCCAGGTGTGGCCTTACCATCGATTTGTACAACGGCATTATAATATTAGCCGTTTTGTTCTCAATACCTTTTCTAATGACCCCAAGCATAGAATTGGCCTTCTTTACTGCCGCCGCACATTGAGTTGACACTTTCATCGACCTGTCCACCACCACCCCAAGATCTCTCTCCTGATCTGTCACAGACAGCTCAGAACCCATTAGCCTACATGTGAAGTTTTGATTATTTGCCCCAATGTGCATGACTTTACACTTACTGACATTGAAGCGCATCTGCCATTTTGCTGCCCATTCTGCCAGTTTGGAGAGATCCTTCAGGAGCTCCTCACAATCACGTCTGGTATTTACCACTCAGAAAAGTTTGGTGTCGTCTGCAAACTTGGCCATCTCACTGCTCAACCCTGTTTCCAGGTCATTTATGAAGAGGTTGAAGAGCACTGGTCCCAGGACAGATCCTTGGGGCACACCGCTTTTCACTTCTCTCCATTGTGAAAACTGCCTATTGACACCCACTCTCTGTTTCCTGGCCTTCAACCAGTTCTCAATCCATGAGAGGACCTGTCCTCTAATTCCCTGACTGTGGAGTTTTTTCAGTGGTGAGGGACCTAAATTTAATTCCTATAAGGATTCCCTGCTCACTTCTTCGCAGAAACACATGCTGTGCTCCTGTTTCAGTGGGACTTTACATCTTCCTGGAAACAAAATTGCACAAACATCCTTTCAACATCTGGTTAGAGTCTAATCTCACAAATTTTTATTTGGTTCATGGCATATTCCTCCCTTACAAAGCTCTAAGCCAGCTCAGCCCTAATCTAATCTCTGTATTAACCCCTGCTATCTCTCAGACCTTCACAAATGATACAAGGCACAAATACTTTTCAAATAGTATTTGAAAAGAGGGCATGGGTCAAGATCACAAAGAGCCTCTCCACACTTTGTGGTAGACCAACATATCCCATAATTCCCTGCAAGCGGACACCAAGGGCAAAATTCAGAGAAGGTTGGCTTTCATTTAGTAAAATCAAGTTTCCATCCCTTATGACAACAGCAGCCTTTCATGTGTTGCTCAGACTACAGCTATTGCAATTAAAATACAAAATTACAGATCACACATACTTTGTGTATTGATTATACTGGCCAATTCATAATTAGCACATGCTCCTCCCCCCCCCACACACACACATACCTTAGCTGGAGGAACTTTGCCAGCTGCCGTGATCTGGCCCGTGAAAAAACGACCAAAGTGATTGGCTGCTAATACAACTGCCTTGTAACTGTCAAAGAAAAACATATGCATCAATCTAGGTTTCCCAATAGTCAACTTTCCCAAAAGACAGAACAGCTAACCACAGTATTTTCTGGGCAGGCTTCTTGTCTATGTGTGATCAACAATACCTGCTCTTGCAATCCTGTCACCTAACATTCACTCCCATCCTCCCAACCAATTTCAGATTCCTAACCCAAAGGCATTGAGGCTCATTTAAATACTAAACATAACTACCACATGCTCAACCTGCACTGGTAACCACATGCTAGGCAACCTGCATAACTACCACATGGTAGGCAACCTGCACTGGTAACAAAGAGCAACACTGGATGCAATTCTGATTGAAGGGAGGGGGGAGGCAAGGAGAACACACACAGCATGCTTCCTATCCCTGCACATTCTCTACCTTACCCAGAGTAGAACTTTTCCATTTCCGCTGCCCAAAGAGATTCATAAACTCTCAGTGAGCTAGCCTGACTTTGAACTGACCCTTCAACCAATTCTCCAGGCATCAGAAATTTTGAGTCAAATCGGTAAGGACTCAAAAGCTCCTTAATGCATGTGAATATCTTCATGTTTTTTTCAGCCCTTGCCATAGTCTGTCCTATTTCTTTGGCCTTCCCAATTTCAACTTCTTTGACAACAAAAAATTCCATGTTAATCCAGGAGAAAGGGTCATAGCTCAGTGGTAGAGCACATGCTTTGCATGCAGAAGATCCCAAGGTCAACCCCTGATACCTTCAATTAGCTACACATACCCCCAAACCTTGGAGAACCCCACTCATTTTATGACCTAAACAAACCATTCATACTCCCATGCTAATTCTTTTCCTGGCTAGTAAATTCCCTCACCCTATAATGCGAATGGGTACGGATGGTATGCTAGTTTTATGCTTTTGCATTTATTTTTGTAAGAGAAAATATTTTAATTTCCTACCCAGCAATGTTGGCCATAGAGCTGAGAGCATCATATCCCTGAGCAATGGTCACACGTGGAACCTGATCCATAGCCAAGACTGTGGTTTTCCTTTCTGCTAGTTTGTTCAGGAGATCTGGATTTTGAGCTGGGTAGATAAAACTGATCAGGGTTCCAGATGTCTTAAACAGATCTGCCTCGTGCAACCCAAGTGCAGAATTAAACATAGGAGCCCTCACCTGAAAAAGAAGAATGAAACAGGCACACAACACAATTAACATGCTTTATTTCCACATACCAACAAAATTATGAACATCCTCAAAAGTTAATACATACTACTTAGCATTTATATAGCCCTTTAGAGTGCTGGAAGCATTCACGCACATTATCACAGGAATCCTGCCATCTACATATGGCAAGGCAGTTTTATTCCCATACCCCATACTGGGAATGGGAGGCTGAAACTGTGAATACAGAGTCATTACTAAGACCATTTACTGAGTTAATGACAGAGGCAAGATTTGAACTGGTTAATACCTGGAATATGACATTGTATATTAGCCGCTATGGTACTGCAGCTGTCACAAACATCATCTCAACAATCCCTACAACATCCCCGTGCAAGCCAGTGTTATCACCCTTGTGAAGAACATGTTAAAATCACTGACTTAGGTCTGACTCTGTCTTGTGGGTAGCAGCCATTCTGCATCAGCTGTGGAAACTAGCTTCAAACAGCTAGTTAGAAGGCCCGGCAGCAGCGCCTTATGACTCTCACTTCAGCTGGGAGAGAGGCCTGATAATGGGCTAGATACTCAAGGTATCACTAATTGGGAATGCTTTGCACCTGTGCCTCTCCAGTTCAGGGACTCAGAGCAAGTGACCGACAGTGACCTCAGGTGGTGAGACCATTTTCCAGAAATTCTGGCAGAAATAACGATAATCCCTGTCCCCTGCTAACTGGACAAAGTGGTGTTCTCGTATATTTAGCAGGGGGAGAGCAACTGTCTCTCTTCACCCCTGAATGACATCTTTTCCAGTGGCTGTTGGTGTCTCTTCTGGGTTGCGGGCCCGGGGGAGGGGGGGAAACAGCAAACAATTTTTGTTTAGCTAGGAAAACCACTGCATGAACTTTTGTTTTTAAGTATATAAATATTCTTAGTAATTCCTCATAGTGCATTCTAAGGTCCATAATACATTGCAGACACTAGGTGGAGAACATGTCAAAGTCTTCTTGTATTAACCAGCTCCTTGTTATGCCAGAGTTCTTAAGGCAGAATGCCCCCCCCCCCAAAAAAAAATGAAACATGGAGTATGCAATGCCCTAAGCATATACATGACTACATGGTGCCAACTTCCTTTCACATCAGGAAACCCATTGCACAGATTACCATCTGTAGACACAACTGAGCTTTCTTCATGATGCTCCTCTGCAGCTTGATCATTCAAACAAATTTACATGCTATGCAAATGTTTATAGAAGCTTACATTTTTAGGAAATGCTAAACGATACAGCATGTTCATAGCATAAAATAATTTTGAAAGAGAATAAGAGAAGCAGATAATTACTTTGACAACTAAATCAGAAGCCAGAACTTCCTTGGTTCCTTGGATCTGTGCTCCTGCCTCTCTATAATGATCATCAGAGAACTTGGAAGCTTCTCCTGCGCCCGATTCCACAACAACATTAAAGCCTTGTTTAACCAAGGCTTGCACTCCAACAGGTGACAAAGCAACCCTCTTCTCATTCTGAAAGATCTCCTTCGGAACGCCCACAGTCAGTTGCTTATAAGGAATACCTGTAAAGACACCGAAGCAAGCAGCAGTTACTTCATTCATTTTTTTCCAAAAGCTACTGAACAATAATACAGAAGGAGTGTTTCCATAGTCCAATGCTTCAATTAAAAACCAAGAAAGACTACTTTGATTTTTTAACAATTTCTGTACAATTGTTAGGCTCTTGTTAATAGCTCATCTCTCAACTACCAATGAGTGGTACTTCAAGAACATTTTTAGACATTCATAATTAAAGGAAAAAAAATAGAATATGCAAATACTAACAGTCCAATCCTACTAATGTTTTCACAGAACCAAATCCCACTGAGTTGAACTGGACCTACCCCTAAGCAAGCATGCACAGGTCCGTAAATTCATAATAAAAACCATATACGCTTGAGAGAGTTTGACAAATGTAGTACTATTTATATCCCACTTTTACAGCAATATCTCCTGTAACTTGGGGAATGCATTCCTGGTTTAGGAGACTTCATTAAGAATAAGCCAGGAAACTGGCACCAGTTGATCCACACAATCAGAAAACACTGCTCCCATTAGCTGCAGTTGCTATCCATCACACCCAGGACGAAGAACCCAGTAACAAACTTCACTAAGGGCACAATCCTAACCAGGTCTACTCAGAAGTAAGTCCTATTTTGTTCCATGGGGCTTACTCTCAGGAAAGTGTGGTTAGGATTGCAGCCTAAAGGAAGTAGTGTTCTGGGAGATGATATAGTACGATTACAAATATTAACATTTTCATGGTGTGAACCCTTTGCAGCCTGTTTATATATGTGAATATATTTCAAACAGGTTACAACAGTAAAAACCAAGCATGCATGAGTAAACTCCTTACTGTTTTACAATCACATGTATGTCATTTTGGGTGCAAAGGTTTTTACAATCTTATTTTGTATCTTTATAACACTTCTTGCAATAGGCTCATTCCATTCTTTCCAGACAGAAGATTTCAGCTAAGAAACAGCAACTTACTTGAAGTCAAAAAATGAGTCTGCTGCTGAATTAAGATTCGAAGTCATGTTTCACAAGATCAAGTTCAAAATCTCAGGCAAGCTTCCATCAAAGGCCATGGCTGCTCCAGAACACTGGGACAGCAATCCTCAGTCCTCACATGTTGTAACAACGGAATACTAATGGATGTGAAGTCATCTCCCCCCACTTGGGATAACAAAAAACAAGGGCTAACAACTCATGACCACCCAATAGGTGGTGTCAATAGCTTCACATACGATGAGTTTAGGAACACAGGGATTCATGATCTCATGGGTTCACATTGCATTTTTCTCCTCCCTTTCAGGAGCAGACTTTGAACATGAGCAACAGGTCAAACAATGATTGAAGAGTGGTAGTTCACCTGTCTGTACATTTATCTGTTTATTTTGACTTTGGAGTTCTTCGTTTATATATTCCAATCTTCGTGTAAACTGCTTTGTGAAGATTAACCCATTTCTACCCAGCCCACAGGTATATACACATTTGATCCCTGTTACATATATGCAAAGTTGGGCAGAAATGGCTTTAAGAAACACCAGCAGCAATCATAATAGAATAATTTATGGCAACTTCCCTGAAACTATTACTAGGCCCTACAGCTGATTCAGAACAAGAGCATTCCAGATAAATCACAAGTTTCTAAATAAGCCACAGACTCACAAATGTGCATTTGACATATCAATATCAACACAAGAGCATTATATCTGAATGCAGACAAGTCATGTTTTGTCATTCCAGCACCAGCAAGGTTGAGACACATTGCAAACTACAATTTGTAAAAGGCTGCCAAACCAGAATATCAAATCATGGCTTAAAGTTGGTTTGCAAAACACAGCCTCTGCAAACTGGAGTTTGCCATTACGTCTGATATACAAACCATTAACAAACCACCCCTAGAGGCTTCTGTACCACTGAGACATTAGTATATTTATGGAACTGAATGCTCAGCAGACAGAAAACAAAAGACAGCAAGCAGCTCTGAACTGTTCCTTTGGCATATATGGAATTGTCTCAAAACCAGGGTTACGGTTCTTAACTATAGTTAGCACATACTGTGGTTTGGTATATCACCTGAACTGAGGCAGTCTTTACCATCATACTCTGTCTCAATTTGTATGAAAGATCAGGGGTGAACTAGATACGACTATGGAAAGAATGAGTTTGTTTTCATTCATTCACCTCTTTCACACATACAGCCAGGGTGTGGTGGTCTAATAATAAAGGAGTCCAAAAGAGCAGCACCAAATCCCTCTCAGATGCTGAAAGCAAGATGGGAGGTGAGAAAAGTATTTGGAGCAACAGACTGGAGTGTGCCAGTTCAGCACCCCATGACTGGGAGCTAGGACATGTGAATCATCATGGCTCTATCACAGCTGTCTGATTCATAAAGCAGAGAGTTATTAACAAGGGAGTTGAGCCCATTCAGAAGCATTAAAGATGCACAACGAAAGAGGCTGTCTAACTGCTCTGTTAAAATATAGATTGCTTCTCCTCCCATCCCTTCCCTCTCTCTGAAAGCAGGGTAGACTAATTTCTCAGCAAAACCAGGCAGATTTGCCTCTCTCTAAAAAGAATACTGAAAAGTCAATGTCTCTGCCACAATACTGACATGATAGTGGTATCACAATTCTTCCAAAAATCAAAGAACCATATCTAGTTCTTGATAGCATATGGTTGGCACATTATTTGCAAATTTACATTCTTGTCACTGCAAGGGTGACATGAAAACACAGCAAGGTGAAAGGTACAGTGATTTTCTGAACATTTCAGATCAATAAGAATTTAAATTTAAAGTCTGTTTCACTGGAGTCTCAGGCAGAGACTGAAAAATACTATACACTCTTCCGCCTTTATAAGAACTGTCACTACGCAGATATTCACTTACTTACACATACTGCACATATTAAGATCATCCCTCTTTATCCATATCAAAATGTTTTTATTATAAGGATTTGGAATGGTATGGGGCAGGGGTGTCCAAACTTTTTGGCAGGAGGGCCACATCATCTCTCTGACACTGTGTTGGGGGTCAGGAAAAAAGTTCAAATTTGAATAAATTTACATAAATGAATATATTAGAAATGGAACTTATATGAATGAAGGTAAGCTCAAGGCTTATGAAAGGCCTTTCCTTTGCTGCTGCTGCTGCATCACAGATGTGGAGGGAGCCCTCATCCCACAGCTCATGCAAGAGGTTGAACAGTTGGCCGTCACACTGAGAGCAGCTGCAACAGGCCAGCGCAGGCTCCAGCAAATCTCCGGAGGGCCAGAGGCTCATTGAAGACTGGGAGCTCCCTGAGGGCCAGATTGGGAGTCCTCGAGGGCTGCAAGTGGCCCCAGGGCCGGGGTTTGGGCACCCCTGGTATAGGGTAAAAGGATAATATTTCTCACAAGAGGTAAGGTCTACCTAACCATTTTATCCAACGAGTACACTGCCCCTCAGCTTTGAGCTCTAGAAACAGAGAAGGGGACAAATTTGCCTGATGGGCCCAAAAAGGAGTTCCAGGAAGTCAGATCATATTTTAGATTTCTCTCCTAGGTAGGACAGAGATCCAGAAAGGCCCCCTTTCTCAGGTGTGCTCCTGCAGGCTTTACGGGAAGAACTCCTCAGGACCCTCGGAGAATAGAGAACAGCTAGGGTACAGGCACCCGCTGTGTGAGACACAATACCAAATGAGTAGCAGGTCTACTGGCTATTAGGTATTTAGAATGATTTGGGGTGGGGGGAACACAACCTGGAATGGTTTTGGAATGAATTAGAAATTTTCTCATTTATATGAATGTCATAGTTGTAATCATCCAGATTTTCGCTATGTTTTCAGGAAAAGATTAGGTATATATAAAGGGGGAAAGGGTGAACTAACAAGAAAATAACTTACAAATAACTTAGCACCAGAAACAAAGGAAAGGAAGAAGACAGAGCCCTCTGTCAATCACCTACATGTATCTTGGGGAGTGGTCTTTAACAAGGGCAGGGATCAGATTAGCACCTAGGAGGTCCAGAAAAGCAGCTACCTTAAAGACTACTCACTACTTCTAAGATGGAAAAATGCAACAGGAAAACATGGTACCTATTTATCAACTTACTATAGCAACAGCTTCAGAAGAAGCTGCTCACCTTTTCTCAGGGTTCTGCAGGAAGACGAGATGACAGCCTGATGGAATGAGGTGAAATGAAGACAAAAGATACAATAAGAGGCGTGAAGAATGTGGATCAAAACATTTCTATTCACTATGACTGTATTCAAATGTTACCCCAAAGTACAGTTTGGTTACAGAAACAAGCAGACACAAGCCTTGAGATGGTACACTCCCTATCTCCTGTGCACAAGGGATCAGGAGCTTCCAGTCCTGGTTGTCACCAAGCCACAGTTTGCCCACAAACCCAATCCTGATTTTAAAATCCTGAGTATGCAATCCAGATAACAGACTCCATACTTATCCAGGTTTCAACAAAATATCTGAAACTCTGGTTTGCACAAACCAGGATCACAAGCCACATTTTATCTGGATTTGAGAATCTGCCCTAACTGTGGTTCAAACTAGGGTGGCAAACCCTTGAACAGCATTCATGGTGCCAAAAGTGACATCATTAAACAGATGATGGCCAGAAATAAGCCCTTTGTTCTGATTTAGTAACTCATTCGCTGCAAATGACAGAAGAGAAATCATATTTTCAAGATACAGGAGAGACGAATTTATCACACTGGAGGAGCCCAATCATTTAAGTAGGCTGTCACTTTACAGTACAGTAGCTGCAAAGTGGTCTGCAGATGCCTCAGCAGTACTGCTGAAAGAGCTGCTTGTGTGATAACTGGGCTCTCCCAGCACCATCTCCTTCTCTCACCCCTTTTGGTCCGCCCCTTTCCCAATTCCCCTTTCCTTGCCTTTTCTTATTATCTCCCTCCCAGAGCTTCAGAAGAGGTAGTACTGGGAGATGGACTGGATAAAGCGCTTCCATGGGCTGGATACAGACAATGAGCTTTATGTTTGACATCCCTGCTTTAGATAAAATGGCAAACCAGGACTTCCTGCAAACTAAAATTAGAAGTTTCTAATCTCCTCCTCCAGGGACTGTACAAACCTGAAGCTCAAGCTTGCTCATTCTCCTACAGCCAAGACCATTATTATGGTCTAAATGGTCTAAAAAGACAAAAATTCAGTGCTGCCCTTGTCTCAAAAAATAAAACAGAACAGTAACGAAATGGAAAGACAGCAAGTCTACAAATATGATCACTGTTTCCATTGCACAAGAGAAACCTGTGAGACTTTTTCCCACCAAGTGTCTCTGAAGTCAAGCACCTGGAACAGATTTTTAATCATTTCTAGGACTATATTTCTACAGAACACGCAATAGATTCAGAAGCAATGGTTTAATTCATTGTGTTTGAGACTTGTTCCTTGGGGCATGGTACAACTGGACATTTCTGCTGCATTTTTGTATATAAAGTGTTTTAAAGCTCTATTTTCCCCACTCTGTTTCACAGCCAGCCTACTAACACATCCAGAGGAAAGACTTGGTGCCCAGTCCATCTAACTATCCAGCACCGGTGCAGCCACAATTCAGCCCCAAGGTAAGGGAACAAATATTCCCACACTTTGAGGAGGCCTCTGTGACTGCCTCCCCACCACTGAAGGCAGTTCACAACCCATTGGCACAGCTGCACCAGCCCTGGAAAATTGGTTAGGTTTGGGACCTTAGTTGAAGACTGCCTTTTTCCAGCAATTGCTAGAGACTGGTCACAGCAATAGCTGCCACCACTGAGGAGGAAGGGGAAAGAAAGAGCTGGGACCAGTTACCAGCCACCATACTGTTGCCAACCTGCTAAGTTTCTTTGGGAACCAAGTCATTTACTGCACCCTCTCTGAGGAAATCAGGGAAACCTGAAAGGAGCTCTTCTCATTTTATCCTATTTAGGTTAGGCCAGAAGGCCATGACTGATCCAACATTACTTAGCAGGTTTCATAGCTGAGGAGGGATTTGAACCCAGGGCCCCCGGTCCAAGAGTTAAATGTTTAAATCCATGGGGGGTTAAAAGGAGATAAATAAAGCAATGGTGAAACAGAATTTGCCCAATTCCAACACCTGTATTGAGAGCTTGTAAAGTATGAGGAAGGCCAAGTCCAGTTGCACCCAGTTTCCTTGACCTTAAGCCATTGCCAGAGACAGACTACAACAGTTGCTGTCTCACAAGATGCACAGAACATCCATTCCCATGCTTCTCTAAAAAGGGAAGGAAAAAGCAACCAAAACACCAGAATGCCACTGATTTTCACTTTCAGTTTTTCCTCACAGCATTTTTTTAATCTCTTCTTAGTCATACAGAGCTACCAATCTGCCTCCCTCCTGTGTGCCACACAACATGGAAATCTGTCTGTAAACACAAAAGGCATAAGTATAAACATGTATTTCAGTGACTTAATCAGACAAAAATCATGCCCATTTTATTCCAACCAAAAGACTTCAATGCTCTCACAGAGCAGAAGCCTCCTACAATGTAACCAGGATTCTGCTTAGAACACAATAAAATCACTAAAGTGAATTTTGAATTTTGCTAAAATACATGATATCTGTCCGTTCTTAAAAGTGTTCACCACTCAGTACTGAGGCAGTGGTTCTTAAACGTTTTAGCACTGGGACCCACTTTTCAAAATGACAATCTGCCAGGACCCACCAGAAGTGATGTCATTAACCTGGAAGATGTCATGGTCAGAAGTGACATCATCAAGCAGGAAAAGTTTAAAAATTTATTTAAAAGAAAGAACCCTCCTAGCCTTCCCAGGCAGTTGCTAATCTATTTAAAAAAAATTCCTCACACATCCCCAAGGCTGCAATCCTATTCACACTTACACAGGAGTAAGCCCCATTGACTATCATTGTTAAAAGCATATCCATGATAGCCTGTACAAAGCACAGATCTGTAACATTTGCCCAAATGCAGTTACATACCAGGGTAGCATCAAGTCTAATAGATTAATATAATACACATCGAAATAAATGAGGACCCACCTAGTGGGTCCTGACCCACAGTTTGAGAAAACTACTGTAGAGCGGGGCTGCTCGAACCATGGCCCAGGGGCTGGATCTGCAGTTTGGATGAACCCATTCACCCGATGAGAGGACCTTTCTGTTCCACCAGACACCATGTGTAGTCCTCCTCAATTGGGGGACAGGACACTCTGGGTGTCTGCCTGCAGCATCCCTGTCCCCTGATCGTGGCACATGGGCAGAATGGAAAGATGCAGTCCAAAAAAGGACTGCATTTCCGTTGCACAGAGGCAGCAAGGGCTACTAGATTTAAAATACTGGGTTAGATACTCATGTGGAAATAGGGTGAATCAGGACCTCTGAAAGCAATTTTATCAAGAGGTAAAAAGTTTCTTTTGGGCCTCCCCTTGAATTTCATGCAATCATTGGATCATAATTTCTACAAATTACGTTATATAAAATTATGCAATCTTACAAAGTGCAAATGCTTGTCTTCATACAGTATATGCAAACATCTTTTGAGACCCCAGGAAATTTCTAGCAACCCTCCATTGGCTCCTGGGCCCCGTTTTTGACCCCTGACCCAGGAACAGTGTACCCTCTGAAGCCCTCCTCTCATGGATCCTGGGCGGAATGTAGTACTGTTCTGCATGTGGTTGGGCCAGCACATATGGAAGAGATTACACCACCAGGTACTGACAATTTTGTGTGCAGCGTATTGCTATCCAAGCACAAAGCCCAGTAAAGATGCCAGGCATATTTCTGTGTGCAACAACTTCACACCATCACTTCCACATGCATAAGCCCCCGTATGAGATTAGAGGGCTAACTTGCGATAAAAGCCATGTTTCACAAGAGACATTAGGTGACAGGAAATGAGAAGTCACAAAGATATGCATTGTGTCTTGGGACAATTGCGCTATGGTGTTTCATATAAGAGTTTGCCACATGTTCCTCACCGAAAGCCAACAGATCACATAGGGCCCACTGCTTCCAAACCAAGATACCTCACAATGTACTCTACTACAGGGGTCTCCAAACTCTGGCCCAGGGGCCAGATGTGGCCTGCGACAAGCCTCTATTCAGCTTGTGCAAGCCTCTGGACCCCTGCAAGCCTCTGGCAGACTCAACTGAACATGACTAGAGCTACGCTTCAGTTGTGTCTGGAGAGTGTTCTGAGGGCTGGGGAGGCCATGTGTCTCCCCTCAGAATGCCTTCTAAAGGCCTAAAAACATCACTTCTTGGGTTTCTTAAAAACCAGAAGTGATGTTTCTGGGTCATCTGAAGGCCTTAGGCTTTCTAATGTATTTACTTAAATTTTAAGTTTAAAATTTATTTTTCCAGCCCTCGACACCATGCCAGATATTTGATGTGGCCCTCTGACCTAAAAGTTTAGAGACCCCTGCTCTACTGCAAAAACATTAACATTTGATAACTACTGCGAAGTTTTTAGGTATTGTTGAAACAGACATCTTTTACATCCTACTGCAGCAGAAAAAAAATGAGATTTTTTCCAAAGACACCTGGAGAACTTGTTGTGCTAGGAAATGAAACCAGTTCTACCAGGCTCTAACTTTTCCTTACTAATGGACCTCAACCATTTTAGTTCAGAAATGCAGTTATTTGCTGCATTTACATCCTGCCTGCCTTGAGTTCCATCTTGGTAGGAAGAGCAGGTGGGATTCCCAGACAGCTTCCCATCCCGGCATGGGTCAAACACAGACCTGCTTAAGTGCAGCAAGATGGCTGCCATGGACTTTCACTAATACCTTCACTTCCTGCCAATTTTCCACCAAGACTGTCAAAGCAACATCAAAAGAAATTGTAAGATTTCCAGATCTACAAGAGCAAAAAAAATATACAGTGATGTAAATTTAGTAGAAACACAACACGAGATGTGCTATTACAGTAACTAAAAGAGACACATTTTTAAATTATAATGAAAGCTAAATAAATATGCAGTTTCTGCATTTCACCCTTTAAACATACATCACCATCATAATCCCTTACTTTTCTATGACAGTTTGAGAGTACAAAGCACTTCATGCACATTAACTCCAATTGAAATAAGAATCAGTTCATATGCTTTTATATTATATTAAAGTTCTCCTAAGAAACAGCACAGTCAGTCAAAGGAGGAAAATACCCAAGATGAATGCTTACCTTCTTCAACAAGTGTTTGCTTCTCTTGCCCTTCACTTCTACTCTATAACAATTTTATGTTATTAAAAAAGGAAAACAGTGGGCTACTGTATCCATAATTAAAAAAACCCCTTATCTTACACCACGTCTCAGTTATGTTTCATATGACGCTCCAATGATACCTTATAAGAATACTGGACACATTACACTGTGCAACGGGAAAATTGTTTATGTTGAATTTTTAATGTTTCTTATACAATTCAGAGGCACTAATTCCAACAGTAATCTTGGAGGTTTCTGCATCTTCAAAATTTAAGTTATGTTAAATTGTGTGTTTGTATCCATCGTATTGCCTAATGCACTGTACTGTAATATACTTTGTCTAATACAGCTGCATCGGGTAAATCACGGTTAAACTATCGATACTATGCAAAAAAAAGTGACATTTTTAAGTACCGTAGATACTCGACTATAAGGCGAAAAAGTTCTTCCCAGAAAAGCAGCCTGAATCATTGCCCCGCCTTATCTCCAGGGCAGGCAAGCAGCAAGGGTGGGGGGGAGGCGAGTGAGCCAGCCAGTCACTATTGTGGGAGGGGGCAAGTGATCTTCTGCTGAGAGGAGGCTGTGCAGGCTGGGGCTGCTGCTGAGCATTCAAAGCTGCCTGGGGGTGTGGTGTGGGTGTGCTCCACGTGCTCCTTCAGGCTGTTGCCCAGCTGCAGAAGCTCCAAGCGCAGGGCAGGGCAATTGCCACCGCAGCCACCAGCAGCCCTCCTTGCTCAGCACCAGCACCCACAGAGGCATCTCTGGAGCGGCAGCCAAGACAGAGCAGGAGACAATGAGCTGTGTGTGGGAGGGGGCGTCTGACAAGGGAGAAGCAGTCATTTGAAACTGCTGAGTCCATCTCCTCTTTCCTTCTTGTTCCCCCTTTCCCCCTTCCTACTGTATTTAAACTTCAAGCACTCCATTGGAAAGCCCAACTTGCTAACCCCCTTCCCATCCCCCCACAGATGAAGTTGGACAGGGTGGGGAAGGGGGGAGAGTGATCTTTTTAAAGAGAGAGAGAGAGAGAGAGAGAGAGAAAGAGGCAGCCTGCAGAAGGCTGCACCTTTGTTTCTCAAGCCATTGAAAGGGTTAAGTCCATCTCCTCTTTCCTTTGTTTTTGCCCCCTCCCCCTTATTGAATCCAAACTTTAAACTCTCTGTTGCTAGCCCCTCTCCCCATAATCATTCACCACTAATGAAGTTGTACTGGGGGGGGGGGAGAGGAAGAGTTAGTGTGTGAAAGAGAGAGCACTTAAAATAGTTAACTTAAGGCTACAATCCTAGCCTCACTTTCATGGGAGTAAGCCCAACTGACTAATAAGGGACTTGCTTCTGAGTAGGCATGCCTAGGATTGGGCTCCCAGTCTATTCCCTCCTCTTGCTTTCCTCTCCACCTCTCCCCTTACTGTATACAGTCACACTTCAGTCTCTCCTTTGCAAAACTTTTTGCAAACCTCCTTGCTAACCTCATTTCCCCCTATCCTCACCAATGAAGTTGGACTGGAGGGGAAAAGTTCCTGCATTTGAGTATGTGGGGGGGAGCATCTGTAAGAGAGAGAGAAGCAATCTCCCTGTGTGTGTGTCCTTTTCACTGGAAGAGTCCTGGAGACCTTGCAAAGATGCAAAACACAGGAAAAGCAGAGAGTATAATTTAAAGTAGTATTATTCTGCAGCAACAAGTATTTTAGCCATAGCCATAGATTTTAGCATGCTGGCAGGAGCTAGGAAGCACTTGCAACAGCTGCTTATGTAGTAAGCTTTTAGGAAAGCATGCTTGCTTCTGCAGTATCCCCCTGCCAGGACCTCCACACGAGGCCCGGAGGTGCTGCTACCCTTCCTCCAGAGGGTCTACTTCCAAGTAAATCAGGTGCAACTATGTGCAGCTGCACTTGCTCAGTCACTCCTTGTTGCTTGTCTCTCTACTGTGAACTGAATTGCACACTCCCAGTTGTGTGTTCTACATAGAGCCTTTGGCTTAAGGCACCAGGCACTTTAAAGGAGGATTTCATTAATGGTTCTACTGGTATGCTGTTTCCAGTGTACTTAGAGACCAATCCTAGGCTTATCTACACAGAAGTCCCATTAAAGTCAATGAGGCTTACTCCCACGAAAGTGTGGATGGGATTGTGGCCTCACTCTGATAGTGTTTACAAGTGGTTGTTGAGAGAACAATTTAAAAATTTAGTGAATAAAAATGTATCTTAGTTTTTAATAAATTAGAGACTATTTTTAATACTGTTTTTGCTATACTCTGTATACATACTATGTATTCAGAATACTATGTATTCTGCTCTCTGTATACTATGTATACAGAGTATAGCAAAAACAGTATTAAAAATAGTGTATGTATGTATAGATGTATACATACTATGTATATATACTGTGTTTTTAATAAATTAGTGACTGTACAGTTCTTAGGTAACAATTACTGGGAGGTTATTTTTCAGGATCTGGCCTCGGATAAAATCAGACAAAATTATAGTCAGACACCTCCCTAAGTTAAACCCCCGACTCATCCAAGGGTCATAGCAAATTCCATGATTTTAGGCTCAAAACCTGCCCTCGTCTTATCTGTGAGATCGACTTATAGGCGGATATCTGCGGTACTTGGGCCAAAATTAATAAAGATATATCAAAATGCTCAGATAAACACAATGTTGTTCAAATTTTTTTACTGTTATTCGTCTAGCACTTTCTGTTACATATCATGAAGCATATAATCACCAAAACAATTTTGCGGGAGCCCCGCAAAATTTTGCAGGAGCCCCCTTGCACACTTGGTTTTCCTGGAGGCAAGGGGTATCCTGCTCCCCTCACCTCCAGAAGGTCCTCTGAGCCAGCAGAGGTCGTGGACATCTGTCCGCAGCCTCTACCAGGCTCAGACTGAGCTCTAGAGCTCAAAGCACATCAGGTTTCTTTGTGAAACCAGAAGTCACATTTCTAATGCCTTATAAGGCATAGGGAGGCCCAGGGAAGTCCCAGAGGTAACCCCCGGTTCATGAAACCAGAAGTTATGGAAGTCAGAAGTCAAAATGTGTTTTGAGCTCTAGAGCTCAGTCTGAGCCTGGCAGAGGCCATGGTCTGATATCCATGGTCTCTGCTGAGCTCAGAAGTCCCCCTGGAGGAAAAGGGAGTCAGGCTCCTTTCGCCTTCAGAGAGTTCAGACCACAGGTATAGGCATTCGTCCATATCCACGGTTTTGGTTATCTGCGGGGGTTCTGAAACGGATAGATAAGGGGGCACACCTGTATTCTCCTTTGGTATCTAGAGAACGTTTGCAACATTTGTACATTGAACATTCATATAAACTAACTGAGCACCAACAAAAAACCAGGAGAGGGAAGAAATCAGATTGACCAGTGTATCAAGGAAGGATCAAAGAAAATAGCTGAGATAGGGATTTATTAACCTATGTTCTACCCAAAAATGTATGGTTTGGTAAAAATAAGGAAGGTTTCATGTGCATTTGCACACTAAATCTACACCCTGAATACAAAACTTACACAGATTCACCTGATTTGTTTGAATTAGATCAATTAGACAAATATTTGCTGGTCTGCAGAAATATTTTTATCAACCTATCTGCTTGCTCTTATCTAACTAGAGCAATAGTCCAGCAAGCTTACTTTCCTGGAATGACAGGCTGCTTTCCCTGGGAATGGCCATTTGAATGGCTGGCTAACTAACATATACATGCCATTTCAAAGTACACTTTGTTTCTTGAAATATAACACCCATCTCTATAAATTATAAGACAAAGGCCTATCATGGCAACAGGCAAGGTACGTATAAAGAGAAAGCTTGTATATTGCAGACTCTACAGAGTTCAGTTCAGTTCAATCCCTTGCGATATCTCTGTCAATGGGAGCTGGGCCATCTAGCATCAGTAAGGACTTTGCTCTCACAACACATTTTATTTTCTCAAAAAAATGCACCATATTTTCCTGACAAATGTAGATGGCAACCAATCATTTATATAGGAGAAAGGTGTCCATTTGAAAACAACTTCAGAAGAATAACCAAACCTTCTGACTGCCTCTAGATACCAAGATTATTAAAAAGTCAGACTGCTCTTATCTGCATAGGCCTACTGCTCCATTTACATAGCCTTAAGCCAAGGTTTTGTTCCTCAGTATCACTAGGAATGGATCAAACTGTTAGGATGATGGAAGGAAGGTAGAAATGGGCTTTTGCATATGAGAATATTTAACTAGTTCATTTGAAATCATGCATTTCTACTGGAGTCACATACCTGGTTTGACTGATGCCTGGCACCAGAGTATCTGGTGAGTGCGGAACGTCCGCAAGCAGGGTGCCTTCACAGTCTTCACCTTGTGACACACGGCATTGTTGAAGAGCGGACTGGAACAACTAGTAACAACTGTACGCAAAAGGCTTGCCATGTTGCCCAAGATCACAAAAGCAGGGCGATCCTGCTAGGAAGCTGCACAGCTGTCCTGCTGTATACAAAACACACCAGAAGCCTGTTGAGCAAATAAGGGCACCAAACACTTGGAAGGGCACAATGTAGCTTATTTTATAAAAGAGAAAGAGACTAGTATCATGCTACTGTTCACATCCAGACTCCACATCAGTTTGGCAAGTTTCATTACCCCTTCTCTGAAAAGTGGCAGCATTTAGTGGTATTTTTAGATGTTTGGTATTTTAAGAATGCATCGAAAAGACTATTTTAAGACAGTACAACATATGGATTTACAGAGTAATGCTGTCTCAGAAGTTCATCCCATTGCATTTAATGAGAATTACTCCCAGGTAAGCGCATGCAGAATTGAACTGCTAATATGATCATATTCTGATAGAAATCTTAAAAGTTGAAATTATATCTTCTCCAACCTAGGCATATTTTATTGAAGCAATTTCATTTTATTTTTCTAGAAGTCACTTCCAAACATGAGATTAGCCTTCTCGTGTTGGACTTAGTTGTATTCTTCCCCTATAGAACCACCACACACTCACTGAATAAAGAATAATTTATATTAATTCATGGCTATATACAATCACCAACTTTAAAGAACAATACTGTTATTAACCAGCAACTGTACTTCCAAGGATTTTGAGTACATGCCAGCAGCATTCAGATCAGTGAGGGTTTTAGTCATGTTTTTTAATCTATGCTACATATGTGTGAGATAAGGTTAAATTGAGTAATATGCATTTATGATGTTCTTCCCTTGAAAACAGAGATATTATAATCTTAATCTATGAAGACAAAGAAAGGTAAAAAAATCCATGTTGTATAAAGATATCAATATGACTTAAATATAGCACCATGCACCCCCTCACTAAAATAAGGTCTCACAAACAAATACAGCTATTTCTTAATGCTGATATTAACCAATAATATGTGCCTCAAAAATTAATGTCTTCTTTCAGAAATCTACTTACTTTAATGCAAACACAGCAGCATCCAAAAGACTGAAAAAGTAATAGTAACCTGGGACACTCAGCATAATATAGAATTCATGTAACTTTCAAAGCCTGCATATTCTCACTGCAATTTGCAACGCAAGTTGACTTAATAACAAGCCAATATTTTTGGCTCTTAGGTGACCTAACCTACCAACACACAAAGCATTTAGTACCTAGCATATTTGAGATCCATAGTTGCTTCTTTTTTAAAAAAGAAAAATTCTCTTAAACACGAAGTTAAACACAGCATTCTGGATTTACAGAATACAAAGAAACGTGGGCAACATTTTAGTTACTTCATTTTTAAAAAAAATACTGAATTACACCAAAACCTTACCACCACTGCAGAGCTATTCAACAAAGAAAATACTGTACAGTTCTAATATTCCAATGCAACTCTTCCCCAGTTTGAAGTCAAAAAAGTTTCCTACAGGCAGATACTAAAGCAATTGCCATAAATAGAATACACTGTAGCAGTGCAAGAAAGACCCATGCCACGTACTCACATATTCAAGATACCTAAAAAATACACTCCCCCATAACAGGAAAAAAAATTTAAGTATTTGTGACCCCTTTTGCCCAAACAAGTAAACAGCTGGCAGATTAAAATATTTCCCTAAATGAATAATGTGCATTACCACGTCTTCAGGAAATTCGAGAAGCAAGAGCCCCCATTCATTAGCAAGTTTCAATTGGCTGCCTGCTGAAGGCAACGTCTTGCATAATTTGCACCAGACACTCATGATTGGACACAGCTCTTTATCAGTCTCTAACCAGAGCCAGTTCATTCATTGAGACAGTTTTCACAATTCCTTCCCTCAAGAGTCATGAACTTTAGCTATGCAGCATGCTGTCACTGCCCTATCAAGGAAAACAGTTCACTGGAGCCTGAAACTGCAGGTCAGAGCTCCTGTGCTTTATGTCTTACATGTGTATGCATTTGAATGCCACAGTTTCAGGCTGTAATCTTAGTTGTGGGCTACACACTGAACTAGGAGTGAGTCCAACTGAAGAAAATGCAGCTTACTTATGAATAAACTTGTGTAGGGCTGCACTATTAGAGGGGGTGGGGTTACACTTGCAAATTCAAATTTTGTTCTCTATTAGTACAATATATATAAGTGCTTAAAACACACAATTTAACTTTGCAAGACAAAACATGGCAAAACAAGGCCATGCTAATCAGTTCTTCATTTTTCCAGAGACAAAAAAGGGAGTTAAAATCCTAGGAGCACATTCAAAGCAAGATACAGAAGAGTTTCCATCAAATGGTCTTATGTTTCACAACTACACATGGCAATTAATTCCATTTTTGAATGTGTAACCCACATGGTCCCATGAGCTCAGGATCTGAAACCATAGCCAAGTACACACATATCTAAAATGTCCATTAGAACAAACATGAGGCTGCATGATTAAATCTCCACTTTACAGCATCACCCTGAACACCAGCTCAAAAAAAAGGTTTATAACATTTCACAATAATGCTATCTAATCTCCAGACAATTGAGTTTTACAGTCCTAAGGCAGCTGCTACACACTGTTCTTCATACCCGCTCTGTGCAACTCCAGTAGAGAGATGCCACTCTCAAAAGGGGCACTCAGTCAATTCTAATGATCACATAAAAGAGGAAAGAGAAAATGTTTGAAGGCCAATTTGCAGTGCTGCACAAGGAAGCCACGCCTCTCCAAAAATCACAAAAGACAGTCAAGGGACATATGGTAGTGAACCATGGGCCAAGCACAACTCCAAGTACACTGGTGACAGTTTCAAGATAAACATCTTCCATTCATGTTTTATTGGTGTTTAGTATTGGAAACTTCACTGCAGTATGACTTGGCTCTTTGATATCTAATGTTAAAGGCAACCTATGGGAGAAAAGCATTCCCTTGGATTGCATCTAGACTGCAATAAATTGATGCAGACTGCACTGTGATCTCCCAAAGGAAGTCAGGCTATCATTAGCCAAAGGGCTACTCTGGCTTTAGAAAACTAAAAGAACAGCTAACAGTCTAATCCTATCCAAATTTACCTGGGAGTAGGCCCTGTTGACTATAATGGGGCATACGTCTGAGTAGACATGCATAGGATTGGGCTCTAGGACCTCTCAACAGGAGGTTGAGGAGAATCAACCTCCAGGAGGATCAGTGAAGACTTGAGAATTACAACTAGGCATAAATATTAACTAGCATCAAAGGGTAATGCTATTTCACATAAATCTGAAACCACAGCTTTAATCTGGTCCTGGGTGAGTTTTTGCTTCTTGTGGAGTCTTACCCTCCAGGCATCAGACTCACATCTTAAGATGAGGGTGTGTGCTACTCCCCAGAACAGACTAATTGCTTCTCTCCTTACTTTGACAGCAACTTGCAATTGCTTAAAATCATTTCTCTCAAGCTGGTTCCCAGATCCTCCACCCCTCCCCTGCCCTTTATGTCAGAGGGCCTCAGGAAACCTCGAAATGGGCCCTGGCCTAAAGCAAGGTCACTGACTCCATTCCGCCTGGCACATTTGACCTCCAAGTTGAGAGGCAGCTTTGTTGACTTTAGCACAACTGCTGCAACTCTCATCTGACAGGGGAGCCCATCTTGGGCTCCGGCATCCACTGCTGGTACCTTCCAGTGGATTTTTGCTCCCCAGCACAGAAGCTCAGATGACAGGAAGATCCATTCTGCTAGGTTTCTCCAAAGGTTGCTGGGTGCACATCTGGAGAACATGAGAATGCATGTGTGTGTCCCCATCACAGCCTTCTTCAGCTGGGTCTGCTGACTCCAAAGAATAGCAGGAGAGGGAAGCAGCTGCTTCAGCCTCCCCTTGCTGCAATCTTGGGAAGGCCCAGAATAGCAACAGTTCCGATTCTTTGTTTCCAGAGTCCTCACTGCGGGCTCTGCGTGGAGGGGCGGCGGGCTGCTTAACCCCTTGTGTCCCACCCCCACCCCCAGATCCTTCCAAAGCAAGGAGGAAAGTGGCGGGGGGGGGCTCTCCTAGGCGCCTTCCCCTTCTGCCCGCCGCCCTGCAACTGCAGCGGATGCAAAGCCCTTCATTGCAACACTGTTGCACCCGCAGGGTGTTGAGAGGCGAGAAGTGCGACGGTTGAACCCGGAGCCCCCGCCCAGGCAACCCCAGCAAGCAAGCCACGGAGCCTGGGGGCAGCCACCACCTCCCCAAGCTCCAGGGCCAAGAGCAGAGCATGCAAGGAAGGGGAGCCCCCCACCAGCACCAGCAGCTGCCTACCTCCCCGTCGCGCCCTGCCCTGCCCGCGCCTTCTTCCCGCTTGCAACTGCTGTTTGCTTTGACCTTCCCGGCTCGCTGCAACCGGCGCGAGACGGGAAGCACCAGCGGGGAGAGAGAGCTAGAGAGAGAGGGCGCGCGCGAGGCCCCGGCCAGATGGGGCGGGGCGCGCGCGCGCGCCGCTAGCAACCCTGAATTGCAGAAAGAGACTGGCTGGAGGAGGAGAGAGACCCAGGCGCAGCTTAGGTAGACGGCTCACGTGACCGAGCAGCCGTTCTCCACTCTGCCAGAGGAGGGGCGGCAGAGGGTCTCGAGCACGTGACGCCTTTAGAGCGCTCCCCGGGCAGGCTGGAGGGCGCGTGCAGCCGCCGCCGCTCTGCGTGTTCTGCCCTCCCAGCAGGGAGAGTGAGTGACAGCGGTGCTTTCCAGGCTGGGCCAGAGAGGCGACAGCTGCATGCCAGGGCCTGGGCGAAGTGCCTCTTCGTTCACCTGCGTGCACCTTTTGCATTTCAGGAATCAAGCAGCAGCAAAAGATTGTAGGTTCAAACAGTGTTTCTCAGGCTGTGGGTCAGGACCCACCAGGTGAGTCACGAGCAGGATGACCAGATGCACTCTTTTTTTTTTAGCCCCATCTCCTGGAAAAAAACTCAGATGTTCTCCTTTTCCCTGTGAGCTGGCAGCGCAGAGCCTTCTTGTAATTAATAAACTGTGGCTGCAATCCAAGGCACTCTTTCCTGGGAGTAAGTCTCATAATGCAGTGGTTCTCACACATTTAGAACTGGGACCCACTCTTTAGAATGAGAATCTGTCAGGACCACTGGAAGTGATGTCATGACAAGAAGTGACATCATCAAGCAGGAAAGTTTTTAACAGTCCTAGGCTACAATCTTACTCACACTTACCCAGGAATAAGTCCCACTTACTATCATTGTTAAAAGCAGATAAAGACGCGAGCCTGAAATTAGCTCACAACCCACCTAGTGAGTCCGAACCCACAGGTTGAGAAACTGATTAATGGGACTAAGGGCCCAATCTTATCCAACTTTCCAGCACCGCAATGCAGCTCCAGGGTAAGGGAACAAATGTTCCCATATCTTGAAGAGGCCTCTGTGACTACCTCCCCAGCACAGAATGCAATGCACGCCCCACTGGCACAGGTGCACCAGCACTGACAAATTGGATAGGATTTGGCCCTTAGTTCTGAGTAAAATGCATAGGGCTGCACTGCAAATGTAATATAGTGTCTAAGCACATGAGATCACTATACAAGTGTTTTTAGCTTTTATTTTGTCATGTCCTACATTTTTCTTGGATGTCCTACAATTTGGGGTGCCTTGTACTTTTCTGGTTATAACATCTGAGGACCCTGGTCATGTGCCAATTTCAGGTGGGTCCCCATTCATTTTAATATTTTATTTTTAATACATTAGATTTGATGCTACCATGGTAGGTGACTGTATTTGGGGAAATGTGACACATCTGTACTTTGAACACGCTATTCTGTATATGCTTTTAACATTGATAGTCAATGGAACTTACTCCTGGGTAAGTGTGGGTAGGACTGCAGTCTAGGATTGTTAACAATTTTCCTGCTTGATGTCAATTCTGGTGGGATCCTGACAGATTCTCATTCTAAAAAGTGGATCCCAGTGCTAAAAGTTTGAGAACCACTGAATTAAAAGGTAAAAGGATAAATCAGTGGTTCTCAAACATTTAGCTCCAGGATACACATTTGAGAATCTGTCAGGACTCATCAGAAATAATACCATGACTATAAGTGATATCAACAAACAGGAAATTTTTAACAATCCTACCCACATTTACCCAGGATTAAATCCCATTTACTATCGTTGTTAAAAGCATATACAGAGCAGCCTGTTAAAAGTACAGCTGTGTCACATTTCCCAGATTCAGTCACATACCAAGATAGCATCAAGTCTAGTGTATTAAAAAATATTGAAAGAAATCTACGGCCCCATCCAATTTTCTAGCACTGATGCTATCATGCCAACAGGTGTATGCTGCATCCTGCAATGGGGGGAGCAGGCACAAGGTTAGGGAATGTGTGTTCCATTACCTCAGGGTTGCATCAGTGCTAGAAAGTTGGGTAGGACTGGGCCCTAAGACTGGAGGCAGTCAAGCCATGTGATGTGCATGGCCTAAAATTGTTCCCTGACTTTCAAAAATTAAAATTATGAAAGCAATAGCCACAGTTTACCCTAGAACATAAATGCAATTCAGGCATGCGCAGTTCAGAATTTAAAATCTGGAATTATTCTACCACCACAATTGCAAGTATTATGCTGCTATGTCAACAAGTACTGACAGGGGCATGGGTCTCCCTCATGCTGCTTTGGATATAAACAATGATTCATTATTCCGGGCACTCTTCAGAATCTGGTAACAGCCAACCCTATCAGTGTGAACCAGAGGCTTCTGCTGGAATGCTTACTTGCACTAGATTAGCAAATAGTGCCAGACCTCCACAGAAGAGGCTGCAGTTTTGGAACACTTGTCTGCAAATGAGTCCCATCAATGTCTGTGAAGGAAAGGGGCAAAATTGGCACAGCCTAAGCAGTTAGTGACAACCATTTCTCTCCTGCTTTCCTACTGGTCAGAAAAATGATAATTCTTGCCGCTGCCACCACAACCGTTGGGGAACCCAGACAGGAGGCCACTTTGGGAAACCTCTCTCTGTGGTAAACAGAGAGCCCCAAAATCTGGAGTTCCCTTTCAGCTCAAACTGCAGTGGAACTGTAACAATCAGGTAAGTGTGGCAACTTGCCCCCTCCTGAAAAAAATGAACCAGGCAGGTAAAACAGTCCTGAGAGAATGGCATAATGTTCTTGTGTTGGATCTTCTAGGAAGAAGTCCAGGTTCAAATCCCTGTTCAGCTATGAAGCTTCCTGGGTGATCTTGGGCCACTTACCATCTCTCAGCCTAACCTACTTCACAGGGTTGTTGCAAAGACAAGAGGAGGGAGGGAACAGCCGTGAGCTCCTTGGAAGTAGGGCAGTATAAAAATGTGAAAACTAAATAGAAAGAAAAGAATAGAAAGGAACAAAGCAAAAAAGGTGGAGTTACAAGGTGATCAAAACAAGGCACATAAACAGGTATGACAAAAAGGTGAGGTGGTTGGCAAAGTTTGGCAAAGATTAAAATGCAAGTGGCAAAACAATCAATAAGAACATAAGAAGAGCCCTGCTGGATCAGGCTAAAGGCCCATCTAGTCCAGCTTCCTGTATCTCACAGTGGCCCACTAAATGCTTTAGGGAGCACATAAGACAGCAAGACAATCTGCATCCTGGTTGTGTGACAAATGGCAAAACAAATTCTCGTGATGCATTTGACTGCCCATTGTCCTTGTTCCAATTTACTCATGCTACTCAAGGTTCTGGTTCATATAGCCATGATACTACAAAGTGGGTGAGCATGCCCCGTTAATTAAAACAGCAGTTCTCCTGTTTTAAGGCACAACATACCTTAGGCAACACAGGGCACAATCCTAACGCCTTATGTCAGTGCTTTCCAGCACTGACATAAGGGCAATGCAGTTCTGAGATGAGGGAACAAACATTCCCTTACTTTGAAGAGGCTTCTGTGAGTGACACCCAACTGCAGGATGCAGCACACGTCCCATTGGCACCACTATGCCAGTGCTGGAAAGCACTGACATAAGGGGTTAGGATTGCGCCCACAGACAAGATCTGTGTATGTGGCCTTATACATTCTACAGTTGATATCATTGGTCTGTCCAGTTAGATGGTTTACAACTACCTGGGTGTATCTTTCTGTGCCTTGCACTGGTCAAGTACAGCTTGGATGTCCAGTTGGCTATTGCATGCCAATCCCAGCAAGAGGATTTGTCATCACATGTCATCACATCACATTCTATGCTTGGGATCATTAGGAAGGGTATTGAGAACAAAACGGCTAGTATTATAATGCCGTTGTACAAATCGATGGTAAGGCCACACCTGGAGTACTGTGTCCAGTTCTGGTCGCCGCATCTCAAAAAAGACATAGTGGAAATGGAAAAGGTGCAAAAGAGAGCGACTAAGATGATTATGGGGCTGGGGCACCTTCCTTATGAGGAAAGGCTACGGCGTTTGGGCCTCTTCAGCCTAGAAAAGAGATGCCTGAGGGGGGACATGATTGAGACATACAAAATTATGCAGGGGATGGACAGAGTGGATAGGGAGATGCTCTTTACACTCTCACATAATACCAGAACCAGGGGACATCCACTAAAATTGAGTGTTGGGCGGGTTAGGACAGACAAAAGAAAATATTTCTTTACTCAGCGCGTGGTCGGTCTGTGGAACTCCTTGCCACAGGATGTGATGATGGCGTCTAGCCTAGACGCCTTTAAAAGGGGATTGGACAAGTTTCTGGAGGAAAAATCCATTACGGGGTACAAGCCATGATATGTATGCGCAACCTCCTGATTTTAGAAATGGGTTATGTCAGAATGCCAGATGCAAGGAAGGGCACCAGGATGAGGTCTCTTGTTATCTGGAGTGCTCCCTGGGGCATTTGGTGGGCCGCTGTGAGATACAGGAAGCTGGACTAGATGGGCCTATGGCCTGATCCAGTGGGGCTGTTCTTATGTAGGATTGGGTGAGATCTACTGGGGGGTTTTTTTTGGGGGGGGGGGAAACAACAACAACAACAGTATTTATATACTGCTTTTCAACAAAAAGTTCACAAAGCGGTTTACAGAGAAAATCAAATATCTAATGGCTCCCTGTCCCAAAAGGGCTCACAATCTAAAAAGATGCAACACCAGCAGACAGCCACTAGAAAAGACACTGCTGGGGTGAGGTGGGCCAGTTACTCTCCCCCTGCTAAATAAAAGAGGAGCACCCACTTGAAAAAGCACCTCTTAACCAGTTAGCAGGGCTTGCAGGGAAACTAGAAGAGAAGGCAAGCAAATCCACAAAAGGACCAGCCTGCCCTGACATGTGGCATTGTTGCAATAGTATATTGTATTGGCAACCTTCAGTCTCGAAAGACTATGGTATCGCGCTCTGAAAGGTGGTTCTGGCACAGCGTCTAGTGTGGCTGAAAAGGCCAATCCGGGAGTGACAATCCCTTCCACACCGGGAGCAAGTGCAGTCTGTCCCTGGTCTGTCTCCCTGGCTATGGGCCTTCCTTCTTTGCCTCTTAGCCTCAGACTGTTGGCAAAGTGTCTCTTCAAACTGGGAAAGGCCATGCTGCACAGCCTGCCTCCAAGCGGGCCGCTCAGAGGCCAGGGTTTCCCACTTGTTGAGGTCCATCCCTAAGGCCTTCAGATCCCTCTTGCAGATGTCCTTGTATCGCAGCTGTGGTCTACCTGTAGGGCGCTTTCCTTGCACGAGTTCTCCATAGAGGAGATCCTTTGGGATCCGGCCATCATCCATTCTCACGACATGACCAAGCCAACGCAGGCGTCTCTGTTTCAGCAGTGAATACATGCTAGGGATTCCAGCACGTTCCAGGACTGTGTTGTTTGGAACTTTGTCCTGCCAGGTGATGCCGAGGATGCGTCGGAGGCAGCGCATGTGGAAAGCGCTCAGTTTCCTCTCCTGTTGTAAGCGAAGAGTCCATGACTCGCTGCAGTACAGAAGTGTACTCAGGACGAAAGCTCTGTAGACCTGGATCTTGGTATGTTCCCTATGTTCTTGGTATGTTGCAATAGTACTTATCAGGGAAGACACCAGGAGTAGGCAAGCTGACTGAAGGAGTAGTTCACAGTGATTTGCGCTCTCACACCCCTTTCCGTTCCAAAGCACTTTCCCTTTGGCCACCCCAACATAGGAAATATACCAATCATGTTGATAAACTAATTGTCTCCCCAGCAACATCTATCCCTTGCACACATGTGTGCATGCGCGCACAGAATACATAAGAGAACATCAGTGTTGACTGCTGTTGCTGTTATGGACAGAATGAAGTGGTGCTGAACTCCTGAAAGCCTTGCCAAGATCAGTACATCTATACCCCAACCCCCATCTGTCAACCTCTTGTAATGTAGCAGCATCCTAGTCAGAGCCACAGTAGTACAGCGATCAAGTCAAACACCCAGTTATAATACAGGTTTCATTGACATAATAAAAACATTACTTTTAAGAGAATATTATACTATACATTCTCCTTCCTGAACATTTGTACAGGTGCTCAAACACCTTGCATGCTCATTGAATGTGATGTATGCATAGCCATAGTGCTGACATAAAGCAGTTGTAACTTGGGTGGAAGCAATGATAATACCACGTTTCCATTCCTACACCACAAGTGAGGTTGTACGCATGAGTCAGGTGGGATAAGGAAGTAAGAAACAGTGATCCTATTTCTTTGCAGTTTGCTCTACTAAGGAGAGGGAGAACCAGCCATAGAAATGAGAGGCAGACACAGATCAAGTAGGGTAGAGCCCCTAAATTTTGGGTGAAATTTTTATGCTGAAATTTTTCAGAAGACTGGGGTGTATGTAAGTATCTGCCACAGGGCAGTTAATCAAAATCTCAGAGTTAAGAATAATCCGATACATACTTTAATCCTAGCCACATTTACCTGGAAGTAAGCCTCATTGACAATAATGGGACATCTGTCTAGACATGCATAGGACTAGGATCTCAGTCAAATAAACCAGACTGAAGCTAATTAACACAAACAATTTGCTGAGATACATACCTGTCTGTCTCTCTACATCACAGCTTTGATTGAATATGCATGTGGAAGAGTATTTGCCTGAGGGCCCAATCCTATCCAACTTTCCAGTGCCAATGCTGCCCTGCCAACAGGTTGTATGTTGCATTCTGTGGTGGGGAAGCAGTCACAGAAGCCTTCTCAACATAAGGGAACATTTGTTCCCTTACTTTGAGGCTGCATCAGTACTGAAAATTTGTATAGGAGCAGGCCCTAAACCTTCTAACACACAACACACACTGATTTTTGCCATGCCTTTTGCAAACATTGATGTACCAAGGTTGAAATTTGCCTAGAAGCCCCAGGAAGTCAATCTCTACCATATCCATCTTTTTTTTCACAGAAGAAAGATATGTTCCACCACCAGTAGAGGTGAGGGGGATGGCAGCAAAAAAATAGGGCCTTCTTGGTGGTAGTGCCCCATCTCTGGACTTCCCTCCCCCTGGAATTGAGAACAGCTCCCTCTTTAGAGTCCTTTCAGTGGGGTCTCAAAACTTTTTTTATTTTAGGGAAGCTTTTAAATGCTGACACTGGGGGGCTGGCACTTTTTATGAAACATCTTTTGATGATCCAACTGTGTATTATTGTTTTGTGGTTTTATCTATTAAATTGAAATATTTTGTAAGCCACCTTGAGGGCCCCTAAGCAGGGTGGAAAGGCAGGATATCAATTTCTTAAATAAATAAATAAATTTCAGACAAGTTTCACAGCCTAATCTTACTTAACTCTGCATAGCAATGCAGCTGAGCCAGCACAGCTACTGCTTATCCCACCCAGAAGTTTTGGCCACGGGACACCCAGCAGCTCATTGCTGGCACAAGTCCAAGTTGATCCATGCAGACAGAGTAGCCCAGGGTGGGGAGAATCAGAATTCAACTTGTGTCACAGCCAGCCCCATTCCTCCCAGGCCTGCTCCACCCTCCTCCCCAATCCATGATCACCCCATACCACCCACCCCACCTCCCTCCAACCCCCTGTGCAGGCTTACCTGATCTGGCAGGTAGCCAGTACTTCTCCATCAAATACAACCAGCACTCCAGAAGCATACTTTACAGCTGCTTTTCAGCAGCCAACATTGGCAGAACACACATTGCCTCAGCACAAACATCACATAGGATTGGGAAGTTAATGCTTAGCTGTGCCATATAAGTATTTTGGGCCAGTTTACAACAGAGTCATGTGCCCCCGTAAGTTTCTTCAACCTCCACTCCCAGCAGGGTTTCTGTGAGAGGGATGCCCTCCACTTGATGTCCAGTCCTTCTTGGCCCCAGGAAAAGAGAAACAGAAACAAAGGGGGGTAACATGCTGACCAGTAACCAGGATCCCCCAACCTTTCCTCAAAGTTCTACAGTAAGGAGGAAATTATTTCTTCCTTCTCTGCCTATCTCCTTACCTAGGCTTAGTCCAGTCCTAGGGGACCAAATACAGAACATCAGGTAGCCTGTTCAAAGACCACTCATCATTGTCCTTGAATACCTTATAAAACTCTGGATCCTCACTTTCCTGAGCTGTCTCTCTCCCATTCCAACCCTGGAATTAAAAGACCAGCAGCATCCCAGCATAGGGAGGCCTTGATGCTGTGAGGAGCAGCCAACCCTGTGCCTTGATGGTCAGTGAGAGGATCATGTGTTGGCCATTTGGTGGTAGAGGCTGCTTACCTACCAGAATTGTGATGAGGCAGCTGAAGTCCCTGAGAGGGTGGGCAAGACTGAAAGGGAACAACCCAAAGCTCACTTAAGTCAATACTGTAGTGATAAATGAACCTATTAGATTACTCACAAGGACTGTACTCTACTCATGACTGGAATTACTCTTTTTAATGGTGATCTGGAGTAATCTGTAGTCTTCATGTCACTTTGATTGTTTCTCTCATAAAGGTATTATTATTGATTGTGGCTATGGAATTTTAATAATTGTTCCATGTTTCAGGCCTGAGTTTTACCTCAAACTAAACCACAGTCAGAGCCATTTGAATATAATACAATTCTCTCATACAACATCAGGAAGTTTTTTTTTTATTGCCCTGTCCTTCTTGGACATTGTGGTGGTGCAGCACTGACACTGGTGCAACCAAGGGTGGCTCAAGACCTCCTGGAGCCTGAGATAGTGTGTTAAATACTGACCCTCCTCACTGTTGCTGCTGGTGTCACTGTGGCAGCAATCATTTACACACTTTCCTGGAAGTAAGCCCCACTGAACATAATGGGACTTTTGAGAAGACAGGCTAAGTGTTGTGTTGTGTGACTCTTGTGAAGTGGAAAGAGGGCTGTGTCTGCTTTGTTGTGTGTCTGTGTTGTCACTCATTCTTGTTAGGGAGCCTCGCCCCATATAGGGTGACAGATACAATGCTTGTGTGGCACCACAAAACAGATAGGTTTGTTGTGTGTCTGTCACCCATTCTTGCAAGGGAGCCTCCCTCCATGTAGGGTGTCCATATACAACGCTTGTGTGGCACCACAATAGGCCTACTGTGGTCTGTTCTGTCCCCCCACACAGGTGCAGAGGAGGACAGGGCGCCTGCACCTCTGAGCACTGCACAGGAGGGGAGAGGCAGTGCAGACTCCAGGCCTCCATGCTGCCACTGCCCCTCCCCCTCCGCGCAGCGGTCACAGGTGAGGCCTGCGCGTGCCCCCCGCGCCCCCACTGGGCCTCTGCGCAGCCGGGCGGGGCATGGTTGCCATGGCGACGCGGCAGCGAGGCCTCCGGGCGCGGCGGGGCGCTGTGGGCGCGACCGGGGTGCGTGTGCGGCGTTCGGGAGCGTCTGTGAAGGTATCGCTATGAGAAGGAGCGAGCCGGAGGGGAGGAAGCGAAAGTGAGGCGGCTGCGGGTGTCTCAGGGCCGGCGGTGGCGGCCTGGAACCGCTGCCCCCCGCAGGACGGCTCCGTCCCCCATGAGCAGGGGGGAGGGCCTGAGGCCGACATGTCCGACAACGGCTTCGACCGGGCGCCCGGCGCGGGCCGCGGCCGAGGGGGAGGCGCCCCGCTGGCTCCCGAGAGCGGGGCTCGCCTGGGCATGGGAGGCGGCGGCGGCGCCGGAGGCGGCGGCGGAGGCAGAAGCGGCTTCGGGGCCCCGGAGCAGCTCTTCAAGCAGGGCTTCGCGCACCACCAGGAGCCGCTGCGGCCGCCCAAGACGGCGCCCCCAGGATCCGGCGTCGCCCCAGGTACCGGCCGCCTCCTCTTCATCCGCAGGCGCTGCGGGCCGCGGCTGCGGCCCCCGCCCCCTTCCATAGGCAGGCCCGTCTGGAGCCTTCTCCCCGCTTGCATGCAAGCCCAGGAGCAGCCCGCTCCCATGCAGGCCTACTTGGAAGTAAGCCCCATTGTAGTCAGTGGCTCTTGCTCCCAGAAAAGTGTGGACAGGATTGCGGCCTTGGAGCCCCATCCTATGCATGTCTACTCAGAAGTCAGACAATTATGGTCAATGGGGCTTCCTCCCAGCTAGGTGTGGATGGGGTTGCAGCCTTAGAGCCCAATCCTATGCATGTTTACTCAGAAATAAGTCCATTATAGTCAGTGGGGCTTATTCCGGGGAATAGTTGTATAGGGTTGTGGTCTAAGAGATGCAGGCTGCCCACCTCTGCCTCCCCCCCCCCGCTGAGTCAGAGGTCATGCAGGAGTGCCGAGAGGGAGGGTGGGTGAGGGGGGGAGGGAGCCCTTTATGTTTTTTGTTTCTGGCTAGCTTCTTGTTTCTGTGACTATTGTTGTATGCATTGAAATGAGCCTCTGCACTTGTGATCTCATTTGCTTCCTTTAAAGAAAAATTATTAAAAGAATATGCATGGTTTGCATTGGTAATTTTGCAAGTGTGTGTTTGTGTGACAGCATCAAACGCTATTGTAAGTAAAGCACTATTGTTCTAATATTCTCTTGAATTTATTCAAGAATGTCCTTTAAACTTTGCAGAGAAGTATAACCCCCCATTTGTAATTAGCAGTTGTATAGTGCTTTCCAGCATTCAAAGCAGCTCATATATATTGCCCATGTAACAATTCTGTAATGCATCAGTAGCCAACTCACATGACAAGTGTCACTTTTTGTGTAGAGAATCTTGAATGTGCCACTCCATTCGAATGTTGCTTTTAGCAATGACCACAATAGCTAAATAAAGACTCCAAGTTCAAGGGAAATATATCTCCAAGTTCCAGAAGGTACAGGGAAAGAAACACCCCCTATTGACTTTCTGTCCTGTCCATCATTCTCTTCTCAACTTTCTCTTGGTCTTCCAGGCAGAGTATGTGTAGCTGCCCTGAGTGTGCCCACCGCAGCATTAGAAACTTGGGGGCAGCTGTGTAAGGAGCAGAAAAAAAATCAAGCAAACCACAAACTTTCTTTGTTAAGTGTTTTTCAAAAATATATGGTGACTTTGTACATGCTACTCAGAAAGTGACCATGTGCCACTAGTAGCATGCATGCCATGGGTTGACAATCCCTGATGTAAGGTAAGTATGCATTTATTCCCACTGTTATTGCTGGGGATCTGCACTTAATTTTGTAGGGGAAGTACCATTGAGACTAAGAGTTTAGTCTCTTAGTCCTATTTAGTTGCATGATTTGTCATCTGTTGGCTTGCCCCCCTTCCTTTAGTCTGCCCTTTAAAACATGCTGGAGTAAAGAATGTATGATTACTGTGTCATTGGTCTATATTTGGCTAACGTTTGTTATTGCATAGGCAGCCTGTGTAACTTGACCTTTCCAAATTTATAACTCCTTTCTGTACTTGATCTCTTTCAGACATGAAGTGTGTTTTAGTGTAGATGATTTAGAGGAAATGGAAAATGCTATATGTTTGCTTTTTCTGAAAGTGCATTCACATCTGAGACAAAAGTGTTGTGTTCACTTATTTGGAAAGAAGTTTTACTGAATTGACAGGAGCAACTTATAAATATATAGCTTTGAGGTGTAACGTTGAGGATTTCTAGCCTATTTATCCATATGTGTTCTAAGGTTAGTTAGGGAGGTGAAGCAATCACTGTACTTAACCTCTGCAGTGTTGTCTCTTTAAACATTGAACTGTGCAATGGAGACTGAGAGTGCAACTGTGTCTCTAGTGCTGGTCCCAGTTCAGACAAACACATGAGAGTTTCACTTTTGTCAGGAGAGGAAAGGTGGTAACTGGTAAAGGTGACAGCATGGCAATGGAGAGGTTGGAGGAAGGTGTTGTAAGTATTTACAGAGCTTTGAAAGTGATATCAAAATTGTATGATCACAGAAGTAAAGTTATGAAGGTTCCAATTCAATAAAACCATGTTCGTTTGTTGATCCTTCTAACAAATTATAATATAAGGAAAAAGTATAGCCTTTGATCATTGACAATCTGATAAACTTGTGTAGTACAATAGGAATTAATGTGCATCCTGTCTGGAGTGTTTATTAGTGAAGAAATAAGTTTGTTAAAACAAAATAGAGTTCAGAGGTTCCAAAACACAGGTTCATTATACAGCCATTCTACTGAAACTTAGAAAATCTAGGTCTGGGCAGTGCCTGAATAGGTGACCACCTGGAAGTCCTTATGGTGGCATAAATGAGAAGATGGTATATAATGTACTAGACAAAACCTACTGTGTCCCAGTATTGCTTTATTATTCTAGGTGAAGTATATAGTTGCTGAAGATTTAACAGATTGTTTTACTGTAGTCTTCCTTCAATGAAACTGTATAGATAAGTAAATAGTGGTAGTATTATAACTACTAGTTATCTTTCACTCAGAAACATAATCCCTGATTAAAATCTACCCAGCAGTTAATTTTAAAATGTTGGAATAAATTCTCAGAATTACATGTATTTTGTCATAAACATATTTTAACATAACAGTAGCTTTTAATTATTTGTTGAGGCATGCTGTGCTAACATTAAAAGGTTCACTAATTTTTAAATTTTCAGAACAGGCAAGAACTTTGCCAGAAAAAATTTGTTCAGCATCAGCAATGGCTAAACCTCAGGTGGTTGTGGCTCCAGTGGTAAAGTCAAAGCTGTCGGTGAATGCACCTGAATTTTATCCCTCAGGATATACCCCTAATATTCCTGTAAGTCTTTACATTATCTTTTTTCTTTTTTTCATCCATGTGCAGCAAATGTGTACATGCATGGAGACTTGCTAACCTTCTTTGGAAGAAATGACTTTGTTCTGAAAGCAAAGCACTCCACCCCAGAACTTCGCTAGTTGTGGTAGCAACAGCATATGCCTGGGAATCCTTACAATCAAACTGTCTCAGATGGGGAAAGAGAAAACAACCCCTTTAGATGCTTCAGTGTTGGCATGTGTTAATTTAGCTGGACAGCCTCTCAACAATATTAACAGCATGCTGGGTTATTTTGGGTGAACTAAGCAGGGGACAGCTTGAAACCTTTAATTGCTGAGTGATGATTTTCTTAGATATACAATTCTTTCTCATTTAAAGCAAATACTGAGCAAGGTCTTATTTTGGAGAACAGCTTTCTTTCCTTTCTGGGTATGAGCTTATCAGTGGTAGCCTATTCATACAGCACGGAAAACATATTAGAGTGTATAAGAATATTAACTATATTTATAATTATTAGACTTACTAATAGCATTACTAGCCTTCAGATATGTGCCTTTAAAACTTTTATTGCTATCAAATAGTTTAGTGGTTCATTTTTAAATAGTTTTAAAATTAGATGTGCGTTGTGCTAGTAAATAGTATATGTCAGTGTTTCCCGGTCTGGGACCCACCTGTGAGTCATGAGCTGATTTTTTTGGTGGGTCACAAAAAGTTTTTGAAACATTTTTTTAAAATTTTGCCAACACTCTTGCCCAGTTTGCATCTGGTATGAAGTAATCTTCATACCTCCAAATTAAAATGTCACATTTTCCTGTTCTCTCTAGTAATTGGCATGACATAGATCATATGTGAACCCAGTTTCAGCCTCTTGTCTGTCCTAGAAATCCCTAACGGCACATCTTGCTCTCCACCTTAGCTCTCTGGGTACCCTGGAATGACTGTGAAGATTTGGAGGAACAGTCCTTGAATTTTGTTTCTAGGCAGAGTCTAGAAAATGTCTATACCCTACAAAGACCTTATTTGTAGGGTCTTTAGCAACCTCAAGAGCACAGGACCCCAATTATTATGACTTAATAATTAATTTTTTTTCTCCTTTTTGGTCTAGTGGGTTGCGATAAACTGTCATTTTTAAAAGTGGGTCCCAGTGGTAAAACATTTGGGAAGCAATGCTATATGTTATTAAAAGGAAGTTTATAAGTGGTTTGTATTCAGAAACATTCATGAGCTAGTGAGTTTTAGGTTTCATTTCTCAGATCATGCCATATACGCTTAACTGATTTTTTTTGTTTCAAGTTCAAAGTGCATTGAATGCATTTTGTTTTAAGTGCTAACTTGTCCTAAGTACTGTCTTCTTGAACAATTGTTCTAGAGGTAAGAAGCAGAATGTCTATGTAAACTCTGTTTGGGTCTGTATGCTTCCTAATGTAAGCCTCTTTTTTTGCTGTAGCATCTGTGAACTCCACTTTTTTTGGTTTTATCTAGATGCCTCATCATCTGCAAAAATAAATCCAGGGCAAACATCAGTGTAGGTGTAACTTGTTTTTATTAATATTTTTGAAATTTTAAGTTGAAACCAAAATTGCTAACAAAGAATCATCTCCATAAATTCAGTGTTAGAAAAGTTCTGAAAAGGAGTCAAGATAGGTTCCATTTACTTGAGAGTAATCCCCATTGAATGCATTAATGCTGCTTACTTCTGAGTAGATTATAGCATTATGTTTGCAATCTCAGTCTTACCTAAACTGCATTAGTGCTCTCAGTATTAAGAAAGTATAGTTGTGTCAAATATTCTCTAATCCAGAATGAGAATGTTTCTGTAGACTTGTAAACAGCCACTTGATGCCTATGACAATTAATTCCTCCAGATTGTAAGGCAGCAAACCTTTGCAGAAGTTGACTCTCCTTCCCCCTCTCTTTTTTTAGACCACAAATAATGAACAGCTATATGTATAGCTGGCCCTCTCTCTCTCTTCACGGAGGAAGCTGGAAATCACGTGAGAGACACGATTTCCCTCGGTCTGAGCCTTGCAGAGGCAGTGTCAGATGTGCGCTGCCTCTGAGAGGCTCAGACAAAACTCCAGAGGCGAGGGGAGCTGAGCTCCCCTCACTTTCGAAGAGTTGGGATGTGCGCCGCTGATGACCACATGACCATGTGTGGTCATCGTATTTGTGATCCAGTGTTAGCCAGAATGACGCTAAGGGGCACACACCTGTCTGCATGCAAAAATTGTTCACAAAATATTACTCACAAATCTGTCTACATATAGTTGTAGCTATACGTATAACTGATCATTATGCATGTTAGCATTCTTCAGTCTCAGAAGACTATGGTATCGCGTTCTGAATAGTGGTTCTGGAACAGAGTGTCCTCTCCAGTGCGCGAAGCCTGGGTAAAGTAGATATGGAGGATAGACTGTTACCCATGCAGCAAATCCCCTCTCCACATCGCTGAAATGGTCCAGTGGAAAGGCAGAAGCCAATACGGTTGGTTACAGCGATGTTGCAGGAGTTGCCAGAGTGTGTGTTCAGCCATGAACAGCCTCAGGGACTCCGGGTCTGGATTTTGCCTCAAGGTTGTCTCCTGAAGCCTTTTCCATAACTGGATATAGCCACAAGGCAGTGGAGGTTTGGGAACAGAGTTTTCCTTCTCTCAGATGAGCTGCCTTCCCAGGCGAACGAGTCCCATCTACCTGGTGGCTGTTTAGTCACCTCTTACGACAAGTACAGCCAAACTGAGGGTCTTTTCTTATCCCCAGCCCCCAGGGGATTTGTATAACGAACAGCTATATGTATACAGGTGTGTGAGTAATATGTTTTGTGGACAAATTTGTATTGTTGTTTTATCAGATAGTGGTTCCCGCTTCCTGTGTTGGTGCAGTCTCTTCCCATTTCCATAGGGCACCTAAACTAAGCAAGTCTGATACACACCCATGATTGGGATTACACGTTTTTGCTGCCATGCAAAAGCATCAACTTTGTTGCAACTGTTTGGAGAAGTTGCAGTTGTTACTAGACAGAGAATAGGATATGGGAGGGGGAATATATGGTGTTTCTCAGTCAGGCTTATTTCAATCCTGACTCATCAGCATTGTAAGCTGTTGTTTCATCATAAGTATGAAATTTCCTAACCCTGAGTGTCCCTGGAAATTTGCAGGTGGTGGGAATCACAGTGCAGTACTGTAGGGTTATCAGCTTGACTTTTCTTAAAACTTTGTTATGTTTCACGTTTTTATATCATTCTTCCTCCAGTGAGCTCAAAGTAATAGACATGGTTCCTTCCCTCCTTTTATCCTCACAACAATCTTGTGAGGTATGTTAGTGACTGGCCCAAGGTCACCAGAGAAGTTTCTTGACTGAATGGGGATTTGAACCTGAATCTTCCAGGACCAAATCCAACACCAGAACCACTGCACCACCCTGGCTTTCATACTATGAATAGGAATATTTCTATATTGTACATGCGGAAAGATTCAGATTTTTATCCCATTCTTCAGCCAACAAAGCTTCCAGAATGACATGTAAAAATAAATCTCTAAAATTAGCAAATTATTAAAGTAATGAAAAGGTATTACCTTGTCTTACTGGTTTCCAGTATTAAGTATTCTGATAATAAATTCAGGAATTAAATAAAAGTAGAAATCATTGTAATACATAAGATACATAATTTGATTTTAATCTTGTTTGTAATTTCTTCTAGGAATCTTCTTCAGAAGACAATTCTGAAGGATGTCCAAGTCTACCAGAATATGTGCAGGATTTTCTAAACCACCTTGCTGAACAGCCAGCTTGTTTTGAAACCGAAATAGCACACTTTTCAGAAACTCTGAATGGCTGTGTCACCACAGATGAAGCATTACAAGAGCTTGTTGAACTCATTTATCAACAGGTAAATTGTGCATGACAGTGATGTAATAGCCTAGTGGCACATCATATCAAATCATATTTACATGCCTTTCTAATTCCACACTAATAGGGTGTTTATTAAAGCATTTATCTGAAGTGATAAAAAGTGTGTGCGGGGGGGGGGGTTGCATCTAAAGTCTTTTGTGAGCAAAACAAAAAGAGATTTCAAATTACCGAAAGAGTCCTTCCATGAGAGGAAGTGTCTTTCTGTTCTGAATACAACTCAATAGAACTTCTTCAAAATGTGAACATCAGTTGTTTACACTGGGAATAAAGCATTGCCATGTAACTTTTAACAGTGATAGACAGGAATGTGCTTTTAAATAGTGGGCTGTGAAGATTTGGTAATGTTCCTGTTATCTGCTTTAAACTTTTATTTAAAGCTTAACTTTTTTTAAAAAAGCCTATGTTGTAATCTTTAGAAAGATTTGTAAAATATTTGAACATTTTTAATCACAGAAAGCAAATGAGGGAAGTAGTAGTTTGAAGAGATTGTGCATATGGCTTTTATTGCAAAAAAGGATTGTAAGATAAGCATACCTCCAATAGAGTAGGGCTTGCTTTCCCCAAAAGTTGAGTGCTGCATGAAACAGCACTATAGGAGACGACACTGACAATGAGGCAGGAAACTGGTGCTTATTGGGCACAGGCTACCCATACTGTACTGCTCATCCAGCTACAATAGCTGTCTGTCAGACCCAGGACAGTGAGCACTGCAGTGAAGGAAGTAGCATTATGGGAAGTAGTGCGATACTGGGGAATTTCAGGAAAGATAAAATGTTGAACTGTAACCTAAATAGATGTTTTAGAATTCAATCCTGAGCTCCAAAGTGCCAGTGGTACGAGCGTTCTGCTGGTGCTGCATGTTTGAACGTGCCATAAAGCGCATTTATGGCACCTGGAGAGCAGGGAGTGCCAGCGCTGAGCCAGCGCCAGTTGGCGCTGGGCCTCAGCACCAGGAAGAGGACTCCGCACGACTTCCAGTGGTAAGTGGTACTGCTAGGCGGTGGTGCAGCTCTTTGGGATGAGGGGATAGTGGAACTCTTCGTGGTTTACTTCGGGGTTGCATAGACTTACAGCCTTTATGTCACTTTGGGCATAATCCTAACCAATTTTCCAGTACTGGCACAGCTGTGACAGTGAAGCATGGTCTGCATCCTGCAGTTGGGGGGCAGTCATGGAGGCCTTCTCAAGATAAGGCAATGTTTGTTCCCTTACGTTAGAATTGCATTGCTCTTACCTCAGTGCTGGAAAGTTGATTAGGATTGTACTCGCAGGCAATGAAATAGACCAGGGGTGTCCAAAGTTTTTGGTAAGAGGGCCACATTGTCTTTCTGGCACTGTGTCGGGGGCCGGGGAAGAAAATAATTAATTTACATTTAAAATTTGAATAAATTTACATAAGTTTAACTAAATGAATATATTAAAGATGAGCTTATATGAATGAATGAAGGTCTTGCAATAGCTCAAGGCCTATAAAAGGCCTTGCACAAAGTAAGGCTGGCCTTTTCTTTGCTGCCGCTACTGCATCACAGATGTGAAACAACAAGCAGTGGAGGGAGCCCTCATCCCACAGCTCATGCGAGAGGTCAAACAGTCGCCCTCACACTGAGAGCAGTTGCGTCAGGCCAGTGTGGGCTCCAACAAATCTCCGGAGGGCCAGAGGCTCATTGAAGACTGGGGGCTCCCTGAGGACCGCATTGAGAGACTTCGAGGGCCGCAAGTTTGGGCCCGACCTCGAGGGCCGGGTTTTGGGCACCCCTGAAATAGACCTTGAAAAGAGCATCATTCTCCATCACTGAATTGGTTCCTCTTCTTAGTAATGAAAACTATAATTCGAACCTCTAGTATTACACATTTTTGTCCTGTCATCCATATGACCAGAACAGAAGACCACTCAGTTTTTCAAGGGAAATTTTGAAAGAGTATCCTGGCCACAAGAAATTTTCGGATGCCGTTTAACCCAAATCCCACTGCATCTTTTTTTACAATACCTTCCAATGGAGTGGTCTTCAAATCACTTTTACTGGCACTTGTACTGCATGAGTGCATCTAGCTAATAGTTTCTATAGAAGAGTGTAGTCCTAAAAAGAGAAACCTTTCTACCAAGTAGCAAATCTCGGGCCTCTTGGAAGTTTTAGAAATGAGGACAGAGACCTTAAATTGAACTCTGTCAATTAAGGAATTCAGAAGAGATAACAGAGCAATCCATGTTTCTAAGGTAAATAGCCTGTTGTGTGTTTATGCTAATTGCTTTTAGTTCCTGTTTTCTTTCAGTTCAGGTTTTAATTGCTGCTTGTTAAAAGAAAGTAAGAATAACATTGTGGTATTTCATTTCTCAAATTCCTTTTAAAAATCTGCATCAGAATTTCTGCCTTGGGCAAGGGCAGCTGTTCATATCTCTGTTCCATGGATGGGTAGTAGCTTATGCTAAATAAAAAGTTTACATAAACCACTTCATTATGGTTTATAAACCACATATATGGTTTTGGAAATTCATATATACTGTAGAAATATTTGAAACCAGTTTACCAAGACTTTACTCATATGTCCATGGACATATGGAAATCAGGACTATATTAAGATCTGTATCTTTGCTTCATTAGGAGATATCCCGTTACATTTTGTTAAGGTATTTAATTTATCCATTCTAGAAAATTAGGTCGACAGACCAGTTCAGACAATCCTCAATACCATGCCATAGACTCACATGCCTGATCCTTCCTTTTCATGTACCAGTTCTCCTTCTCCTTCTGTTTCCATTCTACTCAGATTATCTGTGGCATCCAAATTGTACAACTATAGTTAGTGCCATTTGGATGTCGCAGCAAACTCTGGTGTGGAAATGGGAGAAGAGAATCTGTACATGGACCCACAATGTGTTCCTAATCTACCAAACCATGATTTGAGGAATTGTCCAAATTTACAATTACAAATTTACAATTACAGTTATGCATATTAAAAAGCTTCTGAACTGGTACGTAACAGTCAGTATAGTCAAAGTTGCCGTTGTGTGTGGGAAGACAGCTACTTTTGCGCTGTTACCCTCTTCTTTGCATGATACATGGAGGCCAAATGAGCAGTCAAGACTATTCCTTAGTATATACATTTTTGTAAAGTATTCATGATCCTATAGACTAGGGGTGTCAAACTTGTTTCATACAGTAGGCTGAATTGAATACATGGCAGCTGCTGGCAGCCGGAAGTTGTGCAGGTGATGACCAGAACTAAAACATTTTTTTCTCACTTAGAAACTCATTAACTGCAAATGACAGGAGAATATGCAAATCTTTACGATATTTTCAGGAAATGGAAGAGTCCAATTAACATGCTAGTTTTACTTTTAGCAGTGCTGCTTCTGCAGAGCCATCACTTACAACTCAAAAGCTGAGAGGTGCTCTGCAACTGGCAGAAGTTGTGCTGATGAAAGGGTTCCTGTGTGATAATTTTGCTCTCCTAGCACCTTGGCAGCGCCTCCCTTCTTTCGCTCTCACCCCTCTTGGTCTGCCTCTTTCCCTATATCATTCCTCACCTGAGGCCCACTGCCTCTGCAGAAGTGCTGCTGCTGAAAAAAGTATCATTGGGCCACCCTTTTATGGACATCTAAAGAAGTGGCCCTGAAAGAATAATATCATATCCATATGATAATTGGACTCTTCCAGAACCACCCTGGAAGCTCAGCTGCTGTTGGTTGTGCAGGGAGAGCTCAGTTATCTCATGGGCCAGATAAAGAGCTTCCATAAGCCATATCCAGCCCATGAGCCCTATTTGTTACTCTTGCTGTAGACATTGCACTAGAAATTTTTACTAGCTGGTATCGATGGCTATGTTCAGAGACTCCGAGAGCAAAGGATAATTCCCAGGACACAGGCTATCTAGAAGTTCACTTCATCTGTCACTGCCAGTATCAACCTTACTCCTTTGATAAGGTTTTCCAGGTGGAAAGGACAAATAGCTATGCACTGCTTCTCCTTTATTTCTGGGAAGGCTGTGGGTGAGGGCTTGAAGTCTTCACATTATCCACAGGCCTGTGTGAGCTTGAGAGAGAGTTCAGAAACAAGCAAAAAACACAAAATACAAAAGAGATACTTTTGCTAACATAAGGAAACTATAATTATCGCTGAAGAAAGCACAAGACATTTGCTGTGAGTTTGTGTATCCTTATTTATCACACCAGGGGTGTCAAACTTGTTTTATACCAAGGGCCGAATAGCATTCATGTTGCCTGTTCAGGGCCGAAAGTGATGCCATTAAACAGGTCATAACCAAAAATAAGCACTTTTTTCACTTAGGAACTCATTAGCTGCAAATGACAGAAGAGAAAACACACAAATCTTGATCATATTTCAAGACATGGAAGAGCCTAATTTTCATGTGGGCTGCCCTTTCAGCAGTGCCACCTCAGCACTGCTAAGCAGCTGAGAGCCCAAGGGCCTGATAAAAAGCTTCCGCAGGCCGCGTCTGTCCCCCAGGCCTTATATTTGACACCCCTGTATCACACTGTTCTTGGGCAGAAATTCAGTAACTGTATGTAGTTGATCATGCTCTCTATACTATTTTGCCCTCACAGTCTTCATGCTTGTTTGCTGTAGTTGTACCACCCAACACAGGAAAAGATGAACTATAAAAAAGCCAGATCCTATGTATGTTTGAACATTGGATTTATGCTATGCTTTAGGACAGAGGTATCTAAACTTTTTGGCAGGAGGGCCACATCATCTCTCTGACACTGTCGGGGGCCAGGGAAAAAAAGAAGTAATTTACATTTAAAATTTACATAAATGAATATATTAGAGATGGAACTTATATGAATGAATGATGGCCTTATAATAGCTCAAGGCCTATAAAAGGCCTTGTGCAAAACAAGGCTAGGCTTTCCTTCGCTGCCTCTGCTGCATCACAGACATGAAACAGCAAGCAGCGGAGGGAGCCCTCAGCCAGCAGCTCACGTGAGATGTCGAACAGTTTTCCTCACGCTGAGAACAGTTGTGTCAGGCCAGTGTGGGCTCCAGCAAGTCTCCTGAGGGCCAGAGGCTCATTGGAGACTAGGGGCTCCCTGCGGGCCAGATTGGGGGTCCCCGAGGGCCTCTAATGGCCCCCGGGTTGGGGTATGAGCACCCCTGCTTTAGGATAATCATTTAATATTTATATACAATTTTTCAACTATAAAATGTTGAAAATTTATATACAATTTTTCAACTATAAAATGTTGAAAATTATAAAAATGTTACATAGCAAAGGTTATGGTTTATTTTTATTAATAAAAATATTAATATTTTTTAAGACACAAGGAAGAGACCAGCATGTAGCCACTCTGCCCAGTTAACATTTCTGCCTGCAAACGAAGAGGCAAACCTGAGGCCCTGTTTCCATTGCTCACTCATGTTCAAACCTGGGGATTGAGGCCTCTATCTTGTACATACTTACCTGGGAATAAGTTCCGTTAAACTCACTGGGGCTTACTTCTGAATAGACATGTATAGGATTGCACAGCAAACATGATCTGGATAGGTCCTTACCTGTTGCTCCTGCTGCTGGTGGTCAAGAGGTAGTGCATACTTTTATCATGCATCTCTTCTGCAAGAATAAGATCTGAGCTCTTAGAGCAGGGTTATCAAACATAAGGCCTACTGGCTGAATGCGGTCCCTGGAAGCAATTTATCTGGCCCCCTTATTATTGGGCTTTTTCAGCATGATAATTGGGCTCTCTTGTATCTTGAAATTATGAATAATATTTGAACATTTAATCTGTTATTTGCAGCGAATGAGTTTTTTTTGTGACAAAATGCTTATTTGTGGCCATCTACTTAATGATGTCACTTCCTGCTTAATTATGTTATTTCCTGCCCTCAGCAGGCACAGTGAATACTATTCGGCCCACTATATGAAATGAATTTCACAACTCTGCTGCAGTTGGGAGACCCTTCTGTTAACAGTGTTCTATAAAGCAGTCGTCTATTAGTGTCCTTAGGTGAGATAGAGATTGTTTGATGAAATCTTTTTGGTGTGGTATCCAGAAATGATTTTCAAAGAACTGCAAAAAATTTAAATCATCTTTTAAAAAAAAAGATTAAGTTTTGTATCTTCTAATTCTCATTGTGTTTTTTGTTTGGAAGGCAACATCTGTCCCAAACTTTTCCTATATGGGAGCAAGGTTGTGCAATTATCTCTCTCATCATCTCACCATTACTCCACAAAGTGGCAACTTTAGACAGTTACTGCTTCGCAGGTCAGTATCTGTGTGTTTTTATGACAAGCCATTGTATTCAAAATTAACACGTTGGTTTTCTTACTGGTGGTAATCCTTTGCAAATGTATGATTTATGACAGAATCCCTGGAATGTTTTCAAAACAATTGTATTTGCTACAAAGTTACTATTTCTAGACACTTTTCCCTTGGGAAAAGCACTTTGTGATTCTTGTGTTAAACTAAAAATGTGTAAGTAAGCATCTTACCTCAACTTTTGTAGCATTTCTTAGGAATCACAACTTTCATTTTTAGACTAAATGATTGCAGTAATTGTGAACCACTCTTGCTCCTTTTGCAAAAGAAACAAAATCCACATCTTGTACAGATGTATAAAAATCTAAACGATCTCCTGTGAAGCTATTGATTTAATATGCATAAATGTCTGTATTCCCCCTTGCTCAATAGTTCCCAGAGATCCCAGCTCTGGAGTGACCTCCTGACTGGTATAGATGATCTCAAGAAGACCTACCGTTTAGATGAAATCTTTTTGCTGGGTGACTTGAATTCCAGGGTTGGGAATTCTGACTAAATTTATCTCAGAGCATGGAAGGTGGATGATGACTCTCTCCTTCTTTTGCGCATTGGGCAGATGGTCAGAGGATTCTCATTACATTGCCAATGGTATGGCTCTTGCAAGATTTTCCATTATTTCTAATATGCTTTGGCTTAATGGTTTAAAGGAGTACCCCAATGCTGGTGATTCACGTACGTGTCCCTGTATGGGTCGAATTTTGTAGACTATGCTCTAGTTTCCATGATACTGAAACCGTATGTGAAAGAGTTCGCCATTGGGGATATCACCATTGATGATCACCTCCCTTTAATCCTGGTACTTGATTTGTATTCAGGGAGAACTCCAACGTTTCCAGGTATTGAAGAAAAGACAAAGAGTAGATACAAAATCATGGTGAATAGTACCCTTTCCCTAAAATTCCATCACAATTATGGAGCCAACAAGCATAGATCTTTTATCAATTGCCTGAAAGGACTTTGATCCCTTTGCCCAAATTAAGTTATGACCCTGGACTCCAAGCCTAAGTGGAGGATTATACATGGTGTGTCTGATAAAAAGGATTGGTTTGAAAGAGAGTGCAGAGATCTCGGGGCACTTATCAGAGCATATTATTTGGCATTCACAAAGTCCAACACTTCATGTGTGTTAGTTAATTTTTTTCTATAAAAAACAATTTAGTGCCCTATTGTCAGATAAAAAGCAGAAATATACTTATTCTCAATCGAACAAGTTGTTACATGTGATACAGCAAAAAATACAGGTTGAGTCTCGTTATTTGCAAGGGTTCTGTTCCCTGAACTCACATGCATGGGAAGAATCGCATTAAAGCAAATCCATTTAAAAAACAATGTCCTTTTGCTAGGTGATTTAAAAACAGCTTTGCTGACCCAATTAAAAAAAAAAAATTTAAATCCCAATCTCCCAGCGAATTACCATCCTATCATTTTACTCTCTGTAATAGCCAAAATTTATGATAAATACCTAAGCTCTCCTCCTGGATCAGTTCTCAGAGTATTCTAGATGTCCTGAGCAAACAAGATTCTGTCAGGGCAAATAAACATTGGATAACTGTTGATTTTATCTCATTTAGTCCACAAGCGATTCAAGAAATCCAAAGCAAGATCCTATGTGGCTTTTCTTGACCTAAGGGCTGCTTTTGAGTCTATTGATTGAGATCTTCTTTGGACTAAATTAGCCAACATGGGGATTGATACAAGATTATTGGAATATAAGATATTAATTAGTATCAACACATCATGTAAAGTTAGATATACCCGAAGTGGCCTAGCACACCCCATTGTTATAAACAGAAAGGTTAAACAGGGATGCATCTTGGCTCCCACACTATTTAACCTGTTCCTAAATTATGTAGTCCCAACCTTGAAGACATTGGATATCTGCCTCAAATTTGAGTTCTGCCAAGTGCCACTATTATTGTATGCAGATGATGCAGCACTCCTTTCTCAAATAAGAATTGGCTTAAAACATCTACTTAACAGATTCATAGAGTATTTTATAACCAACAAGTTACAGATTAATTACTCTAAATCTAAAATCATGGTTTTTGCAGAGCATTTTCTCTTGCGAGATGTAATGTATTTCGCTCAGCTCTGTTAGTGGGCAGATTCAGAGACGTTCCTCACTCAGAGAGAAGATGCTCCTATGATGGGAATTGTGGGGAGACCCTAGAACAGGGGTTTCCAGAATTTTCAGCCAGAGGGCCATCAAGTATCTGGCACTATGTAGAGGGCCAGAAAAATAAATATAAAATTTATATAAATATATTTGAGACGGAATTTAGATGAATGAATGGGCTCTAAGTTCCAGGTTTTCTCCAATTAACTCCCATTTTCCAACCTCACAAGCAGCTTACTTACATGTGCAGGAGTAAATAATTCAGAATCAGCACACCACAGGAAACACGCAGAGCACGTTCTGAGGGCCATGGAGGCCTCCCCAATCCCCAGAAAGCCTAAAGTCTTCAGAGGGCAAAAAAAAAAAGTCACTTCCAGTTTTCAGGAAAACCAGAAAGTGTTGTTGTTGTTGTTGTTGTTGTTAACAGTATTTATATACCGCTTTTCAACTAAAAGTTCACAAAGCGGTTTACAGAGAAAAATCAAATAACTAATGGCTCCCTGTCCCAAAAGGGCTCACTGTCTTAAAAGATGCAAAAAGAACACCAGCAGACAGCCACTAGAAAAGACACTGCTGGGGTGAGGTGGGCCAGTTACTCTCCCCCTGCTAAAAAGAGGAGCACCCACTTGAAAAAAGTGCCTCTTACCCAATTAGCAGGGGTAATGTTTTTAGACCTTTAGAAGGCATTCTGAAATGTGGCCTCTCCTGCCCTCAGAACATCCTCCAGATGCAACTGGAGCACAGTTCTAGTCACATTCGGTCAAATGAACCAGAGGCTTCCAGGGCACCAGAGGCTAGTCCCGAGCCTGATAGAGGCTCACCGTGGGTCACATCTGGCCCCAGGCCAGGGTTTGGAGACCCCTGCCCTAGAAGATTTTATTTTTAACTGCCCACAACATAACATTCTTCATAAGAAATATCTGGCCCCTTTGTTGAACAAAATGCAGGGTTGGGAGGATTCAATTAAGCTTTGGTCTCTTCTCTCCATACTGGAAACTGAGTCTTTGGACAAGGTTGCTAGCTTTGTCTCTGGGGTTCTAGTGGAATGGAATTTTGGGTTTTCTGCTGTTTCATGGCAAACAGAAGCGTAATTGATAATTATGACTGTGTTTAAATTTTTTCCTTCTATGCCAATAAAGGTCTTATTTTCTTACAAAAAAGATAACAGTAAGTGTGAACCAATCTTATTCCTCTTGCAAAAGAAACACAATACCCATCTTGTACAGATGTGTAAAAACCTAGCCATGTAAATGAGACTAGTTCATCACTTTCATACCTTAGTGAGTAAAGAATTTGGTTTTTTGTACTTCAAATGTTTAATATTTTTATGGATTTTGGCACACTATGAATCAGTCATACTTCATTATAGATGTTTTTTGTATCTAACAATGTTCATAAAGTGCCATGTATTTTTATACTCTTCTAGATCTAGCACTATCTAATATTTATTCTTATCATTTATTTTAGTCCTTGAAAATATAGTACGTTCTGATGCACTCAAGCACCAGTTCTCAAACGGTGGGTCGGGGACCCACCAATTGGTCATGACCCAGTTTTTGGTGATTCGCGAAACTGACAGGGCAGATGAGGCTATGTACATCAACAGTTAAACAAGCTGCTAGTGGAGGGGGGAGCACTGCTACCCAATCACCATTATAGCCACACCCCTTCGTATTTATAAATAAGGCAACAGCCTCTAAAAAGTTTGGGAACCATTGCACTGCAGACTTTAGTTGAATCAGTGTTTCGAAGAGCCCAATCCTATACATGTCTACTCAGAAGTGAGTACCATTATAGTCAATGGAGTTTACTCCCAAGAAAGTGTATATAACAGGCCTTTATGTAATTTGTGTGGGTTAATACTTGCTAGCCTTTATTTGGTATTAGTAAAATACTTTTTAAAAATGTAAATTTTTTCTTCTAAGTAGCTTAGGGGAGCATGTGGGTTTTTCCTCACTTTATTTTCATAATAAGTGTGAGGTGACCAGCCCAAAGTAATGATGAGTACCACGGCTGAGAAAGGACTTGAATTTGGGTGTGTCTGGTGTAACTCACTCCACTATATTGCACTGGCACTCATTATGCATGGGGTAGAGAGAGAGAGTCTCTATATTGAATGGAAATGGGGTGTGTGTGTACACTTTATGATATATGTGTGAGTAGGGCACTGGGCTATCCACTTTTGGGGGTGCAGGGCAGAATCTGCCCTCACTGCGGCATTGTATTTTTCCTCAGAGGAATGAATGACCATTCACATATATGAGAGAAAGTAAAGGGGTGCATTTAGAGATACCATTGTGATGTCGCTAAACCTTCCCCTGATCCTGGTGATTCTAGTATCGGAAAAGGAACGGTAGGTTTTTTCCTTCCTCACAATTGTGTCCATTTTACTCTTGTCTCCTAAAACTCTGGAAGTCATGAAGAACTGAACTGACCCCTCTGTGCTTAACTGTCCTGAGTTTTCTTTCTCAGTGTGATAGAATCCAGGAACTGACAAAATAATCAAACGATGCATTTTAATAGGTTATATCAATATGCTTGAATGATGTGTGGCAACTTTGGTTATTTGAGAACCAGGGCTTGTAATGCTTTCTTTTCATAAATCACCCTTTCTCTATTATCTCTTAATATCGCTTTGTGCATTGCCAGAACTGCAAATGCAAACACTTTGAAAATGAAATTTTGATTTGAAGGTATCTTTTTTTTTTAGGTGTCGAACAGAGTATGAAAATAGAGATGAAGCTGCTAAAGGAGATGATGGTACACGGAAAAGATTTCATGCATTTGTGCTATTTTTAGCTGAACTTTATCTAAATCTAGAGGTAAAAGAATTGTCTGTCATGGTACACTTATTCTTCCCAAGAACATTGTTAAAAATTGTAACCAGAAATTTGCTGTTGATGGGAAAGGTACTCTAACAATGACCCTTTACTATGTGGTTTAAAAACAGCATTGCTAACTTTTGTGATGTAAGAGTCATTAAGCAGACCATCAATCAGTCTGTCTCCAGGCACTTAGAAAGGCTCCACTTTGAGCCAGCGACCCCACCCTTCACCCAGAACAAAGTGATTATCCTTTTTTCATGTGCTCAGGGGAAAGGGAGTGAAGACTTTCTAAACACCTGGAGGGAGACTGTCTGATGGATTGTCAGCGGGCTGCCCTCTCTCTTAATGAGGCTATTGTTAAACAACTGTTTTCTTTCAACTTAAGGGGCCCTTCCCATTGCATTAAGATAGAAAAATCCATGGATAATTACACTGTACCTATTATTAAGAACGTAAGAACAGCCCCACTGGATCAGGCCATAGGCCCATCTACTCCAGCTGCCTGTATCTCACGGGGCCCACCAGATGCCCCAGGGAGCACACCTGATAACAAGAGACCTGCATCCTGGTGACCCCCCTTGCATCTGGCATTCTGACATAGCCCATTTCTAAAATCAGGAGGTTGCACATGCGCATCATGGCTTGTAACCCGTAATGGATTTTTCCTCCAGAAACCTGTCCAATACCCTTTTAAAGGCATCCAGGCCAGATGCCATCAACACATCCTGTTGCAAGAAGTTCCACAGACCAACCACACGCTGAGTAAAAAAATATTTTCTTTTGTCTGTCCTAACTCACCCAACACTCAATTTTAGTGGATGTCCCCTGGTTCTAGTGTTATGTGAGAGTGTAAAGAGCGTCTCTTTACACTTTATCCTTCCCATGCATAATTTTGTATGTCTCAATCATGTCCCCCTCAGGCATCTTTTTTCTAGGCTGAAGAGGCCCGAACGCCGTAGCCTTTTCTCATAAGGAAAGTGCCCCAGCCCAGTAATCATTTTAGTCGCTCTCTTTTGCACTTTTTCCATTTCCATTATGTTCTTTTTGAGATGTGGTGACCAGAAGTGGACGCAGTACTCCAGGTGTGGCCTTACCATAGATTTGTACAATGGCATTATAATATTAGCTGTTTTGTTCTCAATACCTTTTCTAATGATCCCAAGCATAGAATTGGCTTTCTTCCCTGCCCTGCACGTTGGGACGACACTTTCATTGACTTGTCCACTACCACCCCAAGATCTCTCTCCTGATCTGTCACAGGCAGCTCAGAACCCATTAGCATATATGTGAAGTTTTGATTTTTTTGCGCCAGTGTGCGTGACTTTACACTTACTTACATTGAAACGCATCTGCCATTTTGCTGCCCATTCTGCCAGTTTGGAGAGATCCTTCTGGAGCTCCTCACAATTACTTCTGGCTTTACCACTTGGAAAAGTTTGGCGTCGTCTGCAAACTTAGCCACCTCACTGCTCAACCTTGTCTCCAGGTCATTTATGAAGAGATTGAAAAGCACCGGTCCCAGGACAGATTCTTGGGGCACACCACTTTTCACCTCTCTCCATTGACACTGGAGTTGACACTGGAGCTTTTTCAGTAGCCTTTGGTGAGGGACCGTGTCAAATGCCTTCTGAAACTCCAGATATATAATGTCCATGGGTTCTCCCGCATTCACATGCCTGTTGACATTTTCAAAGAATTCTATAAGGTTTGTGAGGCAAGACTTACCCTTACAGAAGCCATGCTGATTCTCCCTCAGCAAGGCTTGTTTGTCTATGTGTTTTGAGATTCTATCTTTGATGAGGCATTCCACTATCTTATCCGGTATAGATGTTAGGCTGACCGGCCTATAGTTTCCCCGGTCCCCCTTCCTTCTCTTTTTAAAGATCAGAGTAACATTTGCTATCCTCCAATCCTCTGGCACCGTGGCCGTTTTGAGGGACAAGTTGCATATTTTAGTCAAGAGATCAGCAACTTCATTCTTCAATTCCTTAATAACTCTTTGGTGGATGCCATCAGGGCCCGGTGACTTATTAATCTTTAATTTATCAATGAGGTCTGAAACATCTTCTCTTTTAACCTCTATCTGACTTAATTCCTTGGTCAGGAGGGGACATTCGGGCAGCAGTATCTGCCCGAGGTCTTTTGCCATGACGACAGATGCAGAGAACTCATTTAATTTCTCTGCCATCGTCTCATCCACGCATTGAGACCCCTGATTTCCGCCTGCCTAGCTGGCCCTGCATGTGGAACAGGTAGCACTTCTGAGAATACTACCTTTGAGGTCCTGGCTTTCAGCTTCCTACCTAATAGCCTAAGTTTGGCCTCCAGGACCTCCCGGGTATACTTGCCCACGTCGTTGGTGCCAACATGCACCACAAACACTACCTCCTCCCTAGCACTGTCTACCAGCCTGTCCAGATGAGAAGTGATGTCCGCAACCTTCGCACCAAGCAGGCAAGTCACTATGCGGTCTTCACATCCGTCGCAAACCCCTCTATGTTTCTAATAATTGAATCCCCCACTACAAGAAGCCCCCGACCCCCCTCCTGCCGAGGAGTATCCTGAGTGCATTCAGATATGGGCCCGTCCCCTGGAGAAAGGGTCCCCCATAGGGGATTGTTTCCCTCCTCTCCCGGATGACGTCCTCCAGCATTGAGACTTCCCACATGGGCAGCTGAGGAGCTGCATGCCTGAGGTTGGGACGAAGCCTGATCGCCCCTGGAAGTCTCCCCATGGTCCTTCTCTGCCTGCCTCTGCTTCTCCAGGTCGGCCACCAAGGCTTCAAGGGAGCGGACATGTTCCCTGAGTCCCTGGAGCTCCTTGCACCGAGGACATACCCATGACTTATGCCCCAGAGGCATATAGTCATACATGTGGCACTTGATGCAAAATACTGGATAGCCCCCACCCTACTGCTGTCTGTCTGACTACATAGCTTTTTTATTTTGTTTGTTTTTGTTTAGGGGTACTTAAAAACCCTACACTGGTTAGCAGCCCTCTTCTCAAGGGCAGTATCTGGGGCCCTGGCTTCCTCGCCCTGCTGCTGAACTCGCACAGATGCTAAACTTGCGGTGCCTTACCTGGCACTTCGTTCCCGAGGCACTAGGTTTCCCACGCGCGCTTCTGCAGAGAGAAGCAGTTGTGCTTCTGCAATTGCTTGCATGGCTGTCTCTACAACAGTAAGAAAAGCAGTTTTTTAAACTGATTTTAAAGGGATGCATTTTTTCCCCTTCTCCAGGGATCAGCACGTTCCTTTTCATTTGCAGTGGCCATTCATGTTGAGTCAAATCTATGTATAAAAAATCCGTGTATAACAAGGTTGGACCTGTTCTTATTTTTCACCTTCGAATAAGAACTTATTTGCTCAAAATGTCTTGGGCATTTAAGTGCAGCATCTAATAATAAAAACAACTTTTGCAGCTCTTTAGAGTCTTCCCATCACTCTTTTCTAGCAGGGGCCAGTGTGTACAAAAGGATTACCCCAATAGCAATGTTGATTTTGTATTATAGGGTTGTTAGAATTTAAATGCTAGCATGATAGCACAGACTTTGATTTGCACTGATGCAGCAGATACTGTATCCATGAGAGGGGCCATACCTTCTTAGTTTTCTTTAAAAAAATTTTTAAAGAAGTTATAGGATGAAAAATATTCTGCTGGTAGGTGGAAAGCTTCCCAAGGTATAGCACTGGAAAGATGGGTTTGTGAAATGAAGCCAGTATGGAAAGGGGGGGTTGTGCTTTAAGATGTTAAATCTGTGTGTCCGTTTTTGAAATGTGTTGACCATCACTCCTAAAATGATCTGTCCTTTATGCATTTCACTTGGAGAGAAGTGTATACTGAAAGCCTTCCATATCTTTGCGGATTTGGTTCTGGAACCCTGCACGGATACCAAAATCCACGGATGCTCAAGTGTGCGGGTGCCATGTTGACAAAATGGTGTACACTTGCGTAAATTGCGTAGAACTTACTTAGAAAAATATTCTAGGTATTTGGGTTTTAATAACTTGCACTATTTAAAAAAATAACTCACTATTTATTTTTAAATGTCAAGATGTCCACACATCAGCAGTTCTGATACTGAGACTAGCTTATACAAAATATTAAAACTCATATTACTTTCTAATAAATGGTTGGATAATTTTTTTAACATTTATAGATTAAAGGAAGTAAAGGTCAGCTAACCCGAGCAGAGATTCTTCAAACTGGACTTCATGAATTATTAAGCACACTGTTTTCCAATCCTGTGGACAGCAATTTGATCTGTGCAGTAAAGCTACTGAAAGTATGATATTTTAATTATTTTGAAAAATCTTCTTGTTTAGGACCTCTTATGTTAAAATGCAACTCATGTTTGAATGTTGATTACTTTTAATAAATATTAGACTTCTATTTTCCTAATCACAGTGGATAGAATGGCAGATTTGAACCAGTGACGTGGATTCAAATGTGCATTCGTTCATTCAGGTAGAATTTCTATGGTATTGGAAGCTGTTCCCTATGTAGTAGTTTTCATAAATATTAGAAGTATAACTTCGTTTCTAGTATACATGTGCAAAGCAGGGCAAGGAAGTATCCCCTCAGTCTGTGATGGCAAACCTTTTGGGCTCAATGTGTCAAATTTGGAAAATGTCAAACTTGACTCTGCTGAGTCTGCTAACTTGACTCACAAACCCCAAACAAAAGAGAAACAATTGTTTAAATAAGGATAGCCCCTCATTAGCCCGTCTGCTTCTTCCCTCTGGTGCCTACCCAAATAGTGCTGTCCTAGATCCCTGGCTCCCTTCTCCCATTTTTAGCCCAGCCACCTCCAGTCTGAAGGGGATATCCCCCATTCTGTGACACCACAGCTTGGTTTCTGGTGTGATGGGCAAGCAAGGGTGGCCAGCACACAGCTCACCTGGTGTCAGCTGCAGCTGAATGTGAGCAGGGCAGGCAGCATCCAGGAGGGGCTGACACAACTTGTCACGTGCCACCTGGGCTGGCAAGCAAGCCTGTTCATCGCTCTCAGGCTATGTTGTGACCAGCATCGTTGGTGCAGTCCATGGTACATCCTAGTGGCCTGCTAAAAACACCGGGGGGGGGGCACACCTACTAAGCTAGCTGAGAGACAGTAAGGTCAGGGGACCCCAGACAGGAGTGTTGGTGAACTTTGTTGTCTCACCCAAAACATTGTGGAGTGTCACCTTTAACACATATCACAAGTATGCCAGTCTAGTAAGCATTTAACAGTGAACAATCCAGAACACTAACCCCTCCCCTCCCTAAGTTCTTTAGCGATGTTGGAAAATGCTGCTGAAATTGATCTCCAAAATTTTCTCTGACTCTAAAGTTGCTTTGAAAATGCCCTTGCCCTAAAGAATATGCATTCTTTAGTTGACAGGATCAGTACTGGAAGATGCATGGAAAGATAAAGGAAAGACATTCATGGATGACATAGTACAGAAAATTGAAAATGTTGTCTTGGATGCAAATTGCAGCAGGTAACAATAAAAATGTTTCCCAATTTTTCTGTATTCAGGCATGTTGGCTGTTAGTTGCCATTTCTGTGATTCTATGATTAAACAGAGCAGGATTTTAAAAAGCTTCACCATCATTTCTGTAGTTGTCATCTTTTGGGATCTATAACACAATTTACATAATAAATGTTCTGTGATGTGGCTCTTTCCCATTCATTGTTTTATAGTCATTAATTGCTTGGCTTGCATGTTTTAGCAGTTATACAAGGAATACAGATGGCAAGACCTTAGTGCTACTGTCTTTGAGATTCTGTATAAGTAAATAATTGTTCTTCTCTTTCCTTCCCCAACTGCTTTCTTTAAAATGGTCCAAGACAATTCACTGCAGTGTGATAGGTTGCTGGGAGCACTCTGTTTTCATTGGGTTGCGTCATAGCGAGTCTTTAAAATACAATCGTGTGCTTCTCCATAGTTTCATTGGTAACATTCAGGGCTATGCTTGACCAGGATTAAGTTATAATTGAGCTTCGTATGTGAATTTGTATTGGGGAAGGGTGGAATTAAGAACCTAAGAAGAACCATGCTGGATCAGACCAAGGGCCCATCTAGTCCAGCTTCCTGTATCTCGTAGTGGCCCATAAGATGCTTCGGGGGCACTCAAGATACACATTTTGTTACCTCTCCCTTGCATCTGTCTCTCAGAGATAAGCAACCTCTGAAAACTAGAGGTTTCATACAGTCATCATTACTTGTAACCTGTGAGATTCTTCTCCCATAAATTTGTCCAATCCTCTTTTAAATGTATTTAGGCCAGGTGCCATCCTAATGTCCTGTGGCAAGGAGTTCCACAAATTAATTATGTGTGACATAAAGAAGTATTTCCTTTTGTCCTGCCAGACACTTTTTTGTGGGTGTTCCATGGTTCTGGCGTTGTGCAAGAGGGAATAAAACTTCCTCTGTCCAATTTATCCATCCTTGCACAATTGTATATGTCTCAGTCATGTTCCCAACTCGGGCACCCCCTTTTTAAACTGAAGAATCCTAAATGTTGTAGCCTTTCTCCTAAAGGAGGTGCCCTCCTACCCCACTAATCATTTTGGTCACTCTCTTCTGCACCATTTTCAGTTCTACTATACCCTTTTTGAAATATGGTGACCCGAACTGGACTGGACACAGTATTCCAGATGTGGCCTTCCCATTGATTTGTACACTCGCATAATAATGGCCATCTTATTCTCAATCCCTTTAAAAAAAAATTATTTCCAACATGGAATTGGCCTTCTTCACAGCTGCCACACACTGGGTTGACACTTTCATTGAGCTGTCCACCACCACCCAAGATCTCTTTCCTGACCAGTCGTAGACAGCTCAAAACCTATCAGCATTTATGTGAAATTATGATTTCTTGCCCCAGTGTGTATCACTTTACACTTGTTTCCATTTATGTATATTTGCTATTTTGTCACCCATTCTCCCAGTTTGAAGAGATCTTTTTGGAGCTCTGGGACCTGGAAAGCACTGATCTCAAGACCAGTCCTTGGGGCACACTGCTTTTTATCTCTCTCTATTGTGAAAATTGCCCATTTATACCCATTGTACTGACCATGCAGCTTTAAGATGGCTTACAAAAATCCATAGCACAGAAACTATAAGAAAAGTCTTAAAATCAAATAGTATAGTATTTTTATCTCGCCTTTCTCCCACACCAAAGGGGACTCAAGGCAGCTAATGATAAAATCAATACATAAAAAAATACAATATTAAAAGCAAGTAAAACATAACACTCTTGACAATTAAAAATCATTTAAAAGCGCCAGCCCTCGGTGTCAATTACAAGCTTTAAAAAACTTAAATAAGGTTTTAAGGCCCCACTAGAAACAGGGAGCTGTTCTTAATTCCAGGGGAAGAGAATTCCATAAACAGGGCTCCACCACTGAGAAGGCCTTATTCCTAGCTGCCCTCCCTCACCCCTACTGGTGGCGGCACAGTCAGAAAGGCCCCTTCAGATGACCTGAGAGGATGGGTAGAATTATATGGATAAGAACATAAGAACAACCCCACTGGATCAGACCATAGGCCCATCTACTCCAGCTTCCTGTATCTCACAGTGGCCCCACCAAATGCCCCAGGGAGCACATCTGATAACAAGAGACCTCATTCTGGTGCCCTCCCCTGCATCTGACATAGCCCATTTCTAAAATCAGGAGGTTGCACATGCACATCATGGCCTGTAACCCATAATGGAATTATGCCTCCAGAAACTTGTCCAATCCCCTTTTAAAGGCATCCAGGCCAGATGCCGTCACCACATCCTGCGGCAAGGAGTTCCACAGACCAACCACACGCTGAGTAAAAAAATATTTTCTTTTGTCTGTCCTAACTCTCCGAACACTCAATTTTAGTGGATGTCCCCTGGTTCTGGTGTTATGTGAGAGTGTAAAGAGCATCTCTCTATCCACTTTATCCTTCCCATGCATAATTTTGTATGTCTCAATCATGTCCCCCCTCAGGCATCTATTTCTAGGCTGAAGAGGACCAAACGCCGTAGCCTTTCCTCATAAGGAAAGTGCCCCAGCCCAGTAATCATTTTAGTCGCTCTCTTTTGCATCTTCTCCATTTCCTATATCCTTTTTGAGATGTGGTGACCAGAACTGGACACAATACTCCAGGTGTGGCCTTACCCATAGATTTGTACAACCGCATTATAATATTAGCTGTTTTGTTCTCAATACCTTTTCTAATGATCCCAAGCATAGGATTGACCTTCTTTACTGCTGCTGCACATTGGGTCAACACTTTCATCGACCTGTCCACCACCACCCCAAGATCTCTCTCCTGATCTGTCACTGACAGCTCAGAACCCATTAGCCTATATGTGAAGTTTTGATTTTTTTGCCCCAATGTGCATGACTTTACACTTACTTACATTGAAGCGCATCTGCCATTTTGCTGCCTATTCTGCCAGTTTGGAGAGATCCTTCTGGAGCTCCTCACAATTACTTCTGGTCTTCATCACTCGGAAAAGTTTGGTGTCATCTGCAAACTTGGCTACCTCACTGCTCACCCCTGTCTCCAGGTCATTTATGAAGAGGTTGAAGAGCACTGGTCCCAGGACAGATCCTTGGGGCACACCGCTTTTCATCTTTCTCCATTGTGAAAATTGCCCACTGACACCCACTCTCTGTTTCCTGGTCTTCAACCAGGTCTCAATCCAGGAGAGGACCTGCCCTCTAATTCCCTGACTGTGGAGTTTTTTCAGTAGCCTTTGGTGAAGGACTGTGTCGAACGCCTTCTGAAAGTCCAGATATATAATGTCCATGGGTTCCCCCGCATCCACATGCCTGTTGACATTTTCAAAGAATTCTATAAGGTTTGTGAGGCAAGGCTTACCCTTACAGAAGCCATCCTGAGTCTTCCTCAGCAAGGCTTGTTCGTCTATGTGTTTTGAGATTCTATCTTTGTTAAGGCATTCCACCATCTTACCCGGTATAGATGTTAGGCTGACCAGCCTATAGTTTCCCGGGTCCCCCCTCTTTCCCTTTTTAAAGATCAGTGTGACATTTGCTATCCTCCAGTCCTCTGGCATCGTGGCCGTTTTGAGGGACAAGTTGCCTATTTTAGTCAAGAGATCAGCAACTTCATTCTTCAATTCCTTAATAACTTACAAGTAGGACTCTGCTCCTGCTCAGAGTAGTCCTCTGTACACACTTATGTATTTATTTTTAATGCCCTCACCTAGCTCCTGTGCCCCAACTTGCTGGACCTTAGAATCCCTCCTTCAGGTTAGATTAGGTGCTAGCTTAGGTAAAGGTAAGCTAAAGGTAAAGCTAAATTTCAATGTTGATCTAAGGTTGATTTAAGGTTAGAAGACAAAGAATTACAAAGAGTACACTTACCTTCTTCTCTTCCTCCTCTCCTCTTCACAACTCAGAGAGTCTTCCCTCTCCTTCTCCAAAACTCAGAGGTCCACTAGCCGCCTCCTTCTTCTCGCACAGATGATAAACTCGCGGTGCCTTACCTGGCACTTTGTTCCAGTGGCACTTGGTTTCCCAGAGGCCATGCGCGCTTCTGCTTCTGGATGAAGGCAGTCCCTCAAATACCCTGGTCCCAAGCTGTATAGGACTTTAAAAGTCAAAACTAGCACTTTGAATTCAGCCCAAAAACAAACCAGCAGCCAGTGTGGCCACCAGTGCAGAGGCCCAACTGAGTCAAACCAACGAACCTTGTGAGCAGTCACAAGGGCAGCCGCATTCTGCACTAGTTGCAGTTTCTGAACCATCTTCATAAACAGCCCCATGTAGAGTGCATTACAATAATCTAATCTAGATGTCACTCGGGCATGGGTCAGTCACCGTGGCCAAATCTTTTCAAATGAGTTGAAAAAGCAGTCATTGTGAACCAAAAAAAGTCTAGCACAAGCATGGAGCAACAAAGGAGCTAGCAAATGAACACAATAATTATTTCACAATACAGTGGTGCCTCGCAAGATGAAATTAATTCGTTCCGCAAGTCATTTCGTATTGCGAAAAGTTCGTCTTGCGAAGCGCGGTTTCCCATAGGAATGCATTGAAATTTAATTAATGCGTTCCTATGGGCAAAAAAAGTCAGAACAAAGTCAAATTTGGTTTACAAAGTGTTTATTAAGTGCTCTTTAAAGGCATACATACTGTACAGAGGATTTCAAAAATTTCAAGCACAAAACTTCAACTTTTTAATTTTAAAAATTTGTCTTGCGAAGCATGGCCATAGGAAAAATTCGTCTTGCGAAGCACGGCATAGAAAAATTCGTCTTGCGAGTCACCAGAAAAAATTGCAAAAATGCTTTCGTCTTTGTGAGTTTTTCGGTGTGCAAGGCACCACTGTATACATTTGTGTTAACAGGACAAACTGCATTTGGTGCCCAAAAGATGGAAGAGTTGGTGCCAGGCAGTCATCAGTTGAAAAGGCATTTTGTAATTGGGGCACAATCAAAGAGAGAGCCTTATTCCTTTGTAGTCCCCTGATACTCAGGCACGTTAGGTTTTGTAGGTCAAAACCAGCATGCTGAATTATGAAGGAAACAAATTGGGAACCAACATAGCTCTTCAAACACAAGTAAAATATGCTCATTATGACAAGTCTCATTAATAACCTGGCTATGTATTTTGAACCTGGAAGTTGCTAAAGAAACTTCAAAGGAGTCCTAAAGTTTAATACATTACTATAATACATAATCCAGAGTAGTGTCTGTGAGTCTTTGGATATGGAGAAGAAATAGATATACAGGTGGACCCTCCTTGTCCTCTGATTTGGGACCTGTGGATTTAACATACTGTAGGTCCCAGCCCACGCCTAGAGGACTTCATCAAACTTCCCAGATGACTGTAAGTGCCTGGGAAATAGTCTAAAGTGCAGGGAGTGCACAGCCTCCATGCATCTCAGAAAGCCTCCCAAAAGCTTCTGAAAGGCACTTCCTATTTGACGAAAACCAGAAGTGCCTCTCAGAAGCTTCTGGAAGTCACATGTGATCTCTGCACACCTCAGATCACCTCCAGACCTGACCAGAAGATACTTATTCAGTTATCCAGTGATTCATTCACTGGTTTTGGTATCCACATGGGTCCAGGAATGGATCCCCTGCAGAGACTGAGGTCCAACGTGTAAGTAGGTGTGCTTTACCATTCTGCATACTGGGGATCTTTTGATTCCTGTATCATATTTTATTTTTGCTATTGACTAGTGCCATATTTGTATCAGTTGATTAGCATCAAACTCTAACATTTTTTAATGTGAGCTAAATGAGACATTAACATTTTTTAATCAGAGCAATGAGTTAACATTGAATTTCAAATTGAGTTCATGAGCAGCTATGAATAAATTACCAAGGGCAAGTGTGTGTTCCCCATGTTTCAGTTGCAAGTGGTATCAGTAAACTTCCCTTTAACACTAGGGGTGTGGTGAGTCGGCTAAGATCAATCGAACATTCTCTATTAGATTAATCTGTTCTCTTTGTTACAGAGATGTAAAGCACATGCTTCTGAAACTAGTAGAATTGAGGTCAAGTAACTGGGGAAGAGTCCATATAACTTCAACATATAAGGAAGCAACTCCAGAAAATGACCCTAACTACTTTATGGTAATTAATATTGCATTTCCCTTGTTTCAGATGGGGTGGGTGTGTGCACTTGTGCGAACATGAAAAAAGTGAATAAATGGTAGAGTACTAAAAGTACTGATTAACACAATTAACAGCTGTGCATTAATTTTAGAATGAACCAACGTTTTACACATCTGAAGGTGTGCCTTTCACTGCAGCAGACCCAGGTATGGCAACAATGTGATTTTTTTCATTTAGACAGAAAATAGCTTGACCAGTTAGTTGACTACATTAAATGTTAAAAATAATTTTTAAAAAACGCATTTACAGAAGGTCCACATATATCAGCCTTGTTTACTAGCCAAACATCTATCTGTCCTCCAGCATCTCTTCATTTGGTCTAGAAATTATGTCTGGGCATAAATTGTTTACTTGCCAGTAGGAATATAATTGAAGTTATCTAAGCATGTGCAAAGTGCCTTTATATTACTTTACATTGAACAAGTTCAGTCTTTTCCTTCCTCCCCCAACCAGAATTGATAACAAGGACTTATTCAATAGATACTGTTGCTCTCCCCACACGCCATAGGTTTGAGTCCTTGCACATCTTGCTGAAAATCAAATATTGCCACTGCCTCCCTAAGAGCAAGCATACTACATACATAAGCAGATAATACAGACTGTCTCCCAAAAATCCAGTTCTAATTTTTCCCAACTCTATACATCAATCCCATCAACACGGCTTCATTTGTGTCAGAATATGGTATAGACAAGTATGTTGCTTTCAACACAAGAATCGAAAAGGATAGCGTACGCAATCTTTCCCTCCAAAGACATAAGATACAATCCAGGTTTTCCTGCCAATTTTCTTTCCCTACAACCATTCCACTTGATTTTTTTATCCACTTTTCCTTGAAAAGACCATCTTTCCCACCATAGAAGAAATCCACCCCAGATTTTAACGCAAACCTCCTTTTCCAGTCAGCATATCTGTTTGGGTCTTTTATGCCCTTCCCTTTTAGTCTTTGGAAAACAAGATTGGTGAAAATCCTCTGGGTTCTTTGTTTCTCTTTCATAAAGAGAGAGATGGGAGAAAAGGAGGCCTTTCTGCTCGAAGAAAAGCAAGGGAAGGGATTGGAGAAGGACTACTTAGAAGCAATACAGGGGAAAGCACAGAAGTGGGAACTACAGTAGACTGAAAAGGTTTTAAAATGCTGCTGCCTGCTCCAGTTCAGTCAGCCAGTGGGAGGACTGCAGGATTAAGCAGCAACAGAGACTAGTCTGGCAACTTCACTGAGGTGCTAGCAGGAAAAATACGTATGTGCATTTTAAAATGAATGGCAAAAATTATTATTATTATTATTATTATTATTATTATTATTATTAACAGTATTTATATACCGCAAAAATACTGTGACTTCTAGTTTCAGGCTGCTTTCCAGTCCTCATCACCAGGATTAAATTCTTAGTCACTCTGTTGACCATATTCGTTGACTGCTGGCATTAATTTAGTTTTAGTGGCATATGAAAGGATTGATATTTTTCCAGTTTTTTAGCCAAGATTAGCAAAAATTAAGCCATATGGTTTTTCATTGTTACTGATAGAAGTCATAGAAGCCAGCCATTGTCCTCTTTCCTGCTTCATTATCTGAGCTTTTCTATGTGTCTTTGTGTGTCCCCCAACTTTGAATTTATGTCTTTGCATAGACATTTTGTTAATTTCATCTAATTTTTAAGCCAAAGCTAAATTTTTCCCCACTTTGGTCTTGTATCACAATCCTTCCTCCATCTTTTGTATCTGTATCTCATAGCTCCACGTGGCCAATTTGTGAATGTTCAACATTACAGGAAACATTTAGGGAAGAGGAAGTATGATGGGGAAATATTAAGTAAATGGGATGAAATAGAATACATCAGTGTTTCTCAGACTGTGGGTCGGGACCCACTAGGTGGGTCACAAGCCAATTTCACATGGGTCCCCATTCATTTCAATATTTTATTTTTAATAGACTTGATGCTACCATGGTATGTGTCTGCATTTGGGGAAATGTTATAGATTAGTACTTTTAACAAGCTACTATGCATATTATTTTAACAATGAAAGTAAATGGGACTTATTCCTGAGTAAGTGTGGGCAGGATTGCAGCCTAGGATGGTTAAAAAATTTTCCTACTTGATGATGTCACTTCCAGTCATGACATCATTTCCAGTGGATCCCAATAGATTCTCATTCTAAAAAGTGGGTCCAGGTGCTAAATGTGTGAGAACTACTGGAATACATGAAAGCATATGGTGCCAACATAGTTACCAGCTTTCATTGAGATTTCCATAATTTCACTCACTAGGGCCAGTGGCACTGATGAGGACTTCTGGAAGTCCCTCTAACGATGTACTGCAGTTGGAAAAGATTTGGTTTCCTGAATTGCATCATATATGAGGAGATGTTGCCTCTCCCCCTAGCTTCCCAGCAAGCTGGGGGGGAGGGGAGAGAGGCATAGTTCTCTCTCACTTGCACAAGTTGAAACAGTGGGAAAACTTCCATGCAGGTAAATGGAGACTCTGCCTTTCTTGGGGCTCTGTGACAAGCACCGAGGCCTTGGAAGAGAGGTGAGGAAAAGAAACAATAGGAATATTTCTTATCCAAAACTTCATGCAAAGAAGACAGCACAAGCTCCCTGCTTGTAAGAGGCTTTGGGGAGAGAAGGAGAGTTTTATTTTGGTTGTACCTTGTTAATCACTGGGATTCTGTTCCAGAATCCCCAGTTGATAAATCAGAGGATAACAAATCTATGGAAAAATAGCTTTAAAGACCCACTTCCAGGTTTCTTGCTCCTCCATTGTCACCCCAGAATGCATTGGTTTTTTAGATTGTGAGCCCTTTTGGGACAGGGAGCCATTAGTTATTTGATTTTTTTCTGTAAACCGCTTTGTGAACTTTTTGTTGAAAAGTGGTATATAAATACTGTTAATAATAATAATGTTAATAATTGGTTTAGATGCTATACAACATTCAGCCATCCAATGGGGAAAATAATGAAATTAAATTATTCTATTAGAATCCATTTTCACCCTGTTGTAGCTGAATGTGGTATAAGGGCAAGAAATGCAGAAGTTGGGTCTTTAAAGCTATCGTTAACCCCAAGAAACTTGCAACCAATGTGGTTTGACAGCATGAAATGGGATTTTGGTGCTCTTTTTTCCTTGTTACAATGCATTTAAAGGTGGACCTGTTTCAGTGGTGAGTCAACTCAGTGGATACTGAGGCCCCACCTGTACTTTCAGTGCAGTTTTGAAAATGGTTTCTGCTGTTTCTTGCCTTCATAGTGCTGTGCAGGTTAAGTAACTTGATATGGGGGGGTGAGATGGTGGCAAAGAGAATGGAGGCTTGGCTACTAAGGCAATGTTTGTGGACCTTTGCTGGCATTGATTGTGCTTACACACCTCAGTTTTTTAAAAGTACATTCACGCATTTAGTGCTATTACTGCCTGTTAAGTTTTTATTAGGATGCAGCAAATAAGCATGAAGTTCCATTTAATTAAAAAGAATACAACAAATTAACTTGGTATTGTAGACTATCAAGAGAAATATCAAGAACTTCTTGATAGACAAGATTTGTTCCAGGAGTATGAGGAAAATGGAACTGACTTATCAGGAGCTGGAGATCCGTAAGTTTTTGTTTGACTTCTTTATGCGGCTATCACATTAGTTCAATTAAAATCCCTAATTCAGAAATTAATTCAGGGAAACACTTTTTGAGAATGCTTTTGTGTTTTGTCTACTTATCTATTGTAAACTTGTTAAATGCTGTGGTCTTTATTTTTAAAAGTGTTTCTATTTAACAGCTCTTTTCCGATTTTGTGTCATTGCTATTATTTAGTGGTACATTAGAATAAGCAGCCAGTGAATTGTCACTGCCTTAGTAATGGTGTAGATCTATTAAAATAAGATTTATAATGTAAGTTTGTGTTCTGAATGCTATTTATAGGCTTGGGGAGTTCCTCCTAATAATTATTTGCTTGCTTTGTCAGAGATTGATATTCTTTATATGGGAGAAAAAAGCCACATCTAACAGCTGAATCTTTTTTGTAGGTATTTTGATGACGACGACGACGATGATCAAATGGATCCAGAAATTGAAGAAGCATATGAAAAATTTTGCTTAGAATCTGAACGCAAGAGGAAACAATGAGATGCTACACATGGATATTAGTGTTTTTTAAAAACCAGCATAGGTATGAATAGCAAGTAGAAGGGATGGATGGCTAAACCTTGTTAAGTCCATACCAAACAAAGGAAATTAAGTTTCTCCAAGTACTCAAGTTATGCAATTTCCATTTTGTTAAACAGAATCTGCCAAAAAAATGTAAACTTAAACCCTATAACTTAAACAATGTATATATATCATACTTTATTTTGTGTACAGTTAAACAGTGTTTTGGCTGAAACAAATTTTATTTGAAACATGTCACATTAGTGTACAAATTTGAGGGTTATTATATTAAAAACTTCTTTTAAAAAATCCATTGCATTTACATTTTGACTTGCTTTTGGAATGCATTCATCCTGCCTTTCCTCTGTCCCCCCCCCTTTTTTTTTTAGGTTCACGGAACTGCCAGTTGACTCTTGTAATTTTTCACAATCATGAAAATTGCACTTTTTCCCTTTGAAGGAAAATTTAAAGATCTTCAAGTGAACAAATATTGTTTTTGAATAGCTAGATAATTGCTGGACACTTTTGTTTATGGAGATTTGATCTGTTTGTTCCGTTTGAGATCAGTTTGAACAAATGACCTCAGTTCAGAAATTGATTGAGGGATCCATGCTGCTCTCATCTGTCTCTCTTCCCCAATCTCACACTTATTGTTTTTGCCCTTTCCTGGTTTGGACAGCCATAGTTTGCCATAATATTCAAATTGGGGAAACTATGAGTAGCACTAACCAGGATTTTCCTTAACCATAGTTGACAGACATTTTACAGAGGAGTGGAGGAGACAAACCCATAGTTTGGAGACTGGAAATGTGATTTCTGAGTTAATCTCCTTTCTGTTAACCTTTTCTCCTTTTCTTCAAAAATACATGAAATTGCTTTTAATTCCAGTTTGTACAATATTTCATGTAGTTTTGAAATGCAATACTAAGAAGCTATAATCTCTACCACTGTTCAGTTTGGTAATTTAGTGATTGTATATTATACCAAGAGTGAAACAGTTTTTTATATTACAGAAAATAACAAATCCTAAATATTTCTGCTGGGTATTGTCTCTTCCCTTTAATCCCCTTTTTTGTTTCTGTAAAATTTTACCCAGGACACATCTAAATTTTTTGTTTCTCATTTTGTATCAAGTAGAGTTTGTTTCCTAACACCAAATATATGTGTTGAGCTTCCCAAGAAGTAGGTAAAATAACTTATGTAAAGACAACACAGATTGTAAATATGCATGTAAATAGTGCTGTTTAATATTGCACTTGGTACAGTTTGTGTCTGTTAATGCAGTTAGCATCAACTACATCTTTTGGCTGTTCATTTGTTTAGCTTATTACTTAATACTGTACCAGATTTGAAAAATAAACTGCTTTGTTTTGTTGGATATGTTTTTCTCTATTTTCATAATTTTTCTGATGTGTTAAACAGTAGCACCTGTGTTTGCTAACGTGTGCATGCTTACTGTCACTTTTGTTCTAAGTTAGCATGGTGATACCGCAACAACATAAGATGTTCAGCAATCCTATTTGAAATAAATGCCCATTTAAAAAATATTATGGATATGGATTTCAGAATGCTTAGGATGGCATCCTGAGTTTATGCTTGTGCAAGTTGCGGAAGCATTCCCCTTTTTTCCCCTGAAGCCCCCAAATCTTCAAAAAAGACCATTGCTGAGGGTCAGGAACTCTCAGCAGCACCAAAGAATGTGGTGCAGGGGGAGAGCTGCAGATACTGGAAGCCACAAGGGGTCACCATTTGGCTAGTTGGGAGTGATATAGCAAGTCACAAAAGTCTCCAAATTTCATGTTTTGGTACCATTCTGGACAATAAACACTATTCTGGGACAAGGGCCCAGAAAGTCAAGTTCCAAGCAAGACAGACCAACCAAATTTTCAAGCCCCATTGGACTAGTTATGGCACAAGCTGCAAAATTCATGTTCCACAAAATTCATGTTCCAGCACCCAGTATTCTGGAATAATGGCCCAGAACACTAATGGCCCAATCCGATCCATATGTCCAGCGCTGATGCAGCTGTGCCAACAGGGCATGTGCTGCATCCTGCAGTGGGGAGGGCAGTTATAAAAGCCTCCTTGAGGTAAAGGAACCTTTGCTCCCTTACCTTGGGACTGCATTGCAGCTGCATAGGTGCTGGAAAGTTGGATAAGATTGGGCCCTAACTTTATCAATTTGCCCAACCAAAATTGCAGGTACTGTTGTTCTTGGTGGGAGAAATGCAGTAAACCACAGAACATGTATGTTCTTCTCAAGTACCCATTCTAGACAAGTACTATGCTGGGGGGAAAGGGCCCAGAACACAATTTCATTAATATGCAATTGGTATAGATCAGAGTGATGCAGAAAACCAAAAAGCTCTGACATGGTGCAAAAAAATGCTTTCCCCTTGAGGGTCCTAATGTGCACACTTCATACTATAGGGTCAGAAACTTTGGAAGCTTCATGGCTTATTTCATCATTCTCATCAATTCCATTAGGGGTGGAAATTTTATTAGCCTGGACAGCTCAGAAGTAGATCTATTTTCTGGAATACAATTTATTGCCTATATTAGAGCAAAAGAGAGCGACTAAGACTGGGCTGGGGCACCTTCCTTATGAGGAAAGGCTACGGCGTTTGGGCCTCTTCAGCCTAGAAAAGAGGCGTCTGAGGGGGGACATGACTGAGACATACAAAATTATGCAGGGGATGGACAGAGTGGATGGAGAGATGCTCTTTACACTCTCACATAACACCAGAACCAGGGGACATCCACTAAAATTGAGTGTTGGGTGAGTTAGGACAGACAAAAGAAAATATTTCTTTACTCAGCGTGTGGTTGGTCTGTGGAACTCCTTGCCACAGGATGTGGTGATGGCATATGGCCTGGATGCCTTTAAAAGGGGATTGGGCAAGTTTCTGGAGGAAAAGTCCATTACGGGTTACAAGCCATGATGCGTATGTGCAACCTCCTGATTTTAGAAATGGGTTATTTCAGAATGCCAGATGTAAGGGAGGGCACCAGGATGAGGTCACTTGTTATCAGGTGTGCTCCGTGGGGCATTTGGTGAGCAGCTGTGAGATACAGGAAGCTGGACTAGATGGGCCTATGGCCTGATCCAGTGGGACTGTTCGTATGTTTTAACATATTAGTTTGAGAGCTTAAAATCAATGGCATTTGCAAGTTTGGGTAAGAAGTCATAGTTCTGAACATTCTCCAGGACCTTTCCCCCAAAATCTAATTTATCATCTAGAACAGGTTCCAAAACATAGATTTTGTGAAGGTTTTCTGGCTTGTTTCATCCCTTCTAGTGAGTTTTCTACATTTGATTTGTTTGCCTTGCTTTTGAAGTTGATCCAGCTTATTCTCCTGGTATACCATGTTTTGACCAAAATGGGTGCTAAAATATTATACTGGGTATGTTTGGGGGCTTGTTTTATCACTCCCACATAGGCAATAACTTGAAATGTCAGTTCTAAGGTGTATGCAAAGCCAGCTCCACACACCAGGAAAGTCTAAGAATGACTTTTTGAATGCAATTTATTTTAACATAACACACACATCAACACCACAAATTATACAAACACAAAGCCTAAAAATGACTTTTGATTGGGTAGGAATTAACAGTTTTAAAATGGCATGAATTTAATTTCCAAAATATTGTTCTCTGTTGCTCCTAACATATCCCCCCAATTGTTGTACAATGAGTGATAACATTTAAAACTGAGTGACCTGTATAGTGTAGTAGTTAAGCACCTTATTTACAAAGTAGGATTCTTCTGCTTGGAAGGGTACCTCTGCCCATGAATTATCTGGTGTTTCAGGCAAGCCCCTCCTTCTCGATGCCCATTCGCATGCTGCAATATACAGTAATATCCTACTGGGTTGTAAGATAACACAGGTGAAGCTTTTTGCACAGTGGAAAAGGCTATACAAATATTAAGTAGTAATTAAAGGTCCATTTGGCCTTCCTGGATTACCTTGGGCCAGTTACTCTCTCAGTCTCACTTACTTCACAGGGTTGTTGTGAAGACAAAAGGAGGTACCATGTACATCACCCTGAAGTCCTTGGAGGAAGGGAGGTATAAAAATGTAAATAAATAGTGAAAGGGTAATAATAATAATAATACAGGTATTTATATACTGCCTTTCTTGGTCTTTATTCAAGACTTTATTCAAGGCAGTTTACATAGGCAGGCTATTTAAATCCCCCTTTTTTTTTACAGTTGAAAGAAGGTTCTGTCTTTCAAGAACCACAACATTCAGATGTTTCTTTCTGATCTGGTTTCACATTCTGGCCTCCATCCTCCCACACTCAGAGCAGATGGAATAACTCGGCTCAGCTTGTCAGCTGCTTCAAGGTCGCATGGTGCCAGTGGTCTCAAACTGGCGACCTTGTGGATGTTATCTTCAGGCAAATGGAGGCTCTAACCTCTAGACCAGACCTCCTGCCAGGGAGGTACAGGGAATAAGTGTACAGATACAGGGAATAAGTGTAGTGAAAGGTCTAGAACACTGATTTTCAACCTTTTTCATATCATGGCACACTGACAAGGCACTAAAATGGTCAAGGCACACCAGGTTTTTGAAAATTGACAAGGCACACCATGCTGCCAGTGAACATAAGAACAGCCCCACTGGATCAGGCCATAGGCCCATCTAGTCCAGCTTCCTGTGTCTCACAGCGGCCCACCAAATGACCCAGGGAGCACACCAGATAACAAGAGACCTCATCCTGGTGCCCTCCCTTGCATCTGGCATTCTGACATAACCCATTTCTAAAATCAGGAGGTTGCGCATACACATCATGGCTTGTACCACGTAATAGATTTTTCCTCCAGAAACTTGTCCAATCCCCTTTTAAAGGCATCCAGGCCAGTCGCCATCACCACATCCTGTGGCAAAGAGTTCCACAGACCAACCACACGTTGAGTAAAGAAATATTTTCTTTTGTCTGTTCTAACTCTCCCAACACTCAATTTTAGTGGATGTCCCCTGGTTCTGGTGTTATGTGAGAGTGTAAAGAGCATCTCCCTATCCACTCTGGACAAAATTATCCCCTGCATAATTTTGTATGTCTCAATCATGTCCCCCCTCAGGCGTCCCAAACGCCGTAGCCTTTCCTCATAAGGAAGGTGCCCCAGCCCCGTAATCATCTTAGTCACTCTCTTTTGCACCTTTGCACAGTGGGGGCTCACATCTCCCATTGGCCCTATTAATAAATGACCTTCCCCCAAATTCCCATGGCACACCTGTGGACCACTCAGGGCACACCAGTGTGCCATGGCACAGTGGTTGAAAATGGCTGGTCTAGAATATTCTTTTCATGAGTGCATTCTAGTGTTCTTTGTATCACTTTATTTAGCAGAGGCCTTTTCTATCCCAGCCTTTATGTAGCGCAGATTCAAGCCCCTTACCACAGCACTGTTAAGCCCTGACCCTGCAAAAGTCTGTTGATGGGACCAGGGCCAAGCATTCATTCTTGCTTTTTTGGAGAAAATTAGAAAGGAGGACAAGAATAAGCAAACCAAGGTGACAACACCACAGAAAGTGCTAAAGAGAAGAAACCATCCATCTGGTTTGTAGACATTGATTTTCCTTGTACCTTTCTTTTTTTTCTGGTTAAAAACAGACAGCACAGGATAGGGGATATGGGTGTTTGTGACTTTTGGGTGCTACAGAGCTCCGGATCAATTATTTTTATGATGCAGTCCTTGAATCTGCACTACACAAGTCCATGAGAGGGGGGCATTTTGTGTTCTATGTGTAAGAGCCCCGCTTAATCAGGCCACAGTTCTATCTAGTCCAGCTTCCTGTATCTCACAGTGGCCCACCAGATGACTCAGGGAGTACACAAGACAACAAAAGACATGCATCCTGGTTCTCTCCCTTGCACCTGGCATTCTAAAATCAAGAGGTTGCAAAGACCCATCACAGCTTGTAACCTGTGATGGATTTTTCTTCTAGAAATCTGTCCTGTCCCTTTTTAAAGGCATCTAGGCCACATGCCATCACCACATCCTGTGGCAGGGAGTTCCACAGAATAATTACATAACGGGTAAAGAAATATTTTATTTTGCCTCTTCAACACTCAATCTCAATTGGTACCCCCTTGTTCTGGTGTTGTGCGAGATGGAAAAATAACATCCCTCTATCCACAATATCCCTGCACCAGGGAGCACAGACAACAAGAGAACTGCATCCTGGTGCCTCCCCTTGCAGTTGGCATTCTGAGGCAGCCTACTTCTGAAACCAGGTGGTTGCACATGCCCATTATAGCTTGTAACCCGTGATGGACTTTCCTCCAGTCCAACCCCCTTTTAAAGGCATCCAGGCCAGATGCCATCACCACATCCTGTGGCAAGGAGTTCCACAGACTAATGACATGCTGGGTAAAGCCATGTTTTGTCTGTCCTAACTCTTCCAACACTCAGTTTTATGTCCCCTGCTTCTAAGGGTTGTGTGAGAGGGGAAAGAACATCTCTCTATCCATCCCCTGCATTGTTTTGTCAGCCTCAATCATGCCCCCCACCCCTAGGCGCCTTTTGGAGCCCCAAGGGCTGGCTACTTTCCCCTTCAGAAAGATCTCGCGTGCTTTACGCGGGACCCGAGTCTGGTGGTCCAGTGCAAGCCTGCATCCCCGCTTGCGCTCGGGGCTCAAGAGATGCTGAGCCTGCTCTCTTCCCAGCCCGCGGACGAGCCAACGATCAGCCCAGTCTTGCACCTGATGGCCGGTAAACGCCTCCTGCCCTGGGCATTCCCATGACCCACTCCAGCCGCAGAGCCTGCCACTCTCTGGCATCCTCCTCCTGGGCTCTGCTCCTCCTCCGCAGGTCCGCCTCGTGACGTTTCCTCCTGGTTTCCTCCTGGTTGGTTTGCCCGCGCCTGGGCGCGCTGCTTGCACAGAGGAAGGTGGAGAGGCTTTCAGTGGGGGATCTGCGCTGCGCCCCCCCCCCGTACGTCGCGTTGCGGCTCTCTGGTGTGCGAGCGACTCTCCTGCTTTGTGGTTGGACAGTGGGAGGGAGGAAAGCTTGCGTCGCTCCAGGGGCACCCGGAGCAGCTTCCCAACAGTTGCAGTGTGTAAGTAATCCTACTGCTTGGGATCCCACCCATAGCAGCTTCCTAACAGTTGCAGGAGGTGTGTGTGAGTTCAGTCAAAATTGGGATCCCACTGGTGGAATGTAGGGTGCAGTGGCCCACTTGAGTCATATATGTGGCATCCTCCTTTGGTGCATCAACATTAAATCCCCGTCTTTTTCTCCCCCCCCCCCCTTCTTTGGCAAGCCTCCTAAGGCTGCACAGTTTTGTGTTGCCTGCTCTTCTCCCTCTTCAGGCTTGCTTTCTCATCCTCATGTAGTAATAAGCTAGCTCAGGGCCCAGTCCTATCCAGTTTTCCAGTACCAGTGCAGCTGTGTCAATAAGGCCTGCACTGCATCCTTTGGTTGGGGAGGCCGTGACAGAGGCCTCCTTACCTCAGGGCTGCATTGTAGCTGCACCAATGCTGGAAAGTTGGATAGGATTGAACCCTCAGTGGTGTAGCTAGAGGTGGTGCGCCCTTTTACTTAAGCCATTTCTGCCCTTTGCATATACTCAACAGGGACCAAATGTGTACACCTGTGGGCTGTGCAAAAATAGGTTAACTTAGGTTAACAAATAAATAAATATTTCTTTCTAGATCTACTTTTTAAAGTCTGGTAAACCTTGATGGGTCCTGATAGAGCTAGGGTTCCCAACCCTCCCAGGTGGTCCATGACCTCTCTGGTGAAAAAAGAAAAAAAAATGCCCTTCCAGGAAGAAAAAAAGCCTCTGCAGCGCCAGCAACCAATCAGAGCAGCTCAGAGCCAATCAGAGCATAGCGTTTCTCCGTCTCCTGCCTCCCCCCTCCACTCCTTGTCTGTGAGTGCCCAGACAAGCAAAAGGAGAAGTGCAGGTGCCTTATAAGGTGCGCGTTTGTGCAGTCTTCTGGTTCAGCTGCATGCAGAGGTGCCCTACCGATGCTGCCTCCATTCCTTGACCCTGTGCCTTGAGGTGAGCCCTCGAAGCCTGGTTTTTCAGGAGTCAGATCAGGACTGCAGCCAGTCTGGGAAGTCTCTTAAAGGGGGGGGGGGGGGAGCTGCCACAGCAGCCTGAGGAGGGGAGCAAAGGGAGTGAGGGGGAGGAGAAGGAACAGGCTCCCAAAGGCATTGCTGGCTGGGGGGGGCGTTTCCCTGGGAGTGGGTTTCTCTGGATGTGTGTCCAGACTCCAGCTGGCCAGGGAACACAGAGGAAGGGAGTTGGAGGCAATGTGGCAGCAGGAGAGGGGAGAAACAGTATGCTCAACCCCAAACCCTGGTACCCCCTCTGCAGTTGGCAGGATTGGGCCCCCTGGATGTGCTCTTCTAATGCCCAGGGGTGGAGCAAGGGATCCAGGCAACCAGGTTTTGGCACCTCTTTTGGAGAGGGAAAAAGGCAGCACCTCTGCTGTCTTCCTGCAAGCTGCCCACCTGGGGAATAGCAATCCCAGAAGTTGCAGAACAGGCACCACCGTAGCCAAGTACAGCAGGTGCAACCCCTGACTCTTCCTCCTCAGAGAGCAGCAGCAGCTGTGTTCATGGGGAGCCCTCCCCCACCCCACACTTGGCCAGTTCCCCTATCTCCTCAGATTGCAATCCTATGCATGCTTACCTTGGAGTAAGCCCCATTGACTATAATGGGACTTACTACTGAGTAGACATGCCTAGAATGGTGCTGTTAGTCACACTGTGGCTGTGATGAACTTCTCCAGAAATTTCTCCAATCCCCTTTTAAAGGCATCTAGTCTAGACACCATCATCACAACCTGGGGCAAGGAGTTCCACAGACTAATGGCAGAGTAGGCAGCTGTTGTTTTTTGGCTGCAGCCTACCTATAGGCTTGCTCACACTCTCTTAGCTCCAACCAAAGTAGTCCACAGCTAGAGCATGACAGCAATTAGAACAGGAAGTGAAGAGAGGCATTTTCCCCCCTCAAGACCTTGCAGTGCTCATCAAAAGGACTTTTCTTCCTGAGACATGCAGCAGCCATTCTGAGATGTCTCTCTGACCTGGTGCTTCCTTCACACACATCTCTTTTCCTTCAGGACCCACCTGCCTAAATTGTGTTGAACACTTTCCTAAGGTCTCTGGACTCACAAGTGGGGGGGGGGAGCAGGGCCAGGGATGTGCAACAAAAGGAACTGTGGAGGGATGTGAGTGCTTTTTGTTGGCTCATTTAACTACCTTGCATGACTTATCTATAATCCCCTTGTGCTTACCCTCTCCCTTTTTGAGGTGTTTTTCCACGTAAACCCAAGACTTTCACAGCTAGTGAAGCAAATGCAAGCACAACCATCACATTATATTAAATAATCTTCATATGTATTACAAATTTAATTGTATTTTTTGTGTGCGGGGGGGGGTTTGCATGTGGTCCCCACCATCTCAAAATTTTGCCTTAGTGGTCCCTGAGCTCCTAAAGTTTGGGAACCACTGCGATAGAGCTTTGTTTTAAAAAAAGTGGGTCCCAGTGCTAAAAAGTTTGGGAGCCACTGCCTTAAGTTTTGTTTCATGCTCTTATTTCCAGGTTCTCTTTGGCTCAGCCTGTTTCATCTGTCGCAATGGTGCTAGAGACCTTCATGATCCTTTATGAGGATAATTCTGTAGAAGTGCATTATACAGATGGATCCAAATTGCTCCTTTCTCCTTGCGGATCTGAGTTCTTATTTGAGAAAGCAATTTCGCCTTCTGCCCATCCAATGCAGCCAGCGGAGAGGATTCACCAGAGGACACCGTTTGCTATTAGCATCTACCGGGTACATTAAAGCATTCTTTTTATAGGCAGGGTGCCAGGAGAAAAAAGACGGTGCTGTGAGATAATAAGGTGGTGTCAATGACAAGTTTTCATCATAATTCACTTGAGAGACAGTGTTGTCTTGGTAGGGGATAATTCCAAGCAATGAACCAATGCCAAGGGTTGGCAACCTTGAAGAGTAAACAATTGAGCAGTTTTTGGTTTTCATGGATTCTGTACAAAGTGGTGTTCTTTGCGTTGATGTTTTGTTCTTTTTAAATATGTACTGGTATGAGATGGCTTGCAATCTGCTGAGATGTAAAATAGCATTTGATTTCAGGGAACTTGTTCCCTTGACTACACTGAAGAGCAGGACCTCATGGCTTGATAAGAGTCTAAATACTGAACTGTGTATTAATAAAATCTTGTTTTTCCATTTTAAAGAAATTTAAATCTCACTCCTTGGTTGAGTTTGTCTGATTCTGTATTTGCCTTTCAATTACGTACCTTGGCTGGGTATTTAAAATCCAGCCTCTGTCTCTAGACCAATGATTTTCAATCTTTTTCATCTCACAGCACACTGACAAGGCTCTAAAATGGTCAAGGCACACCACCAGGTTTTTGACAATTGACAAGGCACACCGTGATGCCAGTGGGGGCTCACATCTCCCATTGGCCCTATTAATAAATGACCTTCCACCAAATTACTGTGGCACACCTGTGGACCACTCGTGGGCACAGTGGTTGAAAATGGCTGCTCTAGACAACTCAGAGCCCAATCTTACGGGCTCAAGTGCTGGCGGTATGGGTGTACTGCTTGTGCTGGGTGTTGTAAACATTCCATAAAGTACATTTGCGGAACCTGGGGAGGGGGAGTGCCATTTCTGGGCCAGTGCCATTCGGTGCCAAGCCTCAGCGCCTTGAAGATGCTGCACAGGAGCTACCAATGGTAAGTGGTACTGCCAGGCAACAGTACAGCTTTTCAGGGCAGGGCAAAAGTGGAATAGAGTGAAAGACTGGCCTGGGATGGTAATGGGACCGGCAGAGACCTCCTCTGCTGGATTCTGTGCCCCGTGTTGGGCTGCAAACTCTGACACAGGGCTTCTCAAGTCTGGGCTGGCAAAATAGCTGGCATAGACTCAAATACCCCAATTGCAGGGTCCAGGGCTTTACTTGGGGTAAGTCGACAAAAGTTCCCTTCCCTGAAGGGACCTCCAGCAGCCTTCCTGGCCCAGGTCAGTGGTAGCCATTTTGCCCTGCTATACCCAGTTCTGCCGGGGAGGATAGGACTGGGTTGCCCGATCTCTTATTTTGGTGGGGCCTGTAAAAATTAGCTTTTGGTTTGTTAAATGCTGACATTACTTTGTGAACAATTTTCATTTTGTATTTTGATTGGATGTATAAGTCTGTTAAGTAATTTATCTGTTTTTGTATGCCTTTTTATTTTTCTGTGAAATATTAAAAAGGGGGAAAGTGGGGTTGACTGAGAAATTAATAGGATGTTTCTGATGCTCTGTAAATTCAGACATACTTTTATATTCCTTTGTTTCCCCTTCAGGAACAGCTTCTGCGGGCCATAGATTTCCGGAATCAATATTCTGATCGTCCCTATTTACCTTCTGGTATTATGCCTCCTGAAAGGAAAAATGTAAGCTTTTTCTGATTAAAATTTTAGTTTTATCATGTTTTAATTTTCTTCATTTGTTAAAGCAAAAAATAAAATTTTATTTGTACTGTTTAATAGATTAAAGCTGTGGGATGGATATAAGATTCTATGTGCTGTGTGTACATGCACACAGATTCACTGAGTATCAAAATTATTAGAGTACACCACACACATCAGAAATTGAAATTTTGTAATATATAGTCAACACAATACCCACACCCTTGATCCAGAATATGAAATCTGACTCCTAATAGCAAGGGGCATTAACGAGACGAAAGCAGTAGGATGGTATGTTGGCTTATGGGAGTTTCAAACTAGCTTCAATCTTAAGGAGATAGGAATATCCAGTGTCAGCTGGGAATGTATCTCTGCTTCTCCAGTAGAAGCTGTGTTTTCTAGTGATGGTCTATCAATAAACTGTCAGAGAACAGAGTGTAACAATGGTTAAATTTGTTCTTGAAATTGCTTTGCCATATTTCTGCTTTTTTCCTTTTACAGATTATTTTTAAAGATATCTCTGAAGCCGAGTGGCCTGGTCCTCAGGTTGCTGGTGGGTTGATAAGCATGCATGACAGAAGTGTGAAAGTGTCTTCTCTAGATGGTAATGCTTGTCTCTGCTTGCCAGAGCTCCAGCAAGAGTTTACAGTGGAGTTTCTGTGCAAAGTTAGCCAAAAGCCGTTAGCACCGTTGCCTATTTTGGAGAAGAGTTGCGGGGATTCGACGAAGGATTGGTGTGGAAGATCCAGCCAAAATTTGACCTTAGGGCCAACTTCTAAGCAGCTGAGCACTGAAGAGGACGACAACGGCCACTACAGGAGCGCAGGAACCTGTAAGCCAGTGAACAAGTCTGAAAGCACTTCAACTCGAACACAAGGAGACCAAGTCTCTTGGTCTTTCCAGTGCTGTTCATCTGAATATTTTAGGATTACGCAGCATATGTCTGTGTCCTGCTTCCCAGAAGAGTGGAAGTACCCCTTTGCGTTGGCATCAATGTTTCATCAGTCACGTGCTGGAAGTTCAAGTGAATTGGAAGGAAGCAAAGATGGTGGAAATGTAGGGCAGGGTGATGTTTCTGATGAATGTAAAAAATCTAGGATGGTGACTTGCTTGCCTTTGGCTTTGCCACCCAGCTGTTGTGCTCCATACTTACACAGGTATTCATTCATTTATTTATTTTAAAAGATTCATAGCATGACTCTCTGTCGCAAAAAGAAAGCTGACAGTCTGTTTAAAAGTTGAGACTTAATTGACTAGTCAGTAGGAACGACTAGTCAGTAGGACAGCTCTTCTAAATTGCGTATACATCCTATATGATCTCTAAAATTGGGGGGGGGGAATGTATATGCTCAATAAGCTTTTCAGTTTCTGCCCAGACAGACATGATGGTCTTTTAACAGTTCCTAAACTTCTTATTGTTGTCTGGTTGCAATGCTATGCTCCTTTACCAGTAGGAAGGAGTTCAATTGAACACAGTGAGACTTCCTTCTGAAAACACCATGCATTGATGGAGCTACCCTAAAGATTAAAACCAATGTTTGAAGTATGCTTCATGGCTTCTTCTTTGGATTTAAAGTAATAGGATTTCACGTATATATTGCTTAATAAATATTCTGTTGATTTCTCTGCAGGTGGAATTTTGGTGATTTCTTCCAACTGAGAAGGGAGGAGAATATTGGACAATATTTGCACTCTCAACCAATCAAAGTTGTTTGGAATGATGGTGTCATTTACAGGTTCAAAGAAATAGATTCTCTTTCTTAAAGTGTATGTGTGTTTACCAAGGGAGTTTTAAAGGCTAGCATTTAAATTAGTTTCTGTATTTAACTTTAGAAAAATGTTGCAGGTAAACTGTTAGGACCAAACGAGATTTGAGGGCAGCAGATCCATGTGTTTGAATATGGGTCTCCTCCAGTTGGGTAGAAAGTGGGGTGTGTGTGTGTGTGTGTGTGTGTGTGTGTGTGTGAGAGAGAGAGAGAGAGAGAGAGAGAGAGAGAGAGAGAGAGAGAGAGAGAGAGAGAGAGAGAGAGATTGATTTAAACTACAAAAAAGGATAAAAGGAGCTGGATTATTTTCCAGCTCTGCTCTCTTCTGATATTGTTCCTTAGTTGAGTAAGAAAAGAGGAGTTTGCATGACATGTTGCATGGAGGTAAGCAATGGGGTGGGGGCAAGTTGTTCAAATAATGATAAATCTGGTGTTTAAATTTGATAGTCACACTCACTTTGCATGATTGAAAGATGTTTCAGTTATGAATACAATAATACAAATATACAATATTTGTATTATGTATATTATACAATATATATTATACAATATTGAATACAATACAAATTATGAACTAAACAAAATAATGGCACATGTGCTTGAACCCAGATCTGCCTCAAATGCTACCTTTGTTCTTGTATCTTCTTACTTATGTTATTAGACCCATTTACAATCCACTTATTGGATGTGATGGAAGTGCATTTGTAAGGCTATTCATATTTTTTAAAAAGTGGTCTTTCAGGTGTCTTGGTCCTAACCATTTGGGGCTTCAAAGGTAGTCTCCAACAGCTTGCAGTGTGCCCAGAACACAGCTGAAGAAGCTGAAAAGAATCCCTAACCAAGGACATATGGACCCCAAATGCACTTGAACCAATGACTGTGGAATCCAAATTATGATGAATGTGAGCAGTTTTATCTGCAACGTACTTTGCAACCCATTTACAGCAGGCAACTGAAATGCTCTACCCCACTTTGTAGATGAACAGGCCCTACAGCCCTTAGAATAGCTCCACTGGATGGCTCTCTATGGTAGCAGAGAGGCAACCTTCCTTTGCTTCCATCATTGCCGTGGAAGGGGCCAAAAATGAGCTGTGTTAATTTGGTCTCCGCATGAATTTTCCTTTACCATTGCTTCAGTTGCCTCCCCAACAGCTTCATTGTCTGCAGCTCTGAGAAAAAGCTAGAGGTTATCCTGGCTTTGCCGTTGAGGATAAGACTCTCCGGAGCAAATGCGTTGACAATAAGTGACAAGGGAAGCATTAACTTCTTGACTTGGGCAATATGCAAAAAATTACAACCTAATTCTCTATGTTTATGTTAGCCACTACAAAGTAGATCTCTGTATGTTTGCTTTAGCAATTGAACCAAGGCAATGTTTGCCTCCCTCTAAAGAGAGCAGAACTGCATACCACAAAACTTAACTTACATCAAAGACAGAACTGGATTTGTTTCAGCAAATGCTTGTCCCCAAACCTATATTTCCCTCCAAATTACATAAAGAACCATTTACTCCCATATGCACCTGCTGTTCTTCAGGAGGTACCTTTCTTTCCAGTCTGCTAATAACAGAAAGCTTTTTGTTAAAAGTTGAAGCCCAGAGAGAGGGCCTTGTGCGTAGCAGTGCACTACCTGTGGATCAGCCTCCCAAGGGTTCCTTCTCTGCTGGCCTTCAGGAAAGACTGAAGACCTTCCTGTTTGAAGCAACTTTTAAACTCTTTCTTGGCTTCATTTGTTTTGTTTTCATTTTCTCTTTATAATGTGTTGTTTACTGCCATTTGTCTAGGCAGGAGGTACGGTAAATCTTGTAAATAATCTCTTGTAAATAATGAACAGATCTCATTCCAGGTTTGGGGGTGGGGGGCTTGCAGGGCAGAATCAGCAGGTGAGAAGGTGGCACTAAACCTTTCTCCTTTCTTCCTTCAATTCGGGAAATGAGTAAGCCCAACTAGGGTAGGGGTGGGAAAATAGCCACAAGGAAAACCAATCTTATTTCTGCAGCCCTGAGTTTTTCCGCCAAGGTAATCTGCAGTTATGCTTTGAAATCTCTTGAAGTAGAAAGGCCAGCGATTGGACCTGTAAACTCCTGCAAGCAAACCATCTGCTCTACCACTGAGCTATAAAACTAGTGCGCACACCAGGATGTGTTAATCCCTTCAAAATCCCTTTTTAAGCTATGTAAATGAGCAAAACATTGAAAGATTTATCATGCCTTTCTATCTATATTAGTAAATCATAATAAACAAGTTGACCAGAAAAACCAATAGATTAGCAAACATTTAGTTTCTTGTACTTATTATTGGAAAAACAAGAATTATACTTGAGTAGCAAATCCTAAAGATGCTTGTGGTCTGCTTATATTTCCTTCTCTCTGTATTTCCTGCTCAACTGTGGGCTTTTCAATATCATAGAGCAGGGGTGTCCAAACATTTTGGCAGGAGGGCCACATCATCTCTCTGACACTGTGTGGGGGGCCAGGGAAAAAAGAATTGATTTACATTTAAAATTTGAATAAATTTACATAAGTTTACATAAATGTATTAAATGAACTTGTATGAATGAATGAAGGTCCTGCAATAGCTTAAGGCCTATAAAAGGCCTTGCACAAAGCAAGGCTGGCCTTTCCTTTGCTGCCGCTGCTGCATCACAGACGTGAAACAAGAAGCAGTGGAGGGAGCCCTCATCCCACAGCTCACATGAGAGGTCAAACAGTCGCCCTCATGCTGAGAGCAGTTGCATTGGGCCAGTGTGGGCTCCAACATAACTCTGGAGGGCCAGAGGCCCATTGGAGACTGGGGGCTCCCTGAGGGCCACATTGAGAGGTCTCGAGGGCTGCAAGTGGCCCCAGGGCCGGGGTTTGGGCACCCCTGTTGTAGAGCATAAAGCAATTGTGAGCAGGAGCTGCAATCTCTAGACCAATTCCAAATTTATTTCATAAAGTCTTACATTAGTCAATGAAACACTTAGCAGGGCTAATGATTGATAACTTTCCCATAGGTTTCTTCCTGAAACTAGCAGCATAGAAATTTACCCTGGAGATGGATCTGTTTTCAAATCGGAAGGACCATTTTTGGGGAGATATTTCACTCGTTATTCTATTCACGAAGGAACAAAACAGGTGAAATAACAAAACTTCCTTTTTAGATCTATTCTTGAATATTGTAAGAACATTCTAACACCAACATATATTAAACTGCTTTCTACAAACTCAAGTTCTCGTTAATAAACTCTTGGTCTATCTGCATCCTGGAGTGACAATAAATTATTATTATTATTAATTTAACAGTATTTATATACTGCTTTTCAACTAAAAGTTCACAAAGCGGTTTACAGAGAAAAATCAAATAACTAAATGGCTCCCTGTCCCAAAAGGGCTCACAATCTAAAAATCTGCAGGGATCTCAGGCAGAGGTCTTTTCTTGCCCTTTAATCAGATATTTTTCCACCTGTAAATACCAGCAATCCAGTGTGGCACTATCTGTAGCATGTGGTCTACTGCCAACACACAAAGGTTGAGATTATAACAGATAGGTCAACAAGCCGCTTGGTGCTCTGTATAAATTGGGTGGCTGTTTGTACAGCATAGATTATGCTTCTGTTTCTGTTGCATTTTCCTGGCCACCTGAAAGACAACAAAGATGCATAAGAACCTAATCCAACGTTTAGCATTACCAGTGAAATGGCTGCCATGTACTGAGAAAGTTTCATATCTACAGCATGACTATTTTTTCAGTTTTGAGCTCAAAATTTTCAGACCTGCAAACAGGGATGGTTGGGGCAAGAATTGGTGTCTTGTCTGCTCACACCACATTGATCCTTAACTCTATGAGAGCCTTTTCTTTACTCCTGTTGCATTGATCAGGCAGGTTGTTCCTGTTTCATTCCCCAAATTATCTGCCTTTACCCGTCAAGATATTCAGGGGACGCAAGCTGGCAGACACTCTCTCGTGAATCCTATTGGAAACCTGAAAATACTATTATTAGTTGATGTTGCACTTCTCAAGTATTAAGTACAGTACGTCAATATATTACTTGCTACCTCTTTCCTTCATTTTGCTCTGCTTTTTGATGGAGTAATTTGCACAATTGACTTTCTGCTTTACAGCCCAAAACATAAGGCAGGAATAATTTGCACCACTATCCAGGGTTTTCTCTCCCCACCTTCCATGATTACACAATAGATCTTATATTAGTCATGCCCAGGAAAAGTTGGGAGCACAATCCTAAGTGTTCCCTTACTTGTGCCTGAAGAACATATGAACAATGCTCTGTACTGAGAGGACCAAATAATGGGTCAGTCTAGCCAAGCAATGTGTCTTGTAACTGACAACATCTCTTCAGGGTCTCGCACTAAAGTTATGAACATTTTAAGAGCAGAGATGCCAGGTGTTGAACCTAGGACCTTATTACAGGTGCTTGACTTTTGAGTTACAGTCCTGTCTCCACCTTTTAGGATGCCTACAACTGCTAATCGTGCAGCCTTGCAGGTGCTGCTTTCCTGACTTTGTTTAGTTGAGACTTCTCTGGAGAATGGTGGGTCTGCCATGGCTTGCCACCCCTCAATTATGCACAGAAATTGGGAGATTGAAGCACCAAATGAACAAGTTGCTTAACCAACCTCTTGCCATTTTGAAATGACTTCCACATTTTGAAGGGCGCAAACGAGAACAGTCCTATGACAGGCAATGCTGTGAACTGCAGTATCTCCTAATTACCAGATTGGGGCTTTTGTTAGCATTTTGCATTTTGGTAAACAGCTGTCTTTTTTTTTTTGTATCACCAAGAGAGAAGAAATGATGTATTCTGTCAGCAACCTGCCACCTAATATGCCTGGGAGTGTCTATTCGATACATGTGATTATTACACAAGCAATGAGGTAAAATATTTGTGGTTCTGTATATTTGTTCAGTGTTCTTGTTCTTTGGAAAAAGCATTTGTTATGCATGATTATGTCTCCTATAGAGTGAGTGAGTGAGTGTGTGTTTGTGACCTTCCCCATCTGAAGGTTTGGGTGGACAATGAAATCAAAAAACAAGCGACAACACAGAAGAAACCTGTAGCTGACTTTCAGTGAAATTTCCCTAACCTTTCCTGACTTAGGGCCCAATCCTATCCAATTTTCCAGTGCCAGTGCAGCCATGCCAATGGGGCATGCACTGCATCCTGTGGTGGACAGACAGTCACAGAGGCCTCCTCAAGATAAGGGAACATTTGTTCCCTTACCTCAGGGCTGCATTGCAGCTGCACCAGTGCTGGATAGTTTAATAGGATTGAGCCCTCAGTCTTGAGCTACCCAAACTCAACCCAAACGGATAGGTCTTACAACTGAAAGGTCCACAGATTTGCGGTGTGACAGGTTTACAGTGGGAGGTTTTGTAGCTGGGACCCAATCACTGAGAGTGCCTCTTTTCCTGTCCTTGCAATCTTGAACCCTAATGCACTTAATTTTATATTTTTTTTATAGATGACAAGTTTAGTTAAGATTGTGTCTCTGGTGTATCTTGGAGATCTTAATGGGTCTCAAGGCTATCTCTTGTGTATAATATAACCAATCCACTTAGGGTTTTGTAAGCTATAACAAGCTCCTTGCATTGTGTCTGGAAAAGATTAGAGAGCCACTTTTGACTTTGGAGCACTGGTGTAGTGCAATATTGTTCTTAATATTGCAGTTTATAAATACAGGTTTTCCTGAAGGTGCTCAGTATGTCCTGGGCAGGAGTTTGTGCCAAAGCCCAGACCTTGGGGTTCTACTAGATTTATCTATTTATTTACCAGATCTATTTACCAGATCTTGATCTCCTTGCATATGCAGAAGCAGCACGGCTCGCACTTCCCTGTCACTCCATAACACCATCGCATCCAAAATATTACAGTTGCATCTTCCTCCACTTGGAAGAAGCTTGTGTAACCCTCAAGCAAGGAGGTGCAAAAGTGGTGTTCCAGTTTAGGTTTTGAATTGCCGTATTGCTGTATTGTACATCCGAGCAAATAAAATCTGACAACGTTGACTGTGTAAAAAAAGCCAATATATCAAGTGGAACGTTTTGCTTTCTCTACGTAGGATTCTTCAACAAAGACTTGAGGCCACGCTTTCATTAACCCATAACTGCAGCATTTGCTGCTGGAAGGTGGGTATTTAAGTGCAAATGTTTGTGAAAATGCTGACATTTTGTAAGATGTCCTGCAGATGGTGTTCTGTGTGAGGGGATCATTTTCATTTTCCGGTTTGGAAGAAGCCAGGCATATTGGTTTACTCTGATTTGCCAGCTGACTTAGGGTAATAACTTAGAGCAAGTAGCATCCCAACTAGCGCTGCTGCTGTGGGGAGCTCCCTGAACTCACTAAAGCTTCTTTTGTGAATGGAAGGAGTGTTCCTTAAGGCACCTTTCTGTAATTGGAATGCTCCTTCCATTCATGAAGGAAGCTTCTGTTTGCAGCAGGAACTCCTGGCCAGTGAAAATGAAATAAATACAAAAAGCAGACAGAAAAGCTTCCAAGTGTGCTTATATTTACCTGGTATGTTTTTGTGAAGGCTAGGCAGAAGGTCACAAAAGTAGACCACTGACATCATAGCACCTTTTGATTCTTCAGAGAATGCTGGACTAGGTGATCCTTGGACTTATCCTGCAAATATCTAGCACCTTTGTGACAGTGGAGCAGTTATCTAATATTTGCCAACTTAATTCACTTTTTTAAAAAGGCACCTCAGAATGGCACACAATTACATAGTTCTCCACTGGAAGACATACAGTGGATGTGAGGATAGTAGCATTCTAAGGGGCAGGCAAACTTTTGTCCATGATATACAGTTTTGAGAAGCAGGTGGTAACATGTGGTTATACATGAAGACAAGGGCTTGAATTCTGAAAAGAGTCATGAGTATTGTAGGAGAGAATCACGGCCTTAACTAGAGTTTCTTAGTTGATTTTTCCATAGCATTTCCTGCTATTCCAGAAACAATCCACTTTGAATTGAGCAGCAACTTGTCTCGTCAGCAGTGCACATGCAGAACTGCTGCCCATGCAGTTCTTTCTCACAAATACGTGTCCCTTTTGGCTGTCATTCAAGGTTTAGAAATTTAACTTTTTACAGAGACACTCTGAAATTCTTAGGATTTTGCACAAGGGATTGGTGTTTTTATGTTTGAAAGCTTCACTCTGATCTAGAGCACAATTAGGATCCTGCAGTTTTCCAGAGCTTCTGGTGGTTAATAAGGCCTGAAGTGGCTAATGAAGAACCAATTAATACTGTAAAGTGGTTTAATTAAACTAAACTTGGTTTGTCCTGTTTTGTTTTGTAGCAGTCCCCTGAGACAAGTGGAGGAAAAATGCCAGCTCCCTTAGCTGAAAAGCTTATTCCAAATGTAGGAAGACTCCTTGCTTATTCAGATAATAAAGTACTTGCTATTTTTCATGATGGAGTGACCCTCAACATGGTGTGGGATTTCAGTTCTTGCTGTGGAAAATCACAGGTGAGTCTCATAGGAAGCCCTGTTAGGGCTAATTCCCTCCCTGTTCCTCAGTTCCTCAGTATATGTAGGATATGTGGTGAAAGTGCAAGGTAGTGACCAGTTTAAATATGTGGGTATGCTTTCACAAGACCAGTTTTCCATTTCAAAATTGAAGGGGAAAAAAGCCTTGTGGTGACTTTTGCCCCTCAAAAATGGTCATGTAAATTGCATGGGAACTTTCTTCACAGAGCAGAGCAGCTATGGCGGGGAGGGCAATTTGGATTAGGACCATAATGGGGGGGGCCTAGGGTTAAAGTGTCTTTTCTCACATTGTGATTCCCAGTTTGAGTTCTCCACCACCACTGCTGTCTGCTGAATAAAACACAAGACCATCAGCCCTAATGTCAGACCCTAACGTAACATGTAGTTTGGCCTCAAGAGCACATGGCCTATAGGCTAAGAGAGCATACTCCTGAGGGACAGAGGCAATGTTATGAAAGACATACAGTAGCAACAGTGATCATAGTTCAATTTTTTCTCTGAGGAGTATCTCGTTGAATAGCGAGAAATGGAGCAGAGTCCCATTGACACTTATAGGACTTCTGAGGTCTACTGGATTATGTGGGAAACAGTATATAATTCCTCACAGAGAACTTTGATGGTATGATTGGCCATAGTTCTTCTTTAGACTCTTTTAGGCCATAAAACGATAGGAGGAGGAGATAAACAATGAGCCTTGGAGGAGCTGGTTGGGCTTGCATGAAAACTGGTGGGAGATTATGCAGTGATATTAACCCCCTAAGAGCGACGGAGAGTGCTTAATCTGTAGCAACGGTGGTGGCACCCAATCCAGAGGTGGAACTAGAAAACCAAATCTTAGCTGAAACGATATGATAGACAAGTAAGACAAACAATATGAAGGAAGTTTCATGGAGTATGGTGACTTTCTTGCCTTCCCCTCCTCTAGATACCTCAAGATGCTAACACTGGATGGTGTAAACTAATCTCTCCTGAAGGGACCCAGCAGCTTATCCAGATAGACAATCCTGGACCCTATGATAGGTAGGACTAGCTTTTTGAGGGGTGTTATGATAGTCTATATTCTTATAAAAGCTTCACATTCCAGTTGTTCTACCCCGTATAAAGTTGTGAAGACAAACAAAAAAAAAACCTCATATATACAGTAATTGAACAAATACAAACTTATCACAGCAAAGATGGTCTAGCAAGGTCCTCAATTCTATTCTAGCAGTTATAAAGACCATGTTTGGCTAAATCTGTTAAATGAGAATTTTTATCTATTCACTCATACAGCAAGATATTCCCAGCTCTTTTTGATAAATTCATGCCATTCATTAGAATTTGCAGTCCAATCCTGTGCATGTCTACTTGGAAGTAAGTCTTGTTGTGTTAAATGGGACTTGCTCCCAGCTAACTGTGTACACTGGGTCCCTGAATTACTAACCTATGAGTTATAGACCGCTGTGTCAGTGCTTTTGCATACACACAATAGTGCTGGGCTGACAAGAACCAGCTGTTTCGATCTACATATGTTCCAACTTCCATACAGACCTCTGGAATGGTACCTGTACAAACATAGAGGACTTAGTATATAGATTGCACTTTGAATGCATGACATTAAGGGAAACGTGTGTAAAATAAAATTCTCGGAATATCTTTCTAAGGTTGCAATCCTAAAGTGCCCTTGGGCTGGCACAAATCCCTTGCACTGGCCTGGGACTGTCACAGCATGCCATAAAGCACATTATTATTATTATCATCATCATCAGTATTTATATACCACTTTTCAACTAAAAGTTCACAAAGCGGTTTACAGAGAAAAATCAAATAACTAAATGGCTCCCTGTCCCAAAAGGGCTCACAATCAAAAAAGATGCCAGGGAATACCAGCAGACAGCCACTAGAACAGACAGTGCTGGAGTGAGGTGGGCCAGTTACTCTCCCCCTGCTAAAAAAAGTAGCACCCACTTGAAAAAAATGCCTATTACGCAATTAGCAGGGGTTAAATTTGCGCTGACTTGGGAGTCGGGGAGGCCGACGCAGGGATACATGCTGGTCTCCCTGTGCCAACTCGGGCCCCATGCCCAGTAAGTTTGCGCCAGCCTTCCCAGGCCAGTGCAGGGGTCTGGGGGTGTGTGGGAAGAGCGGGACGGAGGTGTTCTGGGGGAGGGTGGATGATCCTCTGGGCGGGCAGGTAGTAGGAGGCAGGGTCAGGATCTGACATTTATGTCAGATCCTAGCCCTGTTCCCAGGCAGCTCTGGGCTGCTCGGATTTGCACCACTGATTTAGACCCATTGGGGTTGCTGCGGTTCTACCCAAGGTAAGGGGAATTATTTCCCCTTACCTCGGGCTGGGCCACAGCCAGCCCCAAACTGGCGCTGGATACAGTGAGGCCCGCTGGCTTGCCTGTTCCAGTGCAAGTTTGGATTGCATTGTAAATTACTTTAGCAGTGAAACATTTTTCTAATGTTTATCGTGTTGGAGTTAAAAGTTCCCTTCCTTTGATGAAAAAGGTCTTCCTCTAGACTGGAAAAAGTCCTTTGAATCCAACCTATACATTTCTGCAGAGTCATCAGTTTGTTATCTTTGACATAAAGTTAAAATATGGTTGCACTTTATTTGAAAGCTGCTCTGATTTCTTTGAAAAGAAAATATTTCTTTTAAATAATAAATAGTTTAAAAAATAAGAAACTTTATTTAGGGGATGTTGCCCATTCATAACACTGATAACAAACCTCTTCCTTCCTAATGCAGGTACATCAGAACAGTGGTTGAATGGTGCAGAATCTTGGACAGAAAGAGTTATACAGACATATCACAGCCTACTGCTGAGGAAAACTGGTATTTATTTTAAGTCTCTTCTATGATTCACTAACGTAAAATGGCTTATTGAAAGACTCCAGTGGGATTCTGGAGCATCCATACCTTCTACTGGATTCATCATCTCAAATATCCTTGCAATAGCATATATTTGTATTAAAGACGCAGCATGTTCTGCCAGCCCAAGACCTTGTGTTGCCTGAGGCGGTGTGCATAATATTGTTCTCCACTCACCCTACTGATCTGTCAGCCACTGCTCCTCTGACTCCCCAGTTTGGAAAAGAAAGAGGGGGTTGGGACGGAAGACAATGTGGAGAGGAAGGAAGAGTGGTGGCTAGGGCATCAGAGTGGTAGTAGCAGCAGCAGTGGAGGCAAGTGGGTGGACAGAGGAGGGCATCATCCCACCAGTTTATGGGTGACACCTACATGCAACAGCATGGTTGGGTCAGCCCTCAGTGACAGATGTGATGCCCATTTCTTGGGATTTCTCTGAACAGGTGTGTAGTTGATAGAAGCATATTAACAGTACAAATACGGAGTTTTTCAGTGAGTTTACATTGCAGAAGGAACAGGTGTACCTTACTGTATATCCAGTGGCAATTTGAGACATGTGATCAGTGCAATCTTAAGCATTTTTTATTCAGAAGTAAATTCCACTGATACAACTGTATGCACCCTTACTTGGCACTAAAATGTTCTTAATTTTTATTCTTATATATAGGTCAGTTGATGCTGAACTTGAAAAAATAAGAAGATTCAACTGTATCCTTTTTGGGGGGATAAGTTTTGAATCCAGATAATACTTCTATGAAATGATTGTGATTTCCCCCCTAAGGCACAGAAAGCCAGTGAATACAGTACTCTTGAATCAGTATGTCATTCAATAATAACATGAGAATGTTAGAGCTACTTCACATGACCATATCCATCATGTGATAGACATTGCTTTCTTATTCTAGAGATTTTAGTGCTTGCTATATACGTATTTTGTGCCTGAGATTTCTGACTGCTATATTTGTGCATCTGTGGCAATATCCTGAAATAGCTTATGCATGTCTTTAAATCTTACTGTTGTACATTTCTTGAATTCTGCAATACCAACACAATCCTGATGCTAATGTGGGAAGATGGTCTTTTTTTCTAGTTCCTTAACAAAACTATTATAGTTTTACTGGAGAACAGCAATATTCCACTTGTGAAGACGAATCCTTCCTTCGACACAGACAGAAAAAACAATTTAAAAGAAATATTTTTAGCTGAAGATGTTAGTAAGAAGAAGATAATTGAGACACTAGAAAAAACTTCTAAAATTATAAATGATATTGATTCTCTTTTAGCTTCCTCTGCAAAATGAAACCTAGTAAACATATTTCAAATAAATAACACTGCCCCTCATTGATTCAAGTTAATGTTTTAATAACATATTTTAAGTGCAGGTTCAGACAAGACAGAATAAATTGTGCATGGGCCTGACAAAAGCGACCGTGGTCTTTCTTTGTTTTAATAAGCAATTGATGAGTGGTGTGTCTTTAATATGTCAAAGACATTATCCACTGACAACCTGAGCAGTAAGGTGTAGGATATTCAGCCACTTAATTTTGCATAGTTTCGTGGATACCAGTTTTTGGAAAAACTTTTGCAGCTGTTGGATTGGGTCCAAGTGATAAATAAGGCTAGACTTCTCCTTATCAACAGTGATTATTCTGAAACTATATGGAACTTCAGACATCATGGCAGGGAGCGAGGATTGGATGTCTGTGTTCTTGTTTAAGCTGTATTGGTTTAACTACCCTTTTCTTGTGCATGTATTTTGTTCTGAGTAGTGCTTTTTGAATAAATAAAATAATCTAAGACCCCTGCTTCTGGTCTTTGTATGCGCAAGTCGTCCAGTACATGTCTTCCCAGAAATTAGCCCCACTGAATTCAATGTACTTCTGTATAGTGTTGCAGCTGTTATTCCCCTGTGGCTTTGACAATTCTTCACATCAGTGGTTCCCAAACTTTTTAGCACCGGGTCCCATTTTTTAAAAGACATTCTATCAGGACCATCTGGATTTACCAGACTTTTAAAAAGGGAGCTCTAGAAAGAAATAAAATATTGTTTATAATAACCCAAAATAAGACCCCAACCATTTATCTCCCTATATTTACACATACTTGCAAAGTGCAACAACTGAGCTCTTTGCAGGGTGATTAGCAGCTGATCTTTCCATCACCCTTTGGCAACCTGCCAAAAGTATGGCCCAACCTTCTAATGGGTCCCAACACACAGTTTGGGAACCACTGCTCTGCATGGATCAGAATAAATTATGACAGACGCCCAAGCACACCACTATAAAACAGGCGTGTGGCAGGTGTATAGAGCACGGGCTGAAGCAATCTATCCAGCCCCCACCCCGTTATAATTGGGCGCTATCATGTTTTGAAAATATGAACAAGATTTGCACATTTTCTCTTCTGTCGTTTGCAGCTAAGGAGTTTCTATATGAGAACAAAGTGCTTGTTTCTGGCCATCCTCTGCTTAATGATGTCACTTTCTGCTTGATGACATCATCAAGCTAAAAGTGATGTCACTTCTGGCCCTCAGCAGGCACCGTGAATGCCGCCTTATGAAAACTGCACTGTTTTTCTTCAGTCATTGGCAGCCAATGAGTTTCTGTGTGAGGAAAATGTGCTTGTTTCTGGCCACCATCTGCCTGATGATGTCACTTTCTGCTTGATGACGTCGCAGTTGACCCTCCCGCAGGCGCCATGGAAGATCTGCACTCTACTGTCGTTGGTGGCTGAATGAGCTTCTATGTGAGGAACATGTGCTTGTTTCTGGCCCTCAGGTGCTTAGTGACGTCACTTCCGGCCCTCCGCAGGCGTCCTGAACGCTCACTTTGGCCCTCTGAGATGAGTGAGACAGCCCTGCTCTAGGGCCTGTGCGAGGGGGGGGGCATGAAGAGAGCCGTTGCTAGGCAGCAGAAGGGGATGGTGGGCGGAGCCCTGAGGGCCGTTTAGGGTTCCCAGAATGCAGCGCGCGAGTCGCCGGTGGGCGGGGCTAGGCGAGCAGGTGTGGGGTGCAGGAGGTACCTGAGCGAGGTGAGCGGGCCCTGGGAGAGGGGGCGAGATGCCCGGTAGGCGCAGAGAGGGGCGGCTGAGCGAGGGCGCAGAGGGCGTGAGTGAAGGACTGGGCTGCCTTCCAGCTGCAGGGGGAAGGGGAGCAGGAGTCACGGACTGCCTGTCTGTGGCTCCAGCCTGGTGTCTCCCCCACCGCAGGGGGCGGGGGTTGCACAGGGGAAGCTGCCTGGGGGGGCGGGGGTTGCACAGGGGAAGCTGCCTGGGGGGGCGGGGGTTGCACAAGGGAAGCCCCCCCATTTAGAGGAGAGCCTCTGATAGGGAACTGCTTTGCCTGCAGGAGATCCCAGGTTCATCCACAGTTAGCATCCGTTGGGAAAGACTTCAGGTAGCTGATTGCCACTTAGTATAACCACTAGGCTTCACTTCCATTTTCACAGAGTTTCCTATGCAGCAATGTTGGAAGCTTGCTTGCTGAGTCAGATCCCTGTGTCATCCTGCTGACTGACAAACAATTCTCTCTGCCTTTGGTTGAACCTGGGTTCTCCTGTGTGCAAAGCCATTCTGATACAGCTTCTGTCTGTATCAGACAGACAAAAGAAAATATTTCTTTACTCAGCGCGTGGTCGGTCTGTGGAACTCCTTGCCACAGGATGTGGTGCTGGCGTCTAGCCTAGACGCCTTTAAAAGGGGATTGGACGAGTTTCTGGAGGAAAAATCCATTATGGGGTACAAGCCATGATGTGTATGCGCAACCTCCTGATTTTAGGAATGGGTTAAGTCAGAATGCCAGATGTAGGGGAGAGCATCAGGATGAGATCTCTTGTTATCTGGTGTGCTCCCTGGGGCATTTGGTGGGCTGCTGTGAGATACAGGAAGCTGGACTAGATGGGCCTATGGCCTGATCCAGTGGGGCTGTTCTTATGTTCTTATGTATCGGGGGTGGAGGAGGATCATTGGGCCATCCACTCAGTGTGTGATTAGTCTGTGGAACTCCTTGCCACAAGGTGTGGTGATGCATCTGGCCTAGATGCCTTTTAAAGGGAATTGGACAAATTTCTAGAGGAAAAGTCCATCATAGGTTACAAGCCACAATGCGTATGTGCAACCTGTTGATTTCAGAAGTAGGCTACCTCAGAATGCCAGATGCAAAGGGAGGGCACCAGGATGCATGTCTTCTGTTGTCTTGGCTGCTCCCTGAGGCATCTGGTGGGCCACTGTGAGATACAGGAAGCTGAACTAGGTGGGCCTTTGGCCTCGTCCAGCGGGCCTCTTCTTATGTTCATCTAACTCAGTGTTGTCATTGGCAAGTAGTTCTCTGCCTGTGGTTGAACCTGGGATGTCCTGCCTGCCAAACAGTTCCTTATCAAAGGGGGAAGGGAGCTGAGGGATGATTTTCACCTGAATCTGCTATTGCCTCTTTCCAGCCACCACCTCCCTCCCTGAGTCCAAAAATGATTTACTTTTTGTGATGCAGTAATTGTTAAGTAGGTTCCACTTCATGCACACGCTAAGCAAATCATTCCCACGCTTACCATGCAATGAGCATAGTAAGAGGTTTGGGGGGGCAGGGCAGTTAGCACAAGGGTGGTGGACCACAGCTGGCAAGAACAGTGTATCAGGTCATGCCATCCCTCTGTATCTGTTGTTCAAAGTGATCTGGGAGCAGAAAAAGAGATGTGCTGTTCTAACAATTGTTTGGCAGGCGGCGTTCAACATTCAGCAGTGTATCTTCTCTGCTGTGCCTTCCCATCCACCTCACTTCCTTGCTGCTATAAAATTTCACAGCTTCTTGCTGGTATACACCAAGGATCACTTCACACATATTCTTAGGCACACTAATATAAGATTTGAATGCAACAAACATGTTGGGGAATGCATGTACTATAAGATACTTTTTCAGCATGACACAGTTGATAGTAGCCTTTTCTTGGGCATGCACTTGGTGTTTAATCTGCATTAACTGCCATGTAGCTTATGAAATGACCCCTCAATGTCAATTTAGTAAAACTGACTTTGTGCGACTCATCATGCACATGCTAATCTCATCTTCTACAGAACAGCAAGAGCTGCAAAGTGGTATCTTCTTGACTTGGTTTGGACATAATTAAAAACTATAGTTTCCCACTACATGAACGGACCCTGGAGAGCCACTTGTTGGCATGTTTCCTCCTCTGCATGTCTCCTCTGCTTGTGAAACTGGCAAGCCTGGCTTGTTTAAACCATGACTCTTGCAAAACTGGAAATGGTGGTATAACGCTGGCTTCCAAGTCCAGACATGAAACCAGAATTTGAATTTGGCTTCACATTCTGGTTTGGAAGCCAGAGTTAAACCACAGCTTTGCATGAATCACAGAGAATCACAGAGAAACATCATAGCTCTGTTATGAGCTTAGAAGGGTGTGCAGGAGTCCAGAGGTTTTTGGGTTTTGTACATGGCCTATGAGACTATGGTTCTCATTACATCTGACTTGGGCTACAATGAAAATGTATTGTGAAATGCAGAAAGGAGCTCAGCACCATACACGCACTGAGGCTGCAATCCTAAACACGCCTCGGAGTAAGCCTCTTTGAACACAATAGGACTTGTTTCTGAGTAGACATGCATATGATCATGTTGTGAATTGGGGCAGCTTGGTAGGAGTAAAACAAGGAAGAAGGCAACCTTTGTTAAAGCAGTAATGACTGATCAGAAATAGAATAATTGCTAGAAAACTATGAAATTCTGAAAAATTAGACAAGCTGAGGAAAAAGGATATTGGCATTTTGAGATGTACCCACAGTGAAAACACTGAGTAATGCAGAGTAAGAAACTTGAGGTGCTTCTAGGACACTGTTTATGTCACAAATGCCCAAAGGTAGCTTTGTTCAGTACAGTCAGAAAAATGAGACTGACTAGTTTGAGACTGACTTACTGGCTCACCAGTTTTTGTGCTTTTTTTCATCTCTTTGTTTTAAGAAAACGGATTCTCAGTGCTGGCAGGCCTTCTCATTAAGCTTTCTCTCTGATAATTGCAGAATGGCTGAAGATTTAATAGACAATGGGCCATATGTACCCTGATGGCATTTTATTTGTGGAGAGATGTGGTCAGCTATGGCATCCGAATCTGAAAAGGCCCATGCTCTTCTCCATTCCTTCAGCACACTGTCTGTTATTTCAAGCCTAGGACTGGGGATTTTCTGCTTTGTGGCAGATAGACTGCTGCAGTTTACTTTCATTCGACAAAATGACTGGCTGCGAGCGCTCTCTGATAACACTGTGCATGGTGTTGTGGGATTGTGGTCTTGGGCAATAGTGATTGGACTCAAGAAGAAAAGTGACTTTTCAGAAGTTCTTTTAGCTGGTTTCCTCTCCTCCATGATTGATGTGGATCACTTTGTTCTAGCTGGCTCTCTTTCGTTACAGGTAAGCAAAACTACATTTTAAAATGACTTTTACTTTCTTATATTCCTCATATTCAACTCTAAGACTACTTATTATTTATTCTGCACTTTGCTCCCTGAAATGGAGATGGCTAACAATCCAGTTAAAAAAATACAATGAAATAGAAAAGAACATAGATCAGATAAGTAACAACCAGCAAAAAACAGCCGCCAATTCAAACTATCCAAACAGCAAGACCAACGCACAAACACAAAAATAGCCAGAAAATTCATTCTGAGAGAGCAACTATTGGAATAAGGAAGCTAATCATCACAAAGGCTTTATAGTTGAAATCTATAGAGAAACCTCTGTGTAAATTAGTTTGTTTGCCTTACTATTACGGTTGCAAGCTTTGTCTTTAGCTGCTCTGAGAAGTTTACTTGAAGAATGAGTTATAAATTTCCTAAATACTTTCATCATTTTTACTCAGCTTACTAAACTAAAACTAAAGCTTACACATTACAGCTTGCTTTCATTTGACTGATGGCACTGAAGGTAGGCTCTCCTGATGTGTTATCTCCTTTCTACTTGTCTTGGATTTGGTGAAAAAGAAATTGTGATTTCTTTTTTCAAAATGTTTCTATTAAACTTCTTAAATACACTCAGTTATGGGACTGTGAAACTAAAGCTGTAAAATTACAAAGGCACAAAACTGTGAGAATAGCATACAACATGCACCTTGATGACCAAAGCTGCAATCTTATGCACGTTTAATTGGGAGTAAGTCTTCAGTGACATTTACTGTGAAGTAGACATGCATAGATTGCACAGTGCTCAAACAGTGGGTAGATAGGATGATCCATCCACAGTGTGGTCAAAGATATGATCAATCTTATACGCTGTACAGCACAAAGACACAGAAAAAGGAATTTCTTACCTCAGTTGAGCATGTCCCTCAAAAAAGAGTAATCTTGGTATGCTGAATGTGAATAATTCCCATTTCTGTTAGCAAGTGAACTAAAGGTAGACCAGGTACCCTGAGGTATAGCCTCAATGTATGCAGAAAGGTGTCACTTAGGAGAGAAAAAGGAGTTTCCTCAAGAGAGAATAACAATATAGTAGGTTCCTTTCTGCAGACACTGATGACTGGGAACAGAAAAGAATGGCAAAGGAATTTTCTCTTCATTCTTATTTTACACTTTCTCTACCCATCCTCTAAGCCAGGGGTGTCAAACTTGTTTCATACTGAGGGCTGAATAGCATTCAGGATGCCTGCTGAGGGCAGGAAGTGATGTCATTAGTCAGGAATTGATGTCGTTAAACAGGTCATAATAAAAAATAAGTACTTTTTTCTTACTTAGGAACTCATTAGCTGGAAACAACAGAAGAGAAAATATACAAATCTTGATCAGATTTCAAGATATGAGAGAGCCCAATTTTCACGTGGCCTGCCCTTTCAACAGTAACACCACAGTACTGCTCAGCAGATAAGAGCCTAAGGCAGGATAAAAAGCTTCCGCATCCAGCCCCTGGACCTTATGTTTGACACCCCTGCTCTACTCTAATGGTTCTCAAACATTTTAGCACCAGGATACACTTTTTAAAATGACACTCTATCACACAGGTGTCAAACATACGGCCCATGGCCTGCTAGCTCCAAACATACGTCCCGCAGCCTTCTTGCTCCAACCATGACCGAAGCAGAGTTCTGAGGGCCGGGGATGCCGCATGCAGCATCCCCAGCCCTCAGAATGACTTTATGAGGCCTCATAAGACATTAAAAGGTCACATATGGGTTTTCGGAAATATACAGTTGATAGACTTTTGTTTACGTGAAGAGAATAAATTCAATACAGTTTATGTTTTGAACTTCATAGCAGTCTTTCAGGAAATACTGTCTTCTGGTTAGCTACCCTGCTTTTTGTAGGGAGAGAATGTTGTCTGTTTTATTCCAAGAAACTGGTTCCAAGAGTAAAATATTTTAAAGCAGCAGGGTTGAACTAGCTTCCTAACTCTTAGATTTTGATTAGCACATTTTGAAGATCCAACCTCTCCTTTCAAAACAGATGGGGATTCAGACTGTTTCCAGTAGATGGCACACTTCATAAAGAATATTATAGCAGGCAACTTTGCATGGTTTGTTTCTGTGCTTTTTCTTTCCCTGGGTGGCGTCAGGATTAGCACTGGCTCAGGGCGTGCTTGGCCTGGTCAACTCCAGAACCTTCAGTACCAGTAGACAATGATGGTAGTACCCAGTGCATCATCACAGGGCAAACATAAGAACATAAGAACAGGCCTGCTGGATCAGGTCATAGCCTCATCTAGTCCTGCTTCCTGTATCTCACAGTGGCCCACCAAATGCCCCAGGGAGCACACCAGATAACAAGAGACCTGCATCCTGGTTCCCTCCCATGCATCTGACATAGCCCATTTCTAAAATCAGGAGGTTTCAAGACACATCATGTCTTGTAAACCATAATGGATTTTTTCTCCAGAAATTTGTCCAATCTTTTAAAGGCATCTAGGCCAGATGCCATCACCACATCCTGTGGCAAGGAGTTCCACAGACCAACCACACGCTGAGTAAAGGAATATTTTCTTTTGTTTGTTCTAACTCTCCCAACACTCAATTTTAGTGGATGTTCCCTGATTCTGGTGTTATGTGAGAGTGTGAAGAACATCTTTCTATCCACTCTGTCCATTCCCTGCATAATTTTGTATGTCTCAATCATGTCCCGTTTCCCCCCCCCCCGTGCCTCTTTTCTAGGCTGAAGAGGCCCAAATGTCGTAGACTTTTCTCATAAGGAAGGTGCCCCAGCCCAGAAGTAATCTTAGTCGCTCTCTTTTGCACCTTTTCCGTTTCCATTATGTCCTTTTTGAAATGTGGTGACCAGAACTGGACACAATACTCCAGGTGTAGCCTTAAACCATCGATTTGTACAATGGCATTATACTATTAGCTGTTTGGTTCTCAATACCTTTCCTAATGATCCCAAGCATAGAATTGGCCTTCTTCACTGCCGACGCACATTGGGTTGACATTTTCATCGACCTGTCCACCACCACCCCAAGATCTCTCTCCTGATCTGTCACAGACAGCTCAGAACCCAACAGCCTATATTTGAAGTTTTGATTTTTTGCACCAATGTGCATGACTTTACACTTATTTACATTGAAACTCATCTGCCATTTTACCGCCCATTCTGCCAGTGTGGAGAGAACCTTCTGGAGCTCCTCACAATCAATTCTGGTCTTCACCACTCGGAAACATTTGGTGTCGTCTCCAAACTTAGCCACCTCATTACTCACCCCTGTTTCCAGGTCATTTATGAAGAGGTTGAAGAGCACAGATCCTTGGGGCACATGCTTTTCACCTCTGTCCATTGTGAAAATTGCCCATTGACACCCTCTCTCTGTTTCCTGGTCTTCAACCAGTTCTCAATCCATGAGAGGACCTGCCCTCTAATTCCCTGAACTGTGGAGTTTTCTCAGTAGCCTTTGGTGAGGGACCGTGTCGAACGCCTTCTGAAAGTCCAGATATATAATGTCCACGGGCTCTTCCGCATCTACATGCCTGTTGACCTTTTCAAAAATTCTGAAAGGTTCGTGAGGCAACTCTTACCCTTACAGAAGCCGTGTTGGTTCTCCCTCAGCAAGGCTTGTTTGTCCATGTGTTTTGAGATTCTGTCTTTGATGAGGCATTCCACCATCTTACCTGGTATAGATGTTAGGTTGACTGGCCTATAGTTTCCCTCGTTCCGCCTCCTTCCTTTTTTAAAGATCAGTGTGACATTTGCTATCCTCCAATCCTCTGGCAATGTGGCTGTTTTGAGGAACAAGTTGCATATTTTAGTCAAGAGATCAGCAACTTCATTCTTCAATTCCTTAATAACTCTTGGGTGGATGCCATCTGGGCCCGGTGACTTATTAATCTTTAATTTATCAATTAGGTCTGAAATATCTTCTCTTTTAACCTTTGTTCAACTTAATTCCTTGGTCAGGAGGGGCCGTTCAGGCAGCGGTATCAGCCCGAGGTCTCTGCTGTGAAGACAGATGCAAAGAACTCATTTAATTTCTCTACCATCTCCAAGTCTCCTTTTATCTCCCCTTTCCCTTCCTCACCATCAGGGGGTGAGGTTCCATCACCATTCTCAGCAAGCAGGGGGTGCCCACTGGAGGGCTTTTCACTAGGTCACCCATCAATCTGACACTAGCACTACCTCTCTCCCGCTCCTAAAAATGCATCTGAGCTAATATGCTACAATTGCTCATTGAAAGCCAGGACCTCAAAATCCTGGGGCATTCCGTGTACAAATGCTTTTATGCGAATGCCCGAAGTCTACGAGCAAAGGTGGGAGAACTGGAATGTCTGGTGACAAGGGAAAATATTGACATAGTGGGCATAACGGAAACCTGGTGGAATGCGGAGAATCAGTGGGATACCGCAATCCTGGGCTAAAAACTCTACAGGAGGGACAGGCAGGGGCGTGTTGGAGGTGGGGTGGCCGTTTTATGTTAAGGAAGGGATAGAATCCAGTAAAGTAGAGATTGAAGGTGGGTCTGACTCCACCGTAGAATCTCTGTGGGTTAAATTACCAAGCTTGTGCAGCGATGTAATACTGGGGGCGTGCTATCGTCCTCCAGACCAGAAATCGAATGGGGACCTTGAAATGAAGAAACAGATCAGGGAGGTGACAAGGAGGGAAAGGGTTGTAATCATGGGGGACTTCAATTATCCTCATATTGACTGGGTCAATTTGTGTTCTGGTCACGATAAGGAAACCGGATTTCTTGACGTGCTAAATGACTGTGGCTTAGATCAGCTAGTCACGGAGCCCACCAGAGGACAGGTGACTCTGGATTTAATATTGTGCGGTACGCAGGACCTGGTTAAAGATGTAAACGTTACTGAGCCATTGGGGAACAGTGATCATGCTGCGATCCGTTTTGACGTGCACGTTGGGGGAAGAATACCAGGCAAATCTCTAACAAAAACCCTTGACTTCCAATGGGCGGACTTCCCTCAAATGAGGAGGCTGGTTAGAAGGAGGTTGAAAGGGAGGGTAAAAAGAGTCCAATCTCTCCAGAGTGCATGGAGGCTGCTTAAAACAACAGTAATAGAGGCCCAGCAGAGGTGTATACCGCAAAGAAAGAAGGGTTCCACTAAATCCAGGAGGGTGCCCGCATGGCTAACCAGCCAAGTTAGAGAGGCTGTGAAGGGCAAGGAAGCTTTCTTCCGTAAATGGAAGTCTTGCCCTAATGAGGAGAATAAAAAGGAACATAAACTGTGGCAAAAGAAATGTAAGTAGGTGATACTGGAGGCCCAGCGAGACTATGAGGAACGCATGGCCAGCAACATTAAGGGGAATAATAAAAGCTTCTTCAAATATGTTAGAAGCAGGAAACCCGCCAGAGAAGCGGTTGGCCCTCTGGATGGTGAGGGAGGGAAAGGGGAGATAAAAGCAGACTTGGAGATGGCAGAGAAATTAAATGAGTTCTTTGCATCTGTCTTCACGGCAGAAGACCTCGGGCAGATACCGCTGCCCGAATGGCCCCTCCTGACCGAGGAGTTAAGTCAGATAGAGGTTAAAAGAGAAGATGTTTCAGACCTCATTGATAAATTAAAGATCAATAAGTCACTGGGCCCTGATGGCATCCACCCAAGAGTTATTAAGGAATTGAAGAATGAAGTTGCAGACCTCTTGACTAAGGTATGCAACTTGTCCCTCAAAACGGCCATGGTGCCAGAAGATTGGAGGATAGTAAATGTCACGCCTATTTTTAAAAAGGGAAAGAGGGGGGACCCGGGAAACTACAGGCCGGTCAGCCTAACATCCATACCGGGTAAGATGGTGGAATGCCTCATCAAAGATAGGATCTCAAAACACATAGACGAACAGGCCTTGCTGAGGGGAGTCAGCATGGCTTCTGTAAGGGTAAGTCTTGCCTCACGAACCTTATAGAATTCTTTGAAAAGGTCAACAGGCATGTGGATGCGGGAGAACCCGTGGACATTATATATCTGGACTTTCAGAAGGCGTTTGACACGGTCCCTCACCAAAGACTACTGAAAAAACTCCACAGTCAGGGAATTAGAGGACAGGTCCTCTTGTGGATTGAGAACTGGTTGGAGGCCAGGAAGCAGAGAGTGGGTGTCAATGGGCAATTTTCACAATGGAGAGAGGTGAAAAGCGGTGTGCCCCAAGGATCTGTCCTGGGACCGGTGCTTTTCAACCTCTTCATAAATGACCTGGAGACGGGGTGAGCAGTGAGGTTGCAAAGTTTGCAGACAACACCAAACTTTTCCGAGTGGTGAAGACCAGAAGTGATTGTGAGGAGCTCCAGAAGGATCTCTCCAGACTGGCAGAATGGGCAGCAAAATGGCAGATGCGCTTCAATGTCAGCAAGTGTAAAGTCATGCACATTGGGGCAAAAAATCAAAACTTTAGATATAGGCTGATGGGTTCTGAGCTGTCTGTGACAGTTCAGGAGAGAGATCTTGGGGTGGTGGTGGACAGGTCGATGAAAGTGTCGACCCAATGTGCGGCGGCAGTGAAGAAGGCCAATTCTATGCTTGGGATCATTAGGAAGGGTATTGAGAACAAAACGGCTAGTATTATAATGCCGTTGTACAAATCTATGGTAAGGCCACACCTGGAGTATTGTGTCCAGTTTTGGTCGCCGCATCTCAAAAAAGACATAGTGGAAATGGAAAAGGTGCAAAAGAGAGCGACTAAGATGATTACGGGGCTGGGGCACCTTCCTTATGAGGAAAGGCTGCGGTGTTTGGGCCTCTTCAGCCTAGAAAAGAGACGCCTGAGGGGGGACATGATTGAGACATACAAAATTATGCGGGGGATGGACAGAGTGGATAGGGAGATGCTCTTTACACTCTCACATAATACCAGAACCAGGGGATATCCACTAAAATTGAGTGTTGGGCGGGTTAGGACAGACAAAAGAAAATATTTCTTTACTCAGCGTGTGGTCGGTCTGTGGAACTCCTTGCCACAGGATGTGGTGATGGCGTCTAGCCTAGACGCCTTTAAAAGGGGATTGGACAAGTTTCTGGAGGAAAAATCCATTATGAGGTAAAAGCCATGATGTGTATGCACAACCTCCTGATTTTAGAAATGGGTTATGTCAGAATGCCAGATGCAAGGGAGGGCACCAGGATGAGGTCTCTTGTTATCTGGTGTGCTCCCTGGGGCATTTGGTGGGCTGCTGTGAGATACAGGAAGCTGGACTAGATGGGCCTATGGCCTGATCCAGTGGGGCCGTTCTTATGTTCTTATGCTGTTTTATCTTGTTAATATTCATTTTTCTTTTAGCTTAATCATGCATATTTGGTTTTTTACTATTTAAATGGTGGTCTGGCAGAACTGCACCAAGACTTTGACTAAGGTAGTTTCTGAAGATTGTAGTTGGACTTGGATGGGTAAATGAAATTACTGAAAGTATAGTCTTAATGTTCTATTGATTTGCAGCATGCTGCTGTTGGTTCCTGTTAGCGTTAAGGATTGCCTTGCCAGATCCAGGTGAAGAGTCATTTAGTTTATAACTGTGTCTTCGGCAAGAGACAGCCAGGTAACCCACCCTCCCACCCAAAAACGTTCACAGGCATGGGATGTTAGTAGAAATAGCCACTCTCCATTGGTTGTGATGGTGATGATGTACCATGTGTGTGCATAGTGCTTTTCAAGGGTTCAACAATCTGAAATCAAGGGAAGGGGAGGCAACAATAAATGTGGTAAGAACATGCACTTATTTTATTTACAAGTTGTTGGGCCTGGTTAAGCCTGACATTCTCTGGCATTTGATGTTTAGAATTTATTTGCTTCTGAAGTTGAACATGGCAGTTCCATTGAAAATCTACTCAAAATGGTCTGCTATCCAACAGTCAGACAGAAGAAGATAATTTCTGAGAAAATATTTTAAACGTTTGTTGTTTTGCAAATCTTGAAATTAATACAGTACTCTCTCTCTCTGTGTGTGTGTGTGTGTGTGTGTGTGTGTGTGTGTTTTCCACTTGAAACTACATCATATTGTATAAATTTTCCAGTCACTCAAAGATAAAAATTTTATTGTAAACTTACCTGCTTAGATGTTCCTCTGGTCTAGCAGAAAACCATGCTGTATTGTGCAGAACTTACCTTGCACAGTGCAGGGTGCCCTCCTAGCAATTAAGTGAAATGAAGAAAGTACAATAGATCAAACAAAATATTCCAGTATCTCTAGCAACCCATCCCAGTTGCATACAGAAAAGAATAAATAATGTCTAGTATGGTTTGATAGTGTATATACAGGTTGAGACTAATTATTCACATGGGTTCTCTTCCAAGCACTCATGTGGATGGCAAAAAACGCACTATAGCAAATCAATTGAAAAAACAAAGTTTCTTTGTTTCCTTGATTTAAAAATAGCCTTGTTGACCTTTGTGATGTAAGATAAGAGTCATTAACAAGACAATCCATCAGTCATTCCTCCAAGAGCTTACAAAGAGCTGAGAGGTACACTCAGCCCCTCCCTTGACCAATGCAAAGTGATCCCCTTTCTTTCATGTGTTCAGAGGGAAGGGAGAGGACTTCGAGAAGCATTGATGGATTCTCAGCCAGCTGCCCCCCCCCTCTCTCTCTCTCTCTCTCTCTCTCTCTCATTAACGAGGCTATTGTTAAAGGACTACTCAGTTTTTTAAACTGATTTTAAAGGGATGCATTTTTCCCCTTCTCAAGGGATCAGCATGTTCCTTCTCATTTGCAGGGGCCATTCATGTTGAGTCAAATCTGGGTATATAAAATCTGTGTATAAATATGTGTATAAAGGCTGGACCTGTAGTGCTGTTCATGTCCAAGTCTCTTCACAAATAATGAAAACATACGTATATAGACTTGCTAGTCCTAGTGTCTAAAACAGACACAAGGAAAGCACAAAAGATGGTGAGGAAGTGGAAGGAAGGATAAGCTGTGGAAGAAGGTTCAGTTATTTCAGGTATGCTGTGAGGACTGTCTCTTAGACATAACTGGCTTGATCACAGTTAGAACCATAGTAACCAAGGGCTTAATGATTATGTTCTCATGCTTCACCAGTGTCAGTGATGGCTCTATTCTGAAGTAGCAGAGGATGTTGTGGTGAATTTAGTATGGCATGAAATCTGAAGAAGTTTGGGGTTTTTGCTAATTTCTGTTGAATGCAGATAAATCCATACAGTGGCGTATGTAGCGCCATGTTACCTGCAGCGGCCATTCCCATCCCCCCGCTGTTAGCTGCTCAAAGCCATGGGTAGACCTGGCCTCCACCTTGAGATCCCCCAGTGGAGGGGCATGTCTACCTGGAATTTGAATCAACAGGTAGACACAGCCTCTGCCTCAAATTCCTCTGGGGGAGGCCAGGTCTGCCTGGTATTTGAATGCAAAGTAGGCCAGACCTCTGCATTGAGGTTCCCTACAGAGGAGGACAGGTCTACCTGGCATTCAGAGGGACAGGAAAGCTCTCACTACTTTATAGCGTGCACCTGGGGCAGACTGTCCCTCCCTTCGCCCTTGGTACACTACTGTCTCCATACATTTCCCGCTATTAGATGCCATTTTTTTCTTCAAATGCAAAAATTGCACACTGTGTTTTTCCTCTCCATAGGCTGCCCTGACACTTCCACGAAGACCATTCCTTCACTGTTCTACTTTGATTCCTGTTGTGTGTCTGATGGCAAAATTTATTATGCACCTTTTCAAGCTGAAGGATTCCTGGTGCTTTCTTCCCTGGATGCTCTTTATCTCCTGGGCTTCGCATCATGTTCGAGACGGAATTCGTCATGGCCTGTGGATCTGCCCATTTGGAAAGACTGCTCCCCTGCCTTACTGGCTTTATGTGGCTATCACAGCATCTTTACCTCATTTCTGTTCTTTTATTATGTATTTAACAGGAACCAGTGAACTGATGTCTATAAAACATGGGGTTCGAATTGATGTCTAAAAACATGCTAGATTTTGTTTGCATCACTGAAATAATTCTGAATTAGAGATGAATATAATTGCAATAGTGATTCCCTGAAGCCACTGTTGCACTTCTGGTTTAACCCATTGTTGCCTGGCCCATACGTGTACACATTTGGTCCTTGTTGCTTATATGCAACGTTGGGCAGAAATGGTTAATATCCAAGCAACCTCTTAATTAGCCTCTCCTCTCGTAAGCGTTTTCTTTTGTGGATTCCAAAACTGGTTAGATATTTTGTAAGAAATTAATAGCAGCTACTGCTCCCATCTGTGTCCTTCCTTCCTTTCTTCCCTCCCATAGTGATGGAGGGAAGAATCAATCCCTTGTGTTTTTCAGTTCTAGTTTCATGAAACAGTTAAATGCTTTCAGCTTCCGCATAACCTTTGACCTGGAGCAAGGCTCACAGAGCTGGGTACATAAGCAACCATAGGAGGAGGGTCACAGCTGGGAAATGGAGTGGCATGGACAGCCTGCACCCACAGTGCATATTTGTCTTCTAAGGATGAATCAAGTGAGAAGCATAAGATGGATTCCTTCTAGACCCCAGGTGTTGCTGGATATTAGTGATTCCAAAAGTTTTCCTGCTTCTGTCTTCTCTGCAGTAGACTAGAGCCTTGACTAATCTCCTAAGCTGAATCCATTCACTTTGAGTTGTCATATGTATTGCACTTTAAAGATGGGAGCACTATGTAGGATGTGGAGCACTACCAATAAAAATTCAACACTGCTGAGAAGAATCCAACAGCAGTGTTCTTGCACTTGGTGTACTTTAGGAGTTAGTAACTGGAAGTCCATAGCCAAAGTGCCCCCTTCCCCAGCACTGCCTGGCCCTTTTATGTTTTACACTAGAGACAAAAGAGATAAGAAACTTACATCTCTGACGACAAAATAATGGTAGCAAGCCAAGTGTTTTGTTTCTCTATTACAGAGATGTCACATGTTTAGTATTTAAAACATTTGAAAGATTATCTGGTTTTAGGATTAAGGGATGTGATCTTGCTAACAATTAAAGGAATGAAATTTATTGTTTCAGATTCCTATTTATAGTCAATAATAAAAGCATTTAAGATCTTCACTGGAATTGCAGCAGAATGCAAATAGTGCTGGAGAGGTAAATACAGTTTGAAGAGGTTTCTTTCTGTATTTTCCAATTTATTGTACAAGGCCTCTTGTACTGAAAGTACAAGCTTTCAGTGAATTTAATAGTACTTTTGGCTTACACCACATACCATTTTACAACTGTACAATTTTATTTTATTGGACGGGGGACCAGCTGTAGTTACTACTTGTCAAGCATTGCTGTAGTGCAACTGTGGTGAATGACTTCCCATGGTACTTTGAGCTATCAAAGTACAGTGAAATACAGTGGCATGTTCACAAAAGGTGAATTGACTGAAGACTTATGTGTTCCCCATTGTCTTGGCAGTTTTCCACAAGATTAATTTGTGTTTAAACTACTGTAAACATTTTGTTTAAAAGCACTTCTATAAACAATGGCAATTCTAGTTGCCAGCATTAGTTGTGGGTTTTTTTTTATAGAACAGCCTCAGTAGAGGCAGACATTCCTAGAATAAGTGCATACAAAAGTAAAGAGAGGCCTTTGTGCATTTTGTGTGTCTTATGGCTCCCATCAACAGTATCCTAGATGGTCCAAGAGAGGACCAGAGATGCAAAATGGCCAGATGTGGTGAAAACGATGCATAGATGCATAAAGACCAGTGGTTCTCAAACTTTTAGCACTGGGACCCGCTTTTTAGAATGGGAATCTGTTTGGACCCACCGGAAGTGATGTCATGACTGGAAGTGACATCATCAAACTGGAAAATTTTTGACAGTCGTAGGCTGCAATCCTACCCATACTTATCCAGGAGTAAGTCCTATTTACTATCATTGTTAAAAGCATATACAGAGTAATCTGTTAAAAGTACAGATCTGTAACATTTCCCCAAATGTAGTCACATACCTTGAAGTCTAATATATTTTTAAAAAATTGAAATGAATGGGGACCCATCTGAAATTAGCTCATGACCCACCTAGTGGGTCCTGACCCACAGTTTGAGAAATTGTAGTGGACAATCCATACTAATGCAGAAAGGATACATTTGGGGCCACAGAGTAGGGGCCAACATAGGGCCCATGTGACTTAGAATCTTGGCATGTCTATAGCTTATGTACAGAGCTCTTGTTAATAGGGGTGAAGTTGTCTGGCACTTCCTATTTTTATTCAGTGCCTTTCTACACATGACACAGTGGCAAATCTAGTGTTCACGGCTACACGTACACTTGAAAGCAACACTTAAATCCTGGTTCTCTGTTCAGTGTACATGTGTGATAAACATGTTTCAAAATGGGTATGTTTGGCGTTAAAAGAGTTGTAGCTGTGTACATTTTTAAGTGTACCCCTTAAAATTGTTACATGTGAATCAGCCCATAAGTAGAGATACTGGCATAGTGTGGAGAAGAGGGACTTGTGGGAAAAACTTGATTTTTCTGAGTCTGGCAACATCTTCCTTTATGCCTTAATGTGACTTGCATGCTTGAAAAGTTGGAGTGAGCTGTGAGGTTTTACTGATGCTTTTGGGCTTTGCACAGCATGTCTCTGTCTGTCTGTCTCTCTCGGATCAGTGAGAAACAGCGTATTGTTAAAGCATTATTTGTATATAGTTTATATCACTACAGTGAGTTTGAATGTTTAAACTTTATATTCCAATCTTATGTGTTTTAAAATTGAGAGTATCAAATGTCACTGATTGAAACCTGTAATGTCCAATGTTTGGGGCCTTCCCTAATTAGGCTTTGGGATAAAGTTAACTTCAGTCGAATTCCCAGAGACCTGTATTTCTTAAACCATTTCACTGCTATCTTTTAAACCTTTGAATGATCATACAGGTGTGCCCTCTTTATCCGTGGGTTTGGAACCTGTAGATTTGACTCAGCACAGGTTCCAAACCCATGCTGGAGGGCCTCACCTCCTGGACACCACTGGAAATGCAATATTGGTCGCATCCTGGAGGGTTTATGAGGACTATGGAGGCCATACATGGCCTCCCTGGGCCTCAAAAGGTCTTAGAAGGCCTGCCAGAAGACTTAGAAAGGCACTTTTGGTTTTAACTAAACCGGAAGTTCTAGCAGAAGGCTCCAGCAGGCCTTCTAGGTCACAGGGAGGTTGTGCGGGGTTGTAGCTCTCTTGAGGAAGCTTCTTTTAAATTGTGTAAACATGTAGGATAGAGTGTTCATACAAAGTTAGTATGTATGAGGCTGCAGGTTTTATTCCAAGCATCTCGGTTTATGCAGTGTTAGATAAAGAACTAAGAAAGGGTTCCGTCTTATCTGCCTGGTCACCCGGGCATGCAGTCCAAAGTTACAAACATCAGGAGAGCTACAAGGAATGCATAAGAACAGAAACCCTGCTGTATCAGGCCAAGAGCCCATCTAGTCCACCTTCCTATATGTTACAGTGGCCCACCAGATGCCTCTGGGAGCATTCACAACAACAAGATACCCATATCCTGTTGCAACTTCCTTGCATTTGGCATTCAGATATAGGCTACCTCTAAAACCTAGAGGTTGCATATCGTCACCATGGCTTGTAACCTGTGATGTAGATAAATCCGTCTAACCCCCATTTAAAGGCATTTAGGCTAGGTGCCAGCACAATGTCTTGTGGCAAGGAGTCCCACAGATTAATTATGTAACGGGTAAAGAAATATTTCCTTTTGTTTTTTTCACTCTCCTGCCAATCAATTTTAGCCTATGTCCCCTGGTTCTGGTGTTGTACAAGTGGGAATAGAAAGCATCTCCATTTTTTTCTGCCAGTTTTTATGACTCCATCCAAGTCATTGGTGCTCCATCTTGACATTGGTGCTCTAAATCACTGCACACTGTGTGCATCATGCACACAATGTTCTTTCCATTGTGGCTATTACAAAACCACTTCCTCCCAGCACATCACCACAGTCACTCCCACTTTTTCTAGGTGTAATTATAGCAGACTCACTTTCCTACTACACTCATCTCAAACTAGAATCTAGAACGCCTGTAAGAGTTGCTGTGGCTGACTTTAATATATGTAGATGCTTCCCTGCAGCTGCTTATCCTTCTTTGTGGTGGTGTTAATGCACAAACTGTAGGGTGGGAAAAATGGGTCATGAGGTGCTCCTGCTTCAACAGGGTGTTGTTGAGAAATAGAACCAGGAATTGTGAAGTCCATTGCCCAAATAGTTTTTTAAAAGTCAGCTTCCTGCTCCAGCTTCATTCTAGTGTTTCATATAAGGGTTCACTCTGCCCCATTCCATCTGTCCCAGACTTGAATAATATTATTTATTTCAAGACTTGCTGTTGTAACAGTTAATGATCCTTGGTTGGATGGATCGCTGTTCTGGCTCAGCATGAAACATCTTGTATGTCTGGCATGCAAATGTATAAGCTACAGCCAGACTAAGAGCTCTGTCTCCTAGGAAGTGATGGGATTTCTCGTAGTCTCCTTTTATCCTGTTGGACAGGGGTCAGCAACCTATTGCCCAAAGGCCAGGTCTACCACCTGAAATCTTGCCTATAGTCCCAGAAAGATACATCCACCTGACTTGCAATGGTTCTAAAAAAGAATTCAAGTTTGTAATTCTACCTCTGTAAGGCTTACAGTGTAAGCAGACCAAGGGCAGAAGCTTCCTTTTAGTGTCAGTCTGGGCATGTATCTCTCTAGGCCATGCCCAACTCTTTTTTCTTAGCTCTATGGCCTAATCAGGAGATTTCCCCATGAGTATCAAATATGCATGAGTTCTTTCTACTAACTCTTTCTTCTTAGCTCTGTGGACTAATCAGATTTGCGCATGTGCATCAAACACACGTGTTCTTACTGTTGACAGACCTGATGTCCAGCCCCTATTCAGAAGAAAGTTGCTAACCTCTGCTATAGGAGGTTCTTTCTACAGTATTCTTTTTTTAAGATCCAAGTGAAATCTGTCTTTATAATTTGGTTGTCAGGGAGCCAACATTCTTCCTGAAACTTCTTTTCCCAGAGTCTTTTGCAAATGCACAGAGGTTCCTTGGCAAATACATTAACATGGAAGGGATTCCCTGAAAAAGCTTGAAAAACACTACATTCATGGTTTGAATTTTACTATGCCATTTGAAAGAAAGTTTAAAGTACATAATGGGTGTATATATTAAGCCTAGATCTAGTAAACTTACCTATGCCAGTATTTTTTTTCTGGGAGGAGTATTTGTGTTTCATTTGCGATGTAGATTCTACGTAAATGGTGCATGTCAGCTGATGGTTTGAGAGTGGTGGGAAAAGGGTTGCTTCAACCTGAATCTAATAGTGTTCTGCCCTCTTCCAGGAAGTTGCAACACTTTTCATAAGTGGTACAGCAGTGTTTCAGAAAGTTGTCTGCTGTTACTTCTCCCTACTGGCTGTTTTCATACTATTCCACAAGGGCACATTTCCTTCTCAGCAAGTTATGTAGAGGTGTACCCTACTGATTCCTGCAATGGAACTTATGGTACTGGTATCACTAGTCTCTGTATTCATTTGCAGCATCTACATAGACCCGGGTCTCCAAACCGGGGGCCAGATGCGGCCTGCGGAGAGCCTCTATCCAGCCCGCAGCCAGTCTCTGATCCCCTGAGAGCCTCTGGCCCAGTTGACCAAACACAACCAGAGTTGTGCTGGTGGGGTGGGGGAATGGGGGTCCATTTAAGTGTATGTGCTTTATTTCTTGGGCTGTGTTGGAGAAATCCTGGACATTTGAGCCCATTCATTCATTTCAGTCATTCATCTAAGTTCCATCTCTAATGTATTTATTTAAATTTTAAATTTCATTTTTTTTTCCGGTCCTCGACACTGTGCCAGATATTTGATGCGGCCCTTCGGCCGAAAAGTTTGGAGACCCCTGACATAGACAATCAAGTCTGAGCTGAAACTCAAGTTTCCTGTGTTGGATTGCTAATTCTAATGCTAGGTAGTAGGTAGTTTTGGATGCAAAGGAACAATTCTGCTTTAAGCCATCTTTACTATGTTAAGCAGGAGTTTTATTTGAAGTTGCTTAGCACAATGCCAAATATCCTAGATTTATTTTATTTTTTGAATGAAGAGGTATATATTTTTCCTAAGTAAAATATTTTTGGAATGTGCTCATTGTGTTGAACAAACAGTGTTTAGTTTAATGACTGCACCTTTTGAGAGAGAGGTTCCACAAAGCATTAAGTGCAACATTAAATTTGTTATACTTATCTGATGGCCTTAATAAGAAAGAACAGTGGGTCCACACAAAAATAATACAATGTTTTGTATGTGTGTGAAGCTTTTTTTCTCTTTTTTAATGCAGTTGATACTCAGATGACCAGGAAAGTTTTCTTTTTTCTTTTTTAAATAGATGTACTTATGCATGGATGCCTTAACGCTTTCAGGTACACAGCACACAAAGCAGCACTTCGTTCAAAGCTTTTTCTTCCTGTACTTACTGTGAAATTACTATAGGATTCACTCATGCAGACAATGACAGATCATTTTTTGAAAGGTCTACATTTATCCACATAATTGTATTTCAGGTGAGCTTATGCAATCAAGATGTATAATTATGTATCTGTGTTTGGTTTCTTGAATTTAGGATCAGACATCTGTGGACTCTGTTTTCTGGATGGTTGTTTTCCTCATCTGTTCAGTGTTTTGTTGCTGTTGAATAATTGTTCTTTGACAACACAGACATAAACCCTCATAGAAGCAATTATCTGTTTAGCCTGCAAAACACCTGCTCCTTCCACCATTATCTGCAGTAGAGTAGGGTTGGCAAACCATTTCAGAGCCCAATCCTATGCATATCTACTCAGAAGTAAGTCCCATTAGAGTCAGTGGGGCTTACTCCCAGGAAAGTATGGATAGGATTGGGCTGTCAGTTCTGTTGAAGGAAAATGAACATTACACAAACCGCCATGGAGAGTAAAACTTAAAAGGCATCGCATTGGAAGACTGCCCCAAGAAGAGCTATTTTAGAAAATCTCTGGAAATCTTCTCTAACCAGGAACAGTTAGTTAAGCAAAACATACAACTTCTATTGCTTCTATTAAAAATAAGACTGATACTTCAAAGTTGTACAGACTTTTAGGATATATTCAGGCACATTGTTCTGTAGCTAATAGTAAAATAGACTGGTATGATGCATTCATTTGATCACTTAATCAACTTTTATTATTGACTTTGGTATTCTGGCACAAAATAATCACATATGTTTTGTGCAAATAAACTTCGTTTACACCATTTATTTACTATATAAGCTATTCTTTAGCCAAGATTGACTTCCAAAGCAGCTTTAAACTCCATCTTAAGGATGGTGTAGGCAAATTAGGGATTTATGATTATGTATGTGGCAAGTCTCTTCTGAGCCTTGACTTTACATCAGGGCAAAGTTACATGATAACATGTCACATAATTAATACAGAGCTTGGCTGTTAAGTTAGCAATAAAGGCTTGAGTAGGTGCAAGTACGTAAGTTTAAGAAACAATAATTATCCCTTGAAAATTGCTGTTTGATTGTAGAGCTGGCCAGGCAATAAAAACAAGATAAAGCAACCTTATCTTGAGCAAAGACCCAATGTGAAAGAAAGCTAATACATAATCAACTTGTTGCATAATTGCCCTGTGAAGTGGCTCCACTTTGTTATGTCATCGCCATAAATGAATTGATTTCTTAAATGAACATTGTACATTCTAATGGCCAAACTTGGATCTACAGTGTAATTCCACACCTTTTTCTGTGTCACTGATGCAAACCATGGGTTGTTTGTTAAGCTTTATTTATTATACTGTTTTGTATTTTGTAAGCTGCTTTGGATGCCCACTCGGGAGAAAGCAGGGTATAAATGAATAAATCAAAACCGTGCTAGTCCAAATCAGCTTTATCTGGATGTTGAATTTGCTCTCTTTAAAAGCAGTGTACATCCACTGTTCTGCAGCTTCTTGGTACCTACAGAATTGCTACCTAGCTGGTCTTCAGTATTTAAAATGACAGGAAACTGAAATGGTTCTGTGTTTTCTTTTTAATACACTGGTATATATTAAATCTTCATATGTTGTGCTATTCCTGGACCATAACTGTGAATAATGGACTGTTTGACTGCATTGTTTTCCTAGTTAACACTAAAGTGGCAGTAAAAATGTTTGACAAAAATGAGGTGCGTTGTGTATTTGTCATAGCTTAGCTCATCTTTTAACAACAGAGATCTCAAGTTTCTTCATTGCTTTCCATCTGTTAAATGCTTTATACAGTTGACAGCATCAGTTAAAGGATATTCCTTCGCGAAGACAGCTGGAGCATTTCTGTAGTTCAGCTTGCCAGATGCTTTATGAAGTAGAATAGTAGAATTTAAAACCATATTTTAGTAAATAAATAAAAATACCTGTGAAGTGAAGCATAATTTTAAGAACATAAGAATCATTTTTTTTGTTCAGACCCAAGCCATGTCATTTGGTACTTTGTTTCCAGCAATGACAAGCCAATTGCCACAGGCATGTACCTAGAAACCTATGGAAGTGGCCATCAGTGAACATTTACAAATCTGAGACCCTTGACAAATTACATTCTTTGAGATTTCAGGTGGAAAAGGCATATGTGATAAATCAATTGCAGTGTATGTTGGCCAGGAGTTGAGGATCCTTGACTAATGTGTAGGTCTGCTCTTGTTATGCCCCCAAAGCTAAATAATGATAGATAGTATTTAGCAAACAAAAAAAAAATGCCAGTTACCAGAGGTGCAGAGAGGTTTGCAAATGTGATACTTTAGCAAATGTGATACTTTTCCCTATCTGAAAATGAGAAAGTAAAAAGAAGGCTAAATCCATTGTTGCTTCAAAGATTTTTGGAAGACACTCAAGTGTTTTTTTCATAGATGAGATGACCATTTTAAAACTTCTGTAGGATATTTAGGGGATGCCTATCACAATTGGACACCTAGGACGCAATCCTAACCAGGTCTACTCAGAAGTAAGTCCTATTTTGTTCAATGGGGCTTACACTCAGGAAAGTGTGGTTAGGATTGCAGCCCTAGTACCTTGCCTAAAAATTACGTTTTCTGAAGGTTTCTTGAAAGCAGTGGGCTTCTCAGATTCCTTTGCAATGGATTGGAAAGTGCCGTTTACCCCTGTCTGGTGAACAGACACCCATCCCATTCCGCCCCCCCCCATCTGAGTTCACAGCGGACTTTAGAAAACAGCCAGTCCCTTGTTCTGTTCCATCAAAAGATTTGCTTCATAGACAACAGGTACTGATACAGGCATTAACAAGTGCAGGCATCAGCCAGAAGATTAAGGGGCTCCTAGGTTATTTTTGTTTGTTGCTATAGGCCCCCTCCCAAGGGATCATTTTAACCAAAGCAAGGAAAAAATTATGTCCTGAGTTGCCTTGAGCCCTTTCCTTGTGGGAAGCAAATATTTTAAATCAGAAGTGTCCAAACTTTTTGGCAGGAAGGTTCACATTGTCTCTCTGACACTGTGTTGGGGGCTGGGAAAAAATTCATTTACATTTAAAACTTGAATGAATGAAGGTCTCGTGATAGCTGAAGGCCTATAAAAGACCTTGTGCAAAGCAAGGTCAGCCTTTGTTGCCACTGCTGCTTCACAGACATGAAACAGCAAGCAGCTGAGGGAACCCTCGACCCACAGCTGGCGTGAGAGGTCGAACAGTCAGCTGTCGCACTGAGAGCAGTTGTATTGGGCCAGTGCAGACTCCAGCAAGTCTCTGGTGGGCCAGAGGCTCATTGGAGACTGGGGGCTGCCCATGGGCTGGATTGGGGGTGCTCAAGGGGCCGCAAATGGTCCCTGGGTTTGGGCACCCCTGTTTTAAATGAACATGTATCTAGAATCAGCGAAGTGAACAAAAAGGCTTGACTGAACCTCCCTGGATCTCTGCTGTGTTTTGCTTCTACCTGATCACTAGTCCAAGTCCACCCACCTGACTTGGAAGCAGTAAATTTGGGGGTCTGTTAAGTTTAAACCAGTCTGTAAGAACTTGGGGGGGAGCCTCCCCGAAATGAGTTTAAAAAGGAAATGACTGCTTGAGGTCAGTTGCAAGACAGTCAGTCCAAAGTCCCCCACCGCCCCTTTGCACAGATTGAGCCATTGAGACCTCAGATGACCAAATTGGAGAGGATGTGGCATCTGAAGGTTAGAAAGAAGTAGCAGCATCTCGAGTTCTTCCAGGAGCTGATGCGGCTCCAGCAAGCTAAGGAAATAAATAGTTGCAAAGAGAAAATCAGTGTCTAATCTCAATTATTTAGATCTAGGTCTTTTATCCTGAACACTGGGATCATTCTACAGATAGCTAAAAATTCCATCATGGATTGGGAGGAGGGACTAGTATGGCTTTGTGATGAAGAAATCCCCAGATTGCTGTGAGTGTGTGAGTTGACACACACACGGATGTGGCTTGTAGTTGCATTTTGCCCCAGAGCAACTGCATGTATGGGGCCGGCCTAAGTTAGAAAACTAGCTTGCTTTCTTTTGAAAGTTTCCTCTGACTTTAAGTACAGAATTTGTCTTCTGTATGAGGGGAAACGGGGCAGATCCAGAGGAGGCATGGGTGCATAGCCCCCCCCCCCAAACTGTTGTGCCAGCAGGGAAGGGCACTGGCCGCTGGGAGCCCAGGTTATCCACCTGGAAAAAGTGGCTCCAGGGGGCAGTCAGAATGGAAGCCCAGATCTGCCTGGCAGGTAGATCTGGGCTCTAAGTCTGGGCGAGAGCCCAGGTCTATCCACTCAGCAAACCTCAGCTGCAGAAGCCAAAGTTCAGTTGGGAGCCCTGGTTGACCTGGCCTCTGGAATAAAGGTCATGCTTATGGCCTTGGGCTTAGTCCCCATTGCTAGTGGCAGCAAGTTCCAGTTCATATCTGAGTGTGTTATTTGTGCTGTAGACATTACCCAAAGGCATGGTAGAGATGAGCTGTGATGAGGTGAGCCCGGTTTCTGCTCAGCATTATTCTAAGAATTGCCCCGCTCTGCTTTGAAGCACTTTAATCACTCTGAACCTTAGAACATGGAGCAGCTTTAAAGAATCTTGTACTACCTGTATTGCATATTGTCAGTGAGTATTGGTGTCCAGTTGTTCTGCCAAGTGCTTGCCATTGTGTGCTTTGTCTGCCCTTCCCTGTCAAGCGTCAAAGACTTGCACAATCCTAGCTAGCATCCAGGAAAGTGCTGCTTGTGGATCGTTTGCTAACTATGCATGTGGTTTTGGCCAGTACCATGTTGAAGAAACAGGCATGATGCTCTTTCCCAGGTTGGCTTCATGAACAAGGAGCAATATGAGAAAAGAGATGGAACTGGATCTGCCAAGAATCCAAGTCCTAAACACTCAAAACTCAAAGCAAATTTTCTTAAATTCTGAGCATTTCTGTGCTGATAGGAGAAGTATAAGGCATGCAGGTTGTTGAAATCATCTGGATATGGTTTCATGAATTGATTCTTCATGTGGAATAGAAATTAAATACTTGAGCTGCAATCCTGTACACACTTACTTGGGAGTAACTTTTATTGAATTCAGTGAGACTCTCTCTACACAGCCATGTATTGCAGTGTTAATTAACTAATTAGTATTACATTTGATAGATTAATAGATCTTATTTCTTAGTGCTGAGAATAAATCTTAATGATACTGTACTGTACTGATGGATAGTTGGAATCCATCAGAGAAGTAGCAACATTTAAAAAAGGGAACCTAAAAATAGTTAAAAAATTAATTAAAAAAATTACAAGAGCAAATGAGAAATATCTGAACACACTTAGAACATGCATGTTAAATTTTTTCACAGAATTGAAATTATGGGAGACTAGAATTAAAAAACAAAACAAACCAAAAACACTTGTCTAGAGAAACTCTCTAGGGAAAAAGAGTTTGGTAAAGTTTTTTTTTTGGGGGGGAGGGGAATTAAGATTTCATTTTAACAGCAACTAAGGGCATATTCCTAACCAGGTCTACTCAGAAGTAAGTCCTATTTTGTTCAATGGGGCTTACTCTCAGGAAAGTGTGGTTAGGATTGCAGCCAAAGACTGTAAGATATCATACAAAGAAGAGAATCCAACTAATGTGTTGTTTCAATTTATAGGCAGAAGGACTATAAGAAAAAGAACAGCATCAGTGAAAAACTGTAGCAAGTTGAGAATATAGTATAAGAAGGAAGCCTAGGAAATTGATAGCATTTTTTCATAACCAGTGCTGGTGACGGGATATCAATGTCTCAACAATTACTTGATATTAGGGGTGTTATGAATTTCTCCCCAGAAGTCATTCTGATCTTCATCATTCTCCTTCCAGAATAGAACAAGATGTCTTTGGGTTTTGTCATGCACCCAGTTTACCATTTGGGGAGCCATTAGTTCAGTGAATGCGTATATTGTTGTGTTTGTATATTCACTTTCAACATCTGATATAGGCCACATTGCAGCATGCATTGCAATCTTTTAATTTCATGTTCTTGGGTACAGTCCAGGCTCCTTCACCCCATGTTTGCTATTGTACAGAACTACTTGCCCCTTTCCCATGCATTACAAGGAGGGAACAGTTGCCAGAGCAGTAAGGGAAACCCTGTTTTAAAATGCCTGCATGCAACTGACACTTTCCAATGGACCCTAGAGGTAGTCTTGAGTCAATACATGGAGCAGCAATGTGGGGTGTGTACTCTGGATGCATCAGGCTGAGCAGCATCTATGAGCTTCCTGTTGTTGTTGTTTATGATAATATTGATAATATTAATATTTATTAATAAACAGCATTTATATACCACTTTTCAACAACAAAGTTCACAAAGCGGTTTACAGACAAAATCAAATAAGTAAATAGCTCCCTGACCCTGGGAGGGCCCACAATCTAAAAAGCAGCCACTAGAAAAGACACTGTGCTGGGGTGAAAAAGGGACAATTACACTCCCTCTGCTACATATAAGAGCATTCCTTGAAAATATATACATAAATATATATTAAATATATATTATATTAAATATAAGAGGACTCCTTGAAAAGTGCCTCTTGCCCAATTAGCAGGGGCTTTACAGGTCCAACTTGCTCGGGGAGGAAAGGCAGCAGCCCCTTTTCCAGATACTCAGGAAAAAGATTGCAGCAGGTTGCAGTGCCTTCCCCCCCCCCCCACAACTCTTGCTAGTTTGCTGCCTGTCCCAACCTGCCACCGAGAACCAGGAACGTGTGGTGACAATTTGTGCTGGTGAGACACTGAGCCCCGTGACACAGAAGGGATGTCGCTTCTAGAAGTGTCGTTCCCTTCTGGGTCACCTCTGATCACATCCAGAGGTATTCTGAGGCCTCCAGAAGGCCTTAGAAAGGTACTTGTGGTTTTACAAAGTTGTTCTGAAGCCCTTTCCAGCCCTCAGAACTACTTTGAACATGATCAGAGTTTGGCAGTCTGGGTCTGGTGAGGCTCTGGGGTCTAGTGACCACATGGCCCTCTAGTGACCACATGGCCCTGCCCAGAGCAGCTGTTTCAGTTGGCCTCATGGATGGGCTGCACAGAATAAACAAGCTAATCAGTGGGTATCCTATTCAAAATGACTGCAGAGTTGGAGTTTCAAACATTCATGACCCAACCTGATCCACCAGACAAACCCAACCCCAAATTCTGCGGCCCACCTCTCCCACCTTTGCAAGTACACTCACTGTCATCACCTCCACCACTAATGGAGGCAAATGACTCCATTTTGCTCCCCTCGCCCAAAATGGCTCCAAAGGGGAAGGCGAGGGGCCACTTGCACGGCATGTTCAGGCACCTGCAAAACCTAGAGCTCTGTCCCCCTTCTAGCTATGCCACTGGGCTGCCAAGAGAACACAGTCACCAAGTTTGTTATTCACATGCCCCAATCCCTTCAGATTCTCAGCTCGCATCATAATCTGTTTGGAAGGGTTAGTTAGAATAAATAGCTAGATGTCTTATAACATGCACCACAGTTAAAATCACTGACTGCCGGATGAGTTAATAGAGTCACCAGTGTGTCCCAACAGATAAGACACTTAGGACATGTGATACGCTTCTGTACACTTCCACATACTGCTTGTGTGAAGTACGAAGTTTAATTTGATTTTTGGACTTCTGCAGGTCAATTGCTGCAGAAGTCAAAGCAACCCAAAGTTACACAATCTTTGTGTTAGATCATCATACACCTGTATGTCAGGCTTACAGATACAAAGTAGAATCTTCATGCCCTCTCTTAACTTGGGTTTTGGTCAACCCAAGTTTGCTTGTCGAACAAACAATCCATTGCATAATTTTCAGCATTCCACAGTGACAATGACCTTCCAGGGATTAAAAACATCAAACATTTTGGCAATGAGACTTTTTTTTTCTCCCTCCTGCTTTTATTTTGCAAGGAGACAGGGAAACTTCATTGGGATGCTCCTCTTGCTGTGGGAAGGGAGAGAGAGGGATGAGTTGTGGGGAAGTCTGTCACCTCCCTGTAAAACAAGGGTGGGCAAACATTTTGGCAGGAGGGCCACAGCATCTCTCTGACACTGTCGGGGGTGGGAAAAAAATTAATTTACATTTCAAATTTGAATAAATTTAAATAAATTTACATAAATGAATACGTTAGAGATGGAATATATATGAATGAATGAATTTTACTGAGCTTATTTATAATACACATGAGAACTATCATACAGGCATGTAGAACCTGATGAGAACTATGAACTGTTTGCCACACACCTCTTGCACAGTGAAAACATACAGACCAAGCCAGACACACATGGAGACATAAGTTGTTCAGAGGCAATGGGGGGGGGCGTTTAAAATAATGCCTAGGGAAAAGCAGAAAGCATGTGGAGAGTATAAAATACCTTGCTCTAACTCAGTCCGCAGTTCACATCAGGCAGTTATGACCAGCAGTCACAGGCCAGCGTGGGCTCCAACAATCTCCAACAGGTCAGAGGCTCACTGGAGTCTGGGGGCTTTCTCTGAGCTGGATTGGGGGTCCCCAAGGGCCACAACTGGCCCGTGGGCCAGGGTTTGCCCACCGCAGCTGTAAAATAATGAGAGTTTAGTCTTGTACTTGCTATAAAGAAGATGGTTCATTGTGAGAGACAATGGGCTGGGGACACTTAGCATTTAACTGTAGCCCAGTGATCTATTCTTAAAACACTGGGTAGGGAGCGGATTACTGGAAGCAGAGATGCAGCAGGCAGGGAAGGGTTAATTAACCCTTTCTCTACACTCTGTTTTCCTGCTGGCTCTCTCCCTCAAGCCATTCTCCTCTGTAGGATTTCAAACCTCTGTTTCTCACAAGCATGCGTTTAACAGCCTGTGAGGGTGATGTTGAGCAGAGAAAGGGTTAAGCACTCTGTGCAACTCCCCTCCCAATTTAGGGCCCAAACCTATCCAATTTTCCAGGGCTGGGCTGGCGGGGTGTGCACTGCATCCTTTGGTGGGGAGACAGTCACAGAGGCCTCCTCAATGTAAGGGAACATTTCTTCCCTTACCTCGGGGTTGCTTTGCAGCTGCACCAGTGCTGGAAAGTTGGATAGGATTGGGCCCTTACCCTCCAGAAGTAGCTTTGGGTTACAGTAGATGTAATTTGGTGCCAAGGAACCACAAATCATTCCAAGACCAGTAGAGAAGCAATTTCATTTCTGTGGTGACTCTATAGCTACCTTTATTTTATTTACAAATTTATACCTCGCTTTTTCTCCCTCTTGGGCATTCAAAGTGGCATTTATGCCACACGCTGCCTGGAGCAAGGGAAGCGCTCCAGGCAGCAGAGAAGTTAGTTGGGGCGGGGGGAGGCATTCCGGGATAGGGAGGGCAGGGCAGGGCAGGAGAAGGAAAGGGCAGGACTGGCGGATTCTGCTCCACTGGATCCTGAACCCCATGTCAGGCCTTCTGACCTGAAATGGAGACGCTCAACTCTGCACTGGCAAAATAGCAGGCGCAGACTTGAGTAGTCCCATTTGGGGCCTGCACACTTATCCAAGGGAAGGGGACAAACATTCTCTCCCCCCAAGGAGACTCCGTCATCTACCCACATAATGCAGCACACAGAATGCAGCAGCAGCCATTTTGGTGCCACTGCTTGTCTGGACACCAGGCAGCTCAGGATCGGGCTGTTAGTAAGTCCTCAATCAAGATGGTGCAACTTGCTTTTAAGTAAACACACAGTGATTTGCCATGGCAAGAACACATCCTTTGCATCCTTCTGGACACCTGACATTCCAATCACACTGGCCAGAGAGCAAGGTCTGGGTGAAGCAACATGGAAGAAAGAATTCTTAATATGTTGAGAATAATTAAACTAGAAAACAAAATCTAATAGTGTTCAAATGTCAGCACCTTGTTCTGGTCATTTTTCTCAACTCTTTGTATTTTGGTGTCACCACCTGTCAGTCAGTGCAACCCGCATACCCCACACACACCCCCGCTGGTATCACCACTAACATTAACATGTATTGCCATAAGATATGCTGGCCATTGGCTTAGATGACTTTGAAAGAACATTTGTAAATGCATGGTGAACATGGTCGGTCAATGACTATTAGCCATGACAGCCAAGTAGAAGCCTCAGTGGCAGGGTGCCACTGAATATCAGCAACTTTGGGGGGGGGGGGGAGGTACAAGGATGGTTGTATGACCTGCTTGTGCGCTTCCCTGAGGCAGCTGGCTGGTCATTGCTGGAAACAGAATGCCGGAGTAGATGGGCCTCTAGTCTGACCCAGCAGGACTCTTCTTGCATTCGTATCTTGTGTCCCAACGTGAGCACATGAGAGAGAGTTAAATCCTGGGGATCACTAGGGAAGTGCAGGGGAGGGGAGTGCAAAGAGTACTGGGTGACCATCCAGGGGGTAACACCAAATTTAATGTCTATAAAATGTTATTAATACCTACAAGTATCATGCAACTCCGTTTTCTGACCTAGAGTCTGAAGATAAACTCCATGCCTTTCTGTGATAACACTCCTTCTCCCTCAGAATTGCTTGTCCCACTGGGGGGGCGGGGAGTTCCGCGAGACTCATAGTGGAGGAATGGCACTTCATCACTTTGAACAGTGGGGATGGGGCCAAGGCTGAAATACCACCCTGGGCGACACCAACCCTAGTGATACCACTCTACACAGCCAGCTAGCCACAGCTGCTGCTTTGGAGTCAGTGCTGCCACTTGGAGAAACCAGGCCCACATCTGGCTACATGGCCTGCCCTGGCCAAACTGGCAGGAGGCTGTTTGTGGCTGCAGGTCCACTATCAACACCATTTCCTGCTCTCAGTTCAGCAGGCCCCACACGATGGCTCCCCCTCCAATGAAACACTGAGCATAGGCTAAAGGGATAGCCTGCTTAGTCCAGCACATCTGGTCATTAACCCCTGGAAGGCCTGGACTGGGCTGGCTGCTGCACTCAACTGAGGGGCTCCTTGCCCAAATTTCTCCCTGCAAGGGGGCTGATAAATTTGATTTTGCCATATGGGGGTGTTAAATATTTTTGTGCCTTGGGGTGCTAGATGCCTTAGCTATACCACTGGGTTGTTTACACTGTACAATTATAACATGGTTTATTGTATCATTTATAAAATTGTTCAGTTTATAGTTCTCAGAGGAAGCAAAAAAGCAAGAATTATGTGCATTTTGAAACATAAACCCCCTTGTTTCAAGCAAGAGATGCCATTTCACATAGACCAGAGATGACCAAACTTGCTTAACATAAGAGTCACATATGATAAACTTCAGATGTTTGAGAACCCAATATTTAAGAAGCATTTAAATTCTTAAATATATTTACTCACTGCAAACATTAACACTTATGTTTTAATCCAGTAGACTGTCAAGTTATAATCGGTAAGTAATTTTAAAACTTGAAAATTTCTTACTTACCTTTTATACATATTAATTGTGATACAAAAAGGAGCTGAGCCAATGTATTTCTGAGAGCCGCGCATTATATATCAAAGAGCTGTGTGTGACCACCCCTGGCATACACTGTCTCTGAAAATCACAATTATTGGAAAAACGATAGAGAGAAGCAGCCACATTCCTTGTCACTAACAAAGTCCAGAAGCAAATAGCTACACATGCAGACCACTCCATCAAAGACAAAATAAATAAATAAATACCCACAACTCACCTCCCTGAATATACCAGCCAATGGCTACAGAACAAAAAGAATTATTATTATTATTATAGTATGCACTGCTGAAACAGAGACGCCTGCGTTGGCTCGGTCATGTTGTGAGAATGGATGATGGCCGGATCCCAAAGGATCTCCTCTATGGAGAACTCGTGCAAGGAAAGCGCCCTACAGGTAGACCACAGCTGCGATACAAGGACATCTGCAAGAGGGATCTGAAGGCCTTAGGAGTGGACCTCAACAGGTGGGAAACCCTGGCCTCTGAGTGGCCCGCTTGGAAGCAAGCTGTGCAGCATGGCCTTTCCCAGTTTGAAGAGACACTTGGCCAACAGTCTGAGGCTAAGAGGCAAAGACGGAAGGCCCATAGCCAGGGAGACAGACCAGGGACAGACTGCACTTGCTCCCGGTGTGGAAGGGATTGTCACTCCTGAATTGGCCTTTTCAGCCACACTAGACGCTGTTCCAGAACCACCTTTCAGAGCGCGATACCATAGTCTTTCAAGACTGAAGGTTGCCAACATGATAACAGTATTTATATACCGCTTTTCAACAAAAAGTTCACGAAGTGGTCTACAGAGAAAAATCAAATAACTCATGGCTCCTTGTCCCAATAAGGCTCACAATTGAAAAAGATGCAAAAGAACACCAGCAGGCAGCCACTAGAAAAGACACTGCTGGGGTTCGGAGGGCTATATGGTGTTTAGTGAAGTTGCCACATTTTTTGAGTTTAAAATGCACATATATCCACATGGAAGAACCACAATCTTTCACTGGTAATTCATCATGGAAAAAAGGCAGGGACTGGGGAAAAATAACATTAAAAAGCTTCTTTCAAAGGCATTTTATCCACTCAGAGGTAGAGAAGGGTTGGGAATCTGCCTTGTTTTCCTCCAAGCAGCACAAGTTGCCTGGTACTGGCTGAAGCCAGCATGGTCCTTTATGTCATTCATCAATTAGCCTATGCATACATATCTGGTGGGAGTAAGCATCACTGAACTTTTGCTCCCAAGATGCTTGCTACCTGGCCAGTCTTGAAGAAGTACTAGGGCCCAAATCCTAACCAACTTGTCAGCACTGACATAGCTGTGCCAATGGGATGTGTGCTGCATCCTGCAGTCGGGTGGTACTCACAGAGGACTTCTCAAAGTAAGGGGATGTTTGTTCCCTTACCTCAGAGCTGCATTGTCCCTACATCAGTGCTGGAAAGTGGGTTAGGATTGCGCCCTAGGTGGCAGAAGATGGAGGGAGGTGGAGACAGTGGCAAGGGCAATGGAAGGATGGGGGCGCACACACACACACACACACACACACAAAAGGGGGCAGAATGTGGGTAGAATGTTAGGCGTTAGCTGGCAACAATACACACCTTCTATACAAACCTGATGGTAACCCTTGTTTGTAAATGAGGAGATAGAAGTAATCCATCATGCAAAAACGTGAGTTGAGGTCAAGTGAATTAGAGTAGATGGGCAGAAAATCTATGCAGCGTGTAAATTTGGCTAAATGATGTCTCCCAAGTGCCACATAGCCACTTTTTATGCATAACAGGGCTAGGAAAAAGAAGTCCATTGTAATAGTGTGCTGGCTTCTGCATAACCTTCTGTTAATAGTAAATAAAGAAAATACTTCCTTAAAGCTCATGTTAAATAGGGACTGTCCCATGACTCCTTCCTCTTAGCAGGCAAACACTTAAATGCTCTTACGTTTGCTTTTAGAGTTTTGCAATCATGACAGAAACTTGACCTTATGAATCCTGCTGGATAGAAAGGCAGAATATTAATACTGTATATGTTGGCAACCTTCATTCTCGAAAGACTATGGTATTGTGCTCTGAATGGTGGTTCTGGAACAGCGTCTAGTGTGGCTGAAAAGGCCAATTCGGGAGTGACAATCCCTTCCACACCAGGAGCAAGTGCAGTCTGTCCCTGGTCTGTCTCCCTGGCTATGGGCCTTCCTTCTTTGCCTCTTTGCCTCAGACTGTTGGTCAAGTGTCTCTTCAAACTGGGAAAGGCCATGTTGCACAGCCTGCCTCCAAGCGGGCCGCTCAGAGGCCAGGGTTTCCCACCTGTTGAGGTCCACTCCTAAGGCCTTCAGATCCCTCTTGCAGATGTCCTTGTATCGCAGCTGTGGTCTACCTGTAGGGCGCTTTCCTTGCACGAGTTCTCCATAGAGGAGATCCTTTGGGATCCGGCCATCATCCATTCTCACAACATGACCAAGCCAACGCAGGCGTCTCTGTTTCAGCAGTGAATACATGATAGGGATTCCAACACGTTCCAGGACTGTGTTGTTTGGAACTTTGTCCTGCCAGGTGATGCCGAGGATGCGTCGGAGGCAGCGCATGTGGAAAGCGTTCAGTTTCCTCTCCTGTTGTGAGTGAAGAGTCCATGACTCGCTGCAGTACAGAAGTGTACTCAGGACGCAAGCTCTGTAGACCTGGATCTTGGTGTGTTCCATCAGCTTCTTGTTGGACCAGACTCTCTTTGTGAGGCTGGAAAACGTGGTAGCTGCTTTACCAATGCACTTGTTTAAAAAGACATAGTGGAAATGGAAAAGGTGCAAAAGAGAGCGACTAAGATGATTACGGGGCTGGGGCACCTTCCTTATAAGGAAAGGCTACGGCGTTTGGGCCTCTTCAGCCTAGAAAAGAGACGCCTGAGGGGGGACATGATTGAGACATACAAAATTATGCAGGGGATGGACTGAGTGGATAGGGAGATGCTCTTTACACTCTCACATAATACCAGAACCAGGGGACATCCACTAAAATTGAGTGTTGGGTGGGTTAGGACAGACAAAAGAAAATATTTCTTTACTCAGCATGTGGTCGGTCTGTGGAACTCCTTGCCACAGGATGTGGTGATGGCGTCTAGCCTAGACGCCTTTAAAAGGGGATTGGACAAGTTTCTGGAGGAAAAATCCATTATGGGGTACAAGCCATGATGTGTATGTGCAACCTCCTGATTTTAGAAATGGGTTATGTCAGAATGCCAGATGCAAGGGAGGGCACCAGGATGAGGTCTCTTGTTATCTGGTGTGCTCCCTGGGGCATTTGGTGGGCCGCTGTGAGATACAGGAAGCTGGACTAGATGGGCCTATGGCCTGATCCAGTGGGGCTGTTCTTATGTTCTTATGCAGAAAGAGTGTCGGAGATTGCTGAGCCAAGGTACACAAAGTCATGGACAACCTCCAGTTCATGCGCAGAGATTGTAATCTCATAGAGTTCATGCGCACTCTATGTGGGGCTGCCCTTGAAGACGGTTCGGAAACTGCAACTAGTGCAGAATGCGGCGGCCCGTGTGGTTACTGGAGGTAGGCGGTTCGACCCTGTCAGTCCGCTTCTCCAGCGGCTGCACTGGCTGCCCATTCGTTTCCGGGCCCAATTCAAGGTGCTGGTATTGACCTTTAAAGCCCTATACTGCTCTGGACCAGGGTATCTTAGAGATCGCCTGCTCCCGTACAATCCGGCTCGCCCTCTCAGGTCATCAGAGAAGGCCTTTTTACAAGTGCCGCCGCCTAAGGAGGTACGTGGGGCGGCTGCAAGAAATAGGGCCTTCTCAATAGTGGCACCAACGCTATGGAACTCCCTTCCCCTTGACTTAAGAATGGCTCCCTCTCTTGAGACCTTTCGGCAAGGCCTGAAGACCCTTCTGTTTAAACAGGCCTTCTGAGTTCTTGGCCTTTTAACATCTTTTTAACATCTTTTAATATTTTTTTACAGGCCTGATTCTTTTATGACTTGCTGCTGCTCTATGCTCTTTTTACCTATTTTTTTTTACTCTGACTGCTGTTTTTAGTATGTGTTAATATGTTTTTATTTGTTTTTTAAATTGTTTTTAATATGTTGTAAGCCGCCTTGAGTCCCTTCGGGGAGAAAGGCGGGGTAGAAATAAAGTTATTATTATTATTATTAATGCAGGGAGGTGAGTCCACATCCTGAACCATGACCTGTGTTTTCTTCAGGCTGATTGTCAGTCCAAAATCTTGGCAGGCCTTGCTAAAATGATCCATGAGCTGCTGGAGATCTTTGGCAGAGTGGGCAGTGACAGCTGCATCATCGGCAAAGAGGAAGTCAAGCAGACATTTCAACTGGACTTTGGACTTTGCTCTCAGTCTGGAGAGGTTGAAGAGCTTTCCACCTGATCTGGTCCGGAGATAGATGCCTTCTGTTGCAGTTCCAAAGGCCTGCTTCAGCAGGACAGCGAAGAAAATCCCAAACAAGGTTGGCAGGCAGTTATCATGGTGCTGCCTGCGACACTGACCACTCCCTGGTGTGCAGCAGAATGAAACTGCAAGCAAAGCAACTGTACCACACGAAAAAGGAAGGAAGACCTCGCATTGATACCAGCAAGACCCGGGATCAGAGAAAAGTGGAGGAATTTGCATGAGCACTTGAGGAATCTCTTCCAGGCCCGGCCGACGCAAATGCATCCAACAGATGGGAACATTTCAAGAATACCGTTTACAACACCGCCTTGTCCATATTCGGCAAGAAGACCAACAAGGCGGCAGACTGGTTTGAAGCCCACTCTGAGGAGTTGACACCAGTTATTGAGGAAAAGAGGAGAGCTCAAGCAGCATACAAGGCCTGTCCCAGTGAGCGCAACCTGCAGGTCCTCCGAACTGCTCGCAGCAAAGTCCAACAGACTGCCAGGAGATGTGCTAACGACTACTGGCTCCAGCTCTGTTCCGAGATACAGCTAGCAGCTGACACGGGCAACATCAAGGGGATGTATGACGGTATCAAGCAGGCCCTAGGTCCAACACAGAAGAAAATTGCCCCTCTGAAGTCTGCCACAGGCGAGGTCATCCAGGATCGGGCGCAGCAGATGGAACGCTGGGTGCAGCACTACTCTGAGCTATATTCCAGAGAAAATGTAGTCACCAAAGAAGCACTGAACAACATTGAGTGCCTGCCTGTGCTGGAAGAGCTTGACAGTGAACCAACCCTAGAAGAACTTCACGTGGCCCTGGACTCCCTTGCCTTTGGCAAGGCACCTGGAAAAGACAGCATCCCTGCTGAAGTCCTAAAGTGCTGCAAAGAGATCATCGTCACTGAGCTGCATGAAATCCTCTGTCTTTGCTGGAGAGAAGGTGGAGTACCTCAAGACATGAGGGATGCAAACATCATCACGCTGTACAAGAACAAAGGTGACAGGGGTGACTGCAACAACTACCGTGGCGTCTCTCTCCTTAGCATTGTAGGAAAGCTGTTTGCCCGAGTTGCACTAAAGAGGCTCCAGGTACTTGCAGAGAGCATCTATCCAGAATCGCAGTATGGATTCCGAGCCAACAGGTCCACCACTGATATGGTATTCTCCCTTAGACAACTGCAGGAGAAATGCAGGGAACAACAACAGCCACTCTTTATAGCCTTCATAGATCTCACGAAGACGGCCTCTTCAAGATTCTCCCCAAGATCGGATGTCCACCCAGGCTCCTCAGCATCATTAGATCTTTCCACAAGGACATGAAGGGCACTGTTGTCTTCGATGGCTCCACATCAGACCCCTTTGACATCTGAAGCAGAGTGAAGCAGGGCTGTGTTCTTGCGTCAACCTTGTTTGGGATTAATACTGTAAATACATAAATATGATGGACAAATCCAGGCCTCAAACTCAAGGCATTAGAGTTAGGTTGCATTTTAACGGAATTACAGACTTACAGCACAATCCTAGGTATGTCTACTCAGAAGTAAGCCCTCTTGAGTTCCGTGGGCGTTACTTCCAAGTAAGTGTGTATGGGACTGCAGCCTTACTTGGTAAGTTAAAACATATACCTAGCGTAATGAGGTGGGATGCCTGTACAGTAATGAGCAATTAAGACTTTGCCAATGTCTTTTTTTTCTCCTTTTTAAAGCTGACTGCATTTCAGCTAAAAGCACAGGGACCTTGTGCTTCCCATGTAGCCGTTTTTGGAAAAAAATAAAAAGACATTGGGAGTTCCAGTCATGGCACTCCAGCTTCACATCCATGTTATATAGAAAATATTTGTGCAGGGCTGGCCCATTCATGAGGCCAACTGAAGTGGTCACCTCAGGGAGCAGATTGGTGGGGAGCACCCATCTCTGCCCACCTACTTACCTCCATTGCTCCTCTTTCTCCTTCCATTCTCTGGACTGGAAATGGAAGAGGGGGACAGAGAGGAAGAGGAAACGTGGACGGGAGGAGACAGCTGAGAGAGAGTGGTGGGAGCAGAGCCTGGCACATTATCGCGTAAAGGGGGACAGCATTTGGCATGCCACCTCAGACATCTGGAGGTCTTGGCCCAACTTTGCATTTGTGCTTTACTTTTTATTCCAGATGATATAGTGGTCAGAGTGCTGGAATAGTCTGGGGATACCCAAGCCCAACTCCCTGCTCAGGCAACCTTCTTCCCACCCACTTTCCTTCAAGAGAAGGGGGTAGAGGAGGCAGCCACCTTCCACTTCAGCACTACTGCCTCAGATCGTAGTGGCAGGACTGGAGGGGAGGTGGGAGGTTTTGCTCTTGAAAAGAGGACTGCCACTGTGTAGGGCTGTACCTCATCACCTCCTCCTCTCTGCCACCTTGTCTGCCCACAGTCTGGGCAGGAGAGCTCTGGGAACAGAAGAAGAAGACTTCCTTTCCCACTCCCGGCCTCCTTCAGCCTGTTTTGAAGCATTAGTGGGCAAAGGAAGAGGCAGCAGAGGAGGAGGAGGGTGGAACCTGCACAGCAGCAATTGCAGTGGTGCTGAAGGAGAAGGTGGGCTGCAACCTCTGCCCCCCCCATCCCTGAAAAACAACATGAGCAAGAAGAAGTGACATGGGGTAGAGCAGCTGGGCAAGCAGTAGGCTGGAGGAGGAAGGAGCCATGGGTACCCTCCACTAGTTAACTCCCCCTCCCTAGTCATCACTCAAAGCATGCACTTCACCTGGCCTGGTCCTGGGTCTCATAAGAACATAAGAACAGCCCCACTGGATAGGCCCATCTACTCCAGCTTCCTGTATCTCACAGTGGCCCACCAAATGCCCCAGGGAGCACACCAGATAACAGCAGTTTCTCCTAGCAGTTGTCTCCTAGCAGTTTCCTCCTTGGCTAAAACTAGATCCTGGCTAGGGGTCATGAACCCCTGCCTGACACTTTTTGGTTGCCAACTCAAGAACTGGGTTTCAGTGCTGACACCCAGCATCCTTCTCTAAGGCACCCATGTGCACCCTCTGTGTGTTCCAGGCTTATACAGCTGGCAAGTCAGGATGCTGGATTTCCATCGGAAGAGGTCCTTTCCTCAAGGGGCCAGAGGGAGAGCACGTCTCAGATGACAAGAGACCTGCGCACTCCCTGTTCACAAGGCTAGATCAAGAGCAATGCAGTGGATCTCTTTGTCTGGCCCACAGAGCACTTCTACACCTCACCCTATGGGCCAACATACCCCTTTCCACAAAGCAGGTAATTTAAAATCAGCATCAACTTAAACTGATCAATGTATTATATGTATCTTATGGAAAATTGCTTCAGTTCTGGAGAAGTGGCCACTAAATGAAAGCTCAAAAATCTGTAATTGAGCTTTTCTTGTGTTTGTACTTTGCAAGGGGTGGGGCTCTGCATTCCCTTTCTTCCTCTCTGGCCAAGGAGGTGGCAATAGCCTTGGCAGCGTAGCTCCCTCTCACTTCCAATTTCCTTTGAAGCCTCCAACACATAAGAAGGATGAACATAGGCATTGTCCTTGCCACACTTGGAATTTTGGTAATTCACCTTTCAGAGGGTAAGTCATGTCTAACTTTCATTCATTCTGCATTTATTGAAGGACTCTCATGAAAATCTGTTCAGAAAAGAAGCTGTTTGTGTCATGACTGTGAAATTCAGATCTCTTGGTTTTGCTTTTATTTTCTCAAAATAAAATGGGAGATCGTTAACAAGTGCTTTTTTATTCATAAATACATAGGCAGTTGGACATCCACCCTAACTATTCTGGTAGTTTTGGAGGGGTGGAGGAAACAATAGTTTAAACAAGGAAGCATGGACTGGACAAAGTTCATCAAAGCAGGCTATTTGCCCCAGTAAAAGATTGCTAAAAACAACGGCAGCTGCAGCCTCCTCCATTGCCCCTTGGAAAGCAAGCCTTTGGTGAACTGATCTGGGGAAGAAAAGGGAAGCCTGGGGTAAGCCCTGCTCATCCACAGTCAACTACCACCAAGTGATGGGGTGACTGCCCTCCCCAAACTCAGCCTCAGCTGCAGATTTCTCCCTGGCATCAAGGTCAAGCTGAACTGGGTGCAGTTTGTCCTGCAAGAGTGGGGAAAAAGTAGCAGCTGCCAAAATTAAGTTTTCTACACTACTGTTAAGGATATACAATCTGAGGACCAGCAGGCTCTCCTTTCCCCCCAAAGTCACTTACAAATCCTGTCACTGTGGGTCCCCACCATTTCTTGGTAAGGCAGCCAGGGACCCACGGCCAAGAGACTTATAAAAAGTGAGTGATAAGCAGGTAACAGCAACAGACACAAGTCCTCCTTCACATAGCTGTTTGTAACTGATTCAGCTCTAATCATGCTTTTTTGCTTGTGACAATGGCCTGAAATGGGGAAGCCCATTGGTTTCAAAGCCATCTATTAAGTACACTTGAGACCAGAGGAACATCGTAATCTTTTTCTGAAAATGGACACAAATCCACAACAGTTGTGCATGTGGATCTCCCTTGTGGAACTGCAGCAAAAATGCAAAGGGTCCAGGTTATCTTCCACACAAGTGTAAAATTTGGTGTCAGACATCTGGCATTGTTTATTCTGCGTTTATCTTTTCAAATAATCACTTTATAACCTTCTCACTATGGAGAAAAGTTTGAAGTCCCGTTGATAAAGTCCTGCACTCTGTGTAGTGAAATACTAGAACCCAGAGTCTGTTGAGGCTTTCAGTGGTTCAGTTGCATAGACTTCCTGCAAGAGTCCTGCAATGCTTCTTATTCCTCCACAAGGACTACTACTCCCCGCTTTCATAACTCACCTGTCCTGAATTCAAGCAATTCCCTTCTTCTGTCCTTCTGGTCCTTCATAAAACAAAACCACAAACAAAAACACCAGCAATAAAATTTTTAACCCTGGCTTGTATACAGCAAAAGAAGCAGAGGGATACAGAGTTGGGTGATTTATGGGGTTTTTTCCCCCTGCTCACTCATTTTGGTCAAAACCCAGCAGAGAATTAAGAACATAAGCCTGATATATCTGACAAAGTTTCTTTTAACTCTCGTCACAGATGGGAATGAGTCAAGAAATGTTCCCAAATGCTTGGAATAAACAGGTTCTCTTCCAACTGCTCATTAGTGTGTCCATTGTGCCCTGTCAATGATCAGGCCATACAAAAACCTAAGAGAGTGTCATTTTGCAGAACAGGCAGGTATGTCTTACAACAGGACTTCTCAGGGCTCTGTCTTGGTGAGCCCTGTCTCAAATAACATTGAAATGTAGAAAACAGAAACATTTTCCAGATAAAAATGTTTGGGTTTACAAGGTAGAACCTCCCATTTGTTTTCAATGGAACTTCTTTTCAAGCTGGTCAGAACCTGCTTCTGATGCCTGAGGTGGTGTATCAAAGCGCCCCCCTCAACCTGAGAGCGTATCAGTACAGAGCAGGTCCATCCATGAGGCCAACTGAAACTGTTGCCTCAGATAGAAGATTGGCGGGGAGTTACCCATCTCTGTCCACCTGCTTGTTTTCACTGCTCCTTCCATTCCTTGAGTTGGAAAAGGACGAGGAGCAGAAAGAGGAAGAGAAAATGTGGAGGGGATGAGAGTGCTGAGATAGAACATTGGAGAGTGGGATGAGCAGAGGCTGGCATATGGTTCCCCTCTTCCTTCCATTTTATTCCCTCTCTACGTCAACCTGGACAGAGGTATCAAATAGGTGCTCCAAGGTTCTGTCTTCAGCACTATGCTGTTCAATATTTTATAAATGACCTGGATGAGGGGGTAGAAAGAATGGTTATCAAATTTGCTGAGGATGCAAAACTGGAAGAAACCACCCTGGAAGACCAACTCAGGATTCAAAATGACCTTGACAAGTTCAATCACTGGGTCCATATCGCTGGCATTCCTGGGGACAGATGGACAAAACACTAAGTTTCTTCAGGGGCCTGGCCACTTGAGTAAAGTGGTCCCTCCTCTTTGCCTTCAGAGTCAGTCAGGACTGCCAAAACAAACGCTTTTGCAGTCACAAATGGCTCTAAAGGCAAAGCAGAGGGGCCGTTTTTCTTCAGCAGCCAGGCATCTGAAGAAACTTAGTGTTTGGTCTGTCCGTCCCCAGGAATACCAGTGGCCAACATCAGCAAGTTCATCATAAAAAAATAACATCCTGTATGTAAGTAAAAAACAAAAAGCATAAATACAGGGTGTGGGAGACCTAGTTTGGCAGCAACATTTGTTGTACCAGATGCTATCCTCTCCCACCCCCTTTCTTACCTTGGACTTGCATCAGCTACGGAGCTTATGTGAGTCTGAGGAGACCTATAGGAGACCATGCTGCAGCAGAGAACTGTAAATGCCTTACTTCCCTCCCCCATCATATCATGCCCCCAGCAATAGACACAGCACAAGCCACCTCAGTGCACTGATGGGAGGGGGGAAAGGATACGATTGAGCCCTTAGGGTGCAATCCTAACCCCTTATGTCAGTGCTTTCCAGCACTGACATAAGGGCAATGCAGCTCCAAGGTAAGGGAACAAACATTCCCTTACTTTGAGGAGGCCTCCATGACTGACACTCAACTGCAGGATACTGCACATGTCCCATTGGCACCACTATGCCAGTGCTGAAAAACACTGACATTAGGGGTTAGGATTGCACCCTTAATGATTTATATCCTGCCTTTCCTTCAGAATAAAAGAGCACTCAAGAGGGTGAAGTATTTGTATTAGTACATGTCTTTGTTATTAAAATTCTGTGTAAGGTCAGCATATTGATCCAGCTATTTACTCTAAATTGAGTATGTATGCTTCAGTCATAAAAGAACTTATTGGTCACTTCCAAATTTTCAAAATGTTTCTTTTTCCTGTTTTGAATACACATAGGATAAGCAAGCTGCCAATTTTAACTGTAAGCAGCACCTTCACTTCCCACTGACCTATTTAAGACCCTTCAGTATTTTTCCAGTGTTGAGCATTCTTGCTGTCCTTAATATCAGTTCAATTACCTGCTGTCAACCTAAAAAGCCCAAAATAACAACTGCTGATTCCAAGGGAATTGCAGCATCTATGGAATCTTCTTAATCAACTGGTCCCCCGGATTTTCAGGCTAGTTCACCAGGAACACATCAGGTCCACTCTACAGCAATGGCAACAATTGGCAGCTAAAAGAGCCTGTGGCATTCACATGCTTCAGCTGCCATGGGGCTAAACAAAAATGTGTCATTATTTTAAAGTAATTTCCAGTAAGATGGCTGCAGGGTGATAGTTGCAACATTTCTCCCATAAGTATACGCAGGGTTTAAGAACTGAACATTTCCTTCAGTATGTTTTTACAACAGTGGGATGAGGATATAGCCCTTAACATGCAAATATTGTGGTTTCTTTCCTTGGCAATCCTCCATTTACTATGATCTGCTCAGTAAGCAATGCAAAAGTCCTCCTGGTGGCTAAAAGAACTTCACTTTCTCAACTTTGCCTGTTACATATATTAGACTACAGTCCTATATACACTTATCGGGTGTCAGCCCCATTGAACATAACAGGACTTACTCCCAAATAAACATGCAGGATTGTGTTGTTAGAGAACTTCTGCCTTCATGCATATGCTCCAATATTTTACAAATGAAAACAGGAGGGCAAAAACACTCCATATCTCATACCACCTTTTAAAAATTGTTTTATCATTTTTTATTGCTTTTAAGCCATTTCTGCCATTTAACATAGGCTAAAGCTGATTTCTCCCATCTGCCTTGATCTAGTTTTTCTGTTTTTAAAAACATATTTTTAACACAAACATGATGGGAAGCAGGATTTTGCCTTTTTAAGTCATTAAAACTAAGAACTCTGCTCTGTGTCTCTAGTGACTGTGGCCTTGGCACCCCATCCTAAACATCTCGCTGGCATATCTCCTTACCAAAATAATATATTTGTAATGCCAAAGTCACATAACAGCTTTAGGTATCTTGTCCACACAGCAGTTTTTCTACTACCAATTAATAGATAATGTATGCTTTTAGATCTTGGATACTAGAAAAAACTTTAGAAAGGAGGTTTAGAAATGCCAGCATTTAAAATGAGAATATATACCAACTACAAGGGAGAAACATGCCTTGATCTAGCAAGGGCCAGCAGTTCGGAGGAGGCAGAAATGTCAAGTTCGGAGGAGGCAGAAATGGCAGCTGCAGGAACAGGATTCTTGATCACTGATGCATTGGTGGCTCCATTGCTCAGGCCTACAATGTCTCCATTGAGTGAAAACTTGTGAAAAGTGGGGATCAAAGTGCACTTGACTTGCCACACAGGGTTTAATGCCTAGGCTGAATACGCCAATGGGGAGGAGAAACAGAAGTCTGCAGTTTTTGCTCTTGGGTTAGGGAAGCAGCCATGTCCGCCAACTGGGAAAGGGGAGGATTATGGTGTCATGCAACCTCTCCTCCCTTCCAGAGATACAGACAGGCTCCCCATGTTCTGGGGGGTGCAAGGCACTAAGTTTTGCATAGCGCCTCACCGAGGTGTGCAAGCATTCCCTTTCTCCTCCCCTCTCCTTCGGAGCCATTCCAACCACTAGAACAAAACAGAGGCATCTCCTCCTTCTTGCTCTAGCGGCCTGGAGTTGCTCCGAAGGGGAGGGGAAGGGGCTGCTTGCACACTGTGGCGAGGCACTGCACAAAACTTAGTGCTTTTTTGTGCAAGCGCTATACTACTGCTTGGCACAGCACCTGCTGATGAAGTTGGGCACACATCTGTCCAGCTCTCTCCAGGCTGTGGAGGTGGTTAGCAGTGGCTGCAGAGTGAGGAAACAGCAAAAGGAGAAAGGAAGAACCAGCAGGGGGGGGTGAAGACAGAGGAGGGGGTGACACGCCCCGGTGTCAAATGCCCTCCCTACGCCACTGTCTGAGGCATTCCACAATCAAAAGAAAAGTAGAAATCTTTAAAAGTTGAAGTATAGCTGAAGCACAACTTTTTTCCCCAACAATACCTGATCTTCAGGTAATTAGAGTAGCTCAACCATGTAAAGGGACTATCAGAAGGGAAAGAATCAAGAAGTCAATTTTTAGGAAAGGGGTCGGTATTCATACAGATAAAGTGGAACTTTTTAGTTTCTGTTTCTCTTCCTTTGGTTTCCACAGACTTTCCAAGAATTTCACAGACATCAGTGCCAGAAGCACTTGGGCTAGAATTTTGCTTACTTAACACATACTCTCCACTTTGGCCCCATTACAGTATCTACATATCTCTTACCTTTAACCTTAACCTTCTACCTACCTTGTTAGCAAAGCTGGCCCAACTGCACAAATAACCCAAGCGATTCTCTGGGGATAAATCACTTTAGGGTCAAACTAGTTGCAGAAGCTTGTTTTTAACCCTCTGCAAGCCAGGCAGGAGAAGCAGCATGCAAAATGCAATTAAACCACAGCAGGGGTCGGGAGTTTCTGCATTAGCCCCTGTCACAGTTCCTACTCTGATTGTGCCTCCCCCGTGTGCTGTTTATAGTAAACAAATGCTTCCATTGAAAGTCAGTGGAAGGGTGTTTTTTTGTTTGTTTTTTTAAATTAAATAGTGGCAAGGTAAGCCATACAACAAAATGGGCTTAGCACCTAGTGGTTACCAATGGCACCCTTCTACTTTGCTCTCACCTCTTCTTAAACAGGGAATAATTAGGAAAAGGTAGGTCTTTTCTGCCACTGTACAAAACTATCAAGCCCATATAGAAAGAGGCAGCCTTGGGAAAGCCTCTCTCCCACACTAAAAGAGAGCTCCAGTGATTCCCAATTTTTTTCAACTGGTGGCAACCTACTAGGCCATTGGCTAAGATTCCCCATTAGGGCTACAATCCTATTATTTTATTATATAGGGCAATGCATTTTTTGTTAGGATTCCACAGCTCCTGTGGCTGGTTTCTGCAGCTCCCCAAGGAGGCATGGCTCACAGTTTTGGAACCAATGCCCAAATCTCTTACAACCAAGCAGAACATGACAAATTTGAAAGACATGGCAACTGAGATATTTCTGAAATCAGACATGGGCAAAAGCCTAAGAAGTACATGTGCCCTATGTTTTATATAGTATGAGACATTAACCCTGCTTTACCTGTGCAACTAGAGATTAGGAGGAGGGGAGTTCAGATGGGTTCCTGAATGACCCACTCTCAGAAATCAGGTGGGCTCCAACGTCTTCTAATGAATTGGCTGAAAGCTGAGTTCACTGTCTACCAGAAAGTTGGGAAAGAAGATATTCAACCATAGGCAACAACAAAGGGGTAATTGCTGCTGCAAGTGGATGACTCAGTGGCCTTTAGGATGCTGAAGCATCATAGTAGCCTCTGGGGTGCTAGCAAGGACCAAAACAGGTGAAAGCAGGCACTGCATGGGAGGTACCTGAGCAGTCTAAGAACTGAGTGAGTGGATGGAGATGGGCACCCTCTGCCAATCTGCTGCTTGAGGTTATCAACCTGGCCCTAGTGATAGAGGGCAACACTAGAAAGACAATGGATCTTGTTTCATAGGTCAGGCCTGTCTCCCACATTGTGGTATTTAGAATCTGTCTTACGACAGAGCTATCTGATCCCTCAAATGTCTGGCACAAACTCAGTGAAGAATACCTACTTTAGTTCAAAGCTGAATTGGTTTACACAGAAGACATATCAGATTACGCCACAGGGTGTGCCTACAAATTAGCCTTAGTTGGAAATAGGTTTGAGCACCGAACACCTACAAACTATATGAGAAACAAGTATGTCTCAACTTGCCACTGTTATTACAGAATATCACAAACCTACATATTTATTACAATGTATCTCCCCAATTGACACAGGTATTAATTATGTTATTCCTTCACAACCCCTCCTTCCTTGTATACTCAATGCATTACAAATATACAATACAAGATCAAGTTACAGTTTAACACCAATGAGGGATAACAAGAGAGCACCACTAAAACACATTTACAGCCCAACCCTGTGAATGTCTACTCAGAAGTAAGTCCCATTATAGTCAGCGAGGCTTACTCCCAGTTAAGTGTGCATAGGATTGCAGCCTTAAATAGTCAGAACAGCATCTCATCATTACACAATCAGAACAGTGGATCATTTTCTTAGAGCAGCGGATAAGTACTATAAATCAAAAGCTTAATGAAATAAGAAAATCTTCCACAGACACCTAAAAACTCCAGGTGGATCTGAGTATTTTATTATTTTAGCACTGCCTCTGGAAAGACTCAAATACATCTGTAGTGAATATTTGCACAGCCAAGGTATTTAGAGGGTGAAATTTCCACAACATTGATATCATGTTTTGACCCAAAAATTAAAAATTGAGAGTATTTTTAGTAGCTGATTTTCAGATCAGCTGCAAATTGAATATGACAAGGGATACAATGGACAACTACACCAAGCTTTAGGAGCCCTGACAGTTACAAGCCATGATGTGTATGTGCAACCTCCTGATTTTAGAAATGGGTTATGTCAGATGCAAGGGATGACACCAGGATGTAGGTCTCTTGTTATCTGCTGTGCTCCCTGGGGCATTTGGTGGGCTGCTGTGAGATACAGGAAGCTGGACTAGATGGGCCTATGGCCTGATCCAGTGGGGCTGTTCTTATGTTCTTATGTTCTTATGTTCTAATATGTACCTAATTTTTTTTTCCTAATTCTTCCAGCTATATTTCCTATTATCTTTGACTGTTGCACAGAAGTAGCCCACCAGGTTCCCAGGAAATGGCTAAGAACTGTGGAGAAGTTTGACATCCAAGTGGATGGTGGAGTATGCAAAATACCAGCTGTGATGTATGTGGTACTAACAGAGACATTTCGGAGGGGGGAGGTTTGAGTTGACTTTTTGTGTGTGTGACATGAGCTGTTTCACCAATGTAAAGCTTGTGTTTATATAACTTCATGGCTTTTGAACGGTAAGAATGAACTGTTACACATTTCTCCATAAAATCAAATCTTAAGCAGTTTCATTTCATCTGGCGACTGGGAATGAGGCTGAAACCAACAGAAAGTTGCAGTTTAAGTTACGATCCAACAGTGTGATGTCTTCACACTAAAGCTGCCAATGCATTATAGACAGTTTACTTAGAGATCTGCTTTTTAACCAATTAAATTAATCTATAATTGCATATGGCAAATAGGTCCATACTGATTCTTTTTTGAGAAAATGAAGGTGAGTGGAGATGGGCAATCTGTCCCCTCTCTGCTGTCAGCAACTGCTACTCCACTGCCAGCAATCTGTTCCACAGCATGTAAGCCAGCATGGCGAGCCGGATTATGGAGAGGGTGGGGGCAGAACCAGGTGTTTTGGAGAAGGAACTGGGGGAAGGGAGGGGGACGTAGGGGTGGATCTGGGGACAGTGGTGCACACCAGATCTTATCCCTTCTTTTGAAAACCTCTCCAGTTCTTTTCCCTCCTTGAATATATGCCACCAAAATAGAGAGCGTATGCCAGCGGCATCACTAGGGAGGTGCTGAGGGTGTGCACCTCACCAGGTGATCCCATCAGGGGGGTGACACCAAAAGCCCCAGAGCCCAGGTCTACCTGGAAATGGGCAGACCTGGCCTTCTGCTGTAGCAGCTGCAGCTGGAAAAGCCTCTGAAGCCCAGGACTGCTGGGCTTCCCAAGGCCCAGGACTGTTGGGCTACCTGCCTGTTGGACCTGGCCTCCTGGTTGGCCAAGTCTCCATCTTTCGATCTCCATGAGGCCAGGTCTATTGGGTGGACAGACCTGCGATCTGAAGACTTTTCCAGCCCCAGCTGGTATGGGTGGTGTATGGTGGTTACGCCATGAGTTGCACCAATCCTAGTGATGCCGCTGATGTATACCCAAGGAAACCCACAGGTGGCCTGAGGGCTTATGCAGAAGTAAATAAAAAACAGTTTTACTTACCTCCCATTAGCCTTCAGGATGCCCACCCAGTATAGTTTACAGTATGTGCCTTCTTGGCCCAGCTGCATTGGTGCTGGTGGTGGGGGATAGGATTGGGTCCTCTGTTTTACTCAAATAATAATTACAAATGTAATCAATATTAAAAATGCTGCTACAGCATCTCTTTGCTTTTGCCAGTTATAAAAATAGCAGGGAGGGGATGAAAATAGAAACCATAATCGTTTTGGCAAATAAATGAGAGGAGTTTTGTTATTATCTGGACTTAAGATCAGCATTATTCAGAACCTGCAAAAACCTGCAGTGCTGTGCAGTTCAATATACAGGAGATGTTGGAGGAATGTGCAGGTCAGGTCAGGTCAGGTCATGCAGGCTATCTCCTACCTGGCTACACTGTGTCATATCTAGTTTGTTCGTCAGCTTTCTTTCTTTCTTTCTTTCTTTCTTTCTTTCTTTCTTTCTTTCTTTCTTTCTTTCTTTCTTTCTTTCTTTCTTTCTTTCTTTCTTTCTTTCTTTTTCTTAAGGACATTTTTAACTCTCCCACTGAAATCACTTCACTGGTCAGCTCATGTTCTCTGCTTAAAAACACATTGGTTTCTTCGAAGCGCAGAGGTTTTCAAAACAAGGGGGTTTCACATTTTATTTCATATAAACCTGGCATGTCTTTTCTTATCCCAACAGCCTTCACACAAGGCGCAAAAAGCTGTGTGTGAGTCTGCAAAATAAACATGTGAAGAGGTGGATGAAGCGGAAGCTCAATGGTCGCCAAAGAATTGGATACCGAGGCAGAAAGAAAAAGAAACCCAAAAGACGAAGGAAATTGGTGGAGATTCAGTAGCAGGCTGATTGTGGCGCCACCTATGGAGCTGGAACAAGTTGTACCTTGAAATAAATTCAGCAAAGATCTTGTAATGTCATGTCATATATGTGTATTCAACATCCAAGCGTAGCAGGAGTTAAGTGAAACAAAAATGTTGATGCCATTTTTTAAGTGCCCCTTTCTTCTGTGTTTACCTGGAGTTTGCCCCATCCCATCCCCCCTGCAATAATCCTGAACCAACCTGAGCATGATCCCCACTTCCTCAAACAGTGAAACATTTGACGGGGACACTGCTCAGTTCTGTTTCTGTTAGAAAGGACACTTGAAGAGACTTCATAGCAGTTTTGTATTATTTGACTTGATTTACAAATATGTAAGTGGAGCATGAGAGGGGCATGCACTTCCTACTAGGTGGAGTAGCTGCTACCTCCAGTGAGGCCCTGCACTCCACAAGATGCTTTCAGCTGTCTCTGTCCTTGCTCCTCTTTCTTCTTCCCCAAGATATTTGCAAGCAATCTCCCTTACAACAAGATCCTTGGTCTTTGACTGTAATAGCACATTTCAAAATTGGAGGCCGCTTGTTAAATAAAAATTACACCAAAATTTGCGGCACAAGCAGTTTGAAAAAGATCTGCCTATCTATAGTAGATAGATACTCAGCAAACACAAAATTTTAAAAGCCTCCCAACCCCCCCAAAGAAATTCTTTTTTTTTTTTTAAGGCTCCTGAAGATTGCGAGGCCCTAAACTGTCACTTGTTCAATTTATCCCTAAATCTGGCACTGGTGTTATTGCTCGATCCACCTTCTCATTAACATTACCTCATGCCTTTGGTAACCACATTGCTAGTCTATTTATTGCTCTTCCCCTTTCTTTTTTCATAAATATGCAAGACTTGCCTTCTTGCATAATGTCACAGCCCAACTTTTTGGGTACTGGAAACTTTTACTACATGTGTCATTGAGGGTTACTTTAGTGTAAACCCCAGTTTAGGACTGATGCAAGGCCTGCAAATGCTGAGTACGTCAATGCACTGAGCATATTGTTATAAATGAAACACTCTTTCTCTTTTCCTCATAATTATTCTTTGTAGTCTATGATTTGCTACTGAGTTCCTAAGGAACAGGAGAGCTTTTCTGTTTCAACAGCACACACTACTTCCTATGAACAATTATTTGCAAATTTATGAGAACTGAGTTTTAAAATGCTCTGGCTGGAATTTTCTCCTCTCTTTGTATATAATGCATTTGGTTTGTTGGCAACCTTCAGTCTCGAAAGACTATGGTATCGCGCTCTGAATGGTGGTTCTGGAACAGCGTCTAGTGTGGCTGAAAAGGCCGATTCGGGAGTGACAATCCCTTCCACACTGGGAGCAAGTGCAGTCTGTGCATTCGGTAACTACATGAAAAAATATACAAATACTGAGGAGAAACTAGAAGTTTAAAAGAGGAGAGTATATTCCAACTGAAATTTTAAATACTGTGTAACTTCACATGGCGTTTCGCAAACTGTGGGTTGGGACCCACCAGGTGGGTCACAAGCCATGCAGGTAGATTATGTAGCACCTAGCTCAGCCACCATTGAAAATGCAGAGATGAAAATGCAGGGTGCAGAGTTGTTGGGTAGGGTGGGCTACCCGTGGGGGAGAGTCGTGGTGCTTTGCTCTAAATGGGTGGGAAGATGGGATGCTGGAAAGGGGGAGGGCTGTGTGGTTGGAGAAGGATTCAAGTCTGCATTCAGCTTTGATTTCTAAACTGGAATGTTTGAATTCCAATCTGCAAAATAGCAGCACAAGTGCTGTAACCTTTGGCTTAGATTTGAAGCCTAAATTGATGATGTCACTTCCAGCCACAACATCACTTCCGGGTTAATGACATCACCCTCGGTGGGTTCCAGTTTAGATTGTAATTCTAAAAAGTGGGTCCCAGTGTCAGGGATGGGGACTCATGACTCATGGACTTGCCTCAAGTCGCCAAAACACTTTTGTTTTGTGTTTTTGTGAATTGTGGTGACTCGAGTCGTGTGTGTCAGAAAATCGGGCTTTTTACCCTAAAAATGAAAAGGCTTGAATAGACTTGAGTCAAGACTTGCTTTTGCATGTGCTTGCAACTCTGTTTTGCATGCGTGCGTGCGTGCGTGCGTGCGTGCGTTCTTTCTTTCTTTCCTTCTTTCTTTCCAGGCTCAACTTTTTCTCAAAAAGACTCAGACTCGAGTCAAAATGACTCAAAAATGGCTCTGGACGAGTTGTGATGGCCGCCTGTTATGACTGGTGGACAACTTGAGTTAAGGGGGGGGGGTGAAGGCTTGGGACTCAATTCAGGACTTGGCGCTGTGACTCTGGCACATCCCTGCCCAGTGTTAAAAAGTTTGAGAACCACTGGCTTAACAGATTTGCACGGAAATTTTCATGGCACTGGTCTGATTCCAGAAACTATGGACCAGCTGCACACAGTGGTATTCTTAGCATCTTCTTCTCCTTCAAAAAGCTGCTGTGGGGACGGGGCAGAAGAGATTTGGATCAGTACTGCATGATGGATGAAGGGACATTTAACACTTTCTTCCTTTGCCACAGTTCCAATGCAAAGTTTGTAACACAAGTTTTATTCTCCAAAGCTAACAGCAGCTTCAGCAAGAGGGCATTTATGTCAAGGAATCAATCCAAAGTACTTCTAAAGAGGATTATATAAATGTTCATATTATGCCTCATATTAATTAAATAGCAATTGTGTCTTGCTCTTGTTTTTGAGTAGTTTTGCAATGGACTTGTTCTTATGGATACGCTTGGAGAGAAGGAGGCAAGCAGGGATTAAGCTCCTCTCTGGTTTGATTAAAATCCAAACTGGACAAGAATTGGGGGGAATGTAAAGCTTGTCTTGCACAGAGGCGAAGCATTACAAGGCTACCAATTTCCATTTCCAAGCTGTGTTTGCAATAACGCTCACCAACGTCACTAGGGTAGACAGCCCTGATTTGTAATATGTTCTGGAAAAGAGTCTTACAAATGTTCAGGTTGCCGTAACAAGGATGTAGAAATGCAGACTATCACTACAGTTCAGTTACTATAGGAAGTTTGATGTCCCCTATTACAAAGCTTGTTGCCTGCTTACGGGTCCCCTTGAAATCAACAAAGCTTACTGAAGAGTAAGTGTACTTAGGCTTGGAGCCAACATAGGCTTGGAGCCAACATTAATCCAAATTACAGCTGTTGTCCTCTCCCTCCCCTTGCCAGTGTCTAATGACTCTTCCCATTAGGACTTCAAATGACAACTTTCAAAGAGAATTTTGTCACAATACAGTATATGTAAATAAAAGAGTGTGCAACTTCATGACGTAAATACTGTTTCTTAGAAAAGCACTGTGACTAACGAAACATGGTTAACCTTGTGTAAAACAACCGGGTTTAACCCACATTTGTCAACTTTTCAGAGCAAACAGCACACTGTGCTCCCCCCCATGTAACAAGTGTATTGCACAAAGTGAATTCTAAAGTGTTATGGCAACAATGCCTGACCACTTCTCCAATTTTAACTCAATGAACTCTACCATTCCTATTGAATGGTATATCCATTTCATCTAAGCAAGCCCAAATGTAGTTCTTCTCCTATAAAGGGCTTGCCCTGTTCTCATGTTGGAAAATAGGAATACAGCAAAATGTGATGGGAAGCATTATTTTTTTAAATGGTAAATATAGCTACAGGGGCCTCTGAATCAGGTTGAGAGGCCTCTGCTGGGAGGAACCTTACTCTTCCCTCTGTCCCTTTCTTCCATTCAGTGCTGCTATTTGCCTCACAGGGGAAACATAAATGCATGACAAGGAATGGAAAAAACAGTTTCAGGAAGGAGTGCTGGATGGGGAGAATAGCATGTTGGGAAAGGGTTAACTCTCCCCCCTCCCATGGTCTTGATCATATTCCACCACCACCACCACCAAAACACACGTCTGCATTTAATATTTTCTGAACATGGGATATCCTGATTATGGTTCTCCTGCGTTACATTTAGTTTGGTCTTACCGATTCCATAATTCTACACAAGTTCAGCAAATATACAAAATTATAGAGAGGTTTGAGAGTAGAACCTAGTACTTTTTTCTTTGTTTCAAAAAGAGAGATTTTAACAATTACAAGGACAAATTTCTGTTCAGAGTGACAATTACAAGGCACGTTTATAACTGCAAGCCACTTATCTATGAACAAGGAAGTCTTCATTTGCCCATTTTTTCTATAAACATTATCTATTAATTCAGGGCTCTCTAAACCCCAACGCTCAGGCCAAATTCAGCCCTCAGGAGGATTTTATCCAGCCCGCGCTGTACCCCAGTGTCTTTGGGCTAAAAATAGCTCAAAAGATACACTACTACCAGGTTTCCCAACATTGGTATATACTTCATTCAGCCACTAGAGGGGCTGAATGTAATGCAATGTAATGTAAAGAAATTGTTCCATTACATTGTATTACATTCAACTCTTCTAGTGGCTAAATGAGGTAGATACACAGTACAGGTCCAGCCTTGTTATGCACAAATTTTTTATACACAAATTTGACTCAACACAAATGGCCACTGCAAATGAGAAGGAATGGGCTGATCCCTGGAGAAGGGGAAAAATGCATCCCTTTAAAATCAGTTTAAAAAACTGAACAGTCCTTTAACAATAGCCTCCTTAATATGAGAGAGAGAGAGAGAGAGAGAGAGAGAGAGAGAGAGAGAGAGAGCGCGCAGCTGGCTAACAATCCATCAATCCTTCTCTCTCCAGGCGCCCCCTCCCTTCCCCCTGAGTACGTGAAAGAAAGGTGATCACTTTGCATTGGTGAAAGGAGGGGCTGAGTGAAGCATCTTTGTAAGCGCTTGGAGGAGGACTGATTGATGGATAGTCTTCTTAATGACTCTTATCTTACATCACAAAGGTCAGCAAGGCTGTTTTTAAATCACCAGAACAAAGAAACTTTGTTTTTTAAATTGATTTGCTATAGTGCATTTTTTGCCATCCAAGTGAGTGCTTGGAACGGAACCCACACGAATAATGAAGCTCAACCTGTATATGCCTTGTTCAGCCACTCTCCCCATTTCACACACTCCTTCAGTCAAAATCTCAGCACATCAGTTCTCCATGTATATATTATTCATTTATTTTCCGGCCCTCAACACCATGTCAGATATATGATGTGGCCCTTGTGCCAAAAAATTTGGAGACCCCTGTACCAATTTATCAATCTCAGCATTCTCTGGTTTTACAGCTGCAATCCTATACACCTGCCTGGGAGTAAACTGCATTTAACTCAACATAATTTACTTCTGAGTAAATGTGCCTAAGACGGTGCCACAGATCAACTATATCTTACAGTGAATCCTATGCATGTCTACTAAGAAGTAAGTCCTACTTCAAAGGCATTTGATCCCAGGTAAATGTATTTAGAATTGAGGCCTTAGTGCCAGAAATTGTAGTACTTTTCCAGTGTCTCACCAGAATAATTTAAATAGAATTCAATTTTAGAAATTAAAGCCTTTACAGAAGCATGTAAACTATTGTCTATGCCAGCGGTTCCCAAACTGCGGGTTGAAATCCTCCAGTGGGCTGCAAGCTGATTTTTGGTGGGTCGCAAAAAAGTTGTGGACTAGTGCCAGCTGTGGTGCCACAAGGCATTCTGGGTTGAGCACTATCCAACCAATGCTGCTAATGAAGTGGGTTGCGGTGCTAAAAAGGAAGCACAGGTCTGTGCTATTCAGCAATACTACTGATGGTTCCATATTAATAAGAATGACTGTGATCTGTGCAATTATTTATTTTTCACATTTTTATACAGCCCTTCCTCCAAGGAGCTCAGGGTGGTGTACATGGTTCCTTTCTGTTGTCCTCACAACAACCCTGCAAAGTAGATGAGGCTGAGAGAGAATGACTGGCTGGATCATCCTGGAAGCTTCATGGCTGAGCAAGGATTTGAACCTGGATCCTCCAGATTCGAGTCCAAAGTTCAGCTTTCCAATTATCCTGACAAACTGTGTTCATAGTATAGTACCAGCAAAGATGAACAAAATTTACATGATCTAATTTCCCGCAGGTTCATTGTGGCTTACAATACAAAACTCCAAAAACAATACAACCAATCTAAGACAAATTCCTGTCTCGCTCATTCAGCATTAGGCAAAGGCACTCAAACCTAGTGAACCACAGGACAGCATTTGGAAGGCGGATGGAATCACAGTAGACTATCGTAGCCCTAGTTTCCCACTCCTGTAGCCTCAGCTACTACATCACCCAGGAACCAGGAGGACAAAGCTGGCAGAGAACAATCCCTTTTGTTTCATCTAACCAACAGCCCAATCCTAAACTGACCTGGTGCTGCGCAGGTCAGTGGCGCCAAAATGGCCACTGCAATATCCTGTGGGACCAGAGCAGCCGCTGGACGACTCCTTGGGGTGACGGAACATTGGTTGCCTAAGGGAACAGTACTTGCCAGGTAGCACAGAGCATCCCAGTCCTTCACTCAGGAGGAGGAATCCTAACCTTAAGTATAACCTTAACCTTAACCTGTCTATCCTGCTATTTGGGATTCTTTTCAGCTTGTAGAGCCTGAGGATGTGGACAGGATTCTCTGGAGTGTGAGACCTGCTGCTTGCCCGCTCGATCCCTGCCCAGCATGGCTAATTAGGGCTGCCCGGGAAGGGCTGGCCGAGTGGACGGGGAGGGTGGTGAATTCATCTCTGAGGGAGGGGATGCTCCCGCCTGCCTTGAAGCAGGCGATGGTTCGCCCCCTCCTGAAGAAGCCCTCCCTGGATCCCACTAATTTAAACAACTTTCGGCCAGTCTCAAATATCCCATTCCTGGGCAAGGTGATTGAGCGGGTGGTGGCGTCCCAGCTTCAGAGGGTACTGGAGGAAACAGATTATCTGGACCCATTCCAATCGGGCTTCAGGCTGGGGTTCGGGACGGAGACTGCCTTGGTCGCCTTGGTGGATGACCTTCGCCGGGGAATGGACAGGGGGAGGGCGTCCCTGTTAGTTCTGCTGGACCTCTCGGCAGCTTTCAACATCATCGACCATGGTGTCCTTCTGGGTCAGCTGGCCAGGTTGGAGGCACTGTTTGAAGTGGTTCTGCTCCTTCCTGGCTGACAGATCCCAGAAGGTGGTGCTGGGGGATGCCTGTTTGGCACCCTGACCTCTTAGGTTTGGGGTGCCACAGGGTTCCATCTTATCCCCCATGCTTTTTAACATCTACATGAAGCCACTGGGAGAGGTCATCCGGGGGTTTGGAGTGGGTTGCCATCAATATGCTGATGACACCCAGCTTTATCTCTCCTTTCCCCCTGATTCTGAGAAGGCGGTTGGGGTCCTGGATCGCTGTCTGGAGGCGGTTAGGGGCTGGATGTGGGCGAACAAGCTGAAATTAAATCCAGATAAGACAGAGGTGCTCTTGGTTCGGAAATCCACAGCTCGGGTACTGGACTATCGTCCTGCTCTGAATGGGGTTGCACTCCCTCTGAAGGAGCAGGTCCGCAGCTTGGGGGTTCTCCTGGATCCACAGCTGCACCTGGAGTCCCAGGTGGCAGCGGTGGCCAGGGGAGCCTTTGCTCAGCTTCGGCTGATTTGCCAGCTGCGACAGTACCTGAGCTGCACGGACCTGGCCACAGTAACCCATGCCCTAGTGACATCTAGATTAGATTATTGCAATGCGCTCTACGTGGGGCTGCCTTTGAAGACGGTCCGGAAATTACAACTAGTACAGAACGCGGCTGCCCGTGTGGTGGCTGGGGCACATTGGTTTGACTCTGTCGAGCCATTGCTTTGGCGGCTACACTGGCTGCCGTTTCTGTTCCGGGCCCAATTCAAGGTGCTAGTTTTGACTTTTAAAGCCCTTTATGGCTCAGGTCCGGGGTATTTGAGGGACCGCCTCCTTCCCTACAATCCTGCCCGTGCTCTTAGATCATCTGGGGGGGGCCTTTTTGACTGTGCCGCCACCAAGAGAGGTGAGAGGGGCGGCGGCAGGAAGAGGGCCTTCTCGGTGGTGGCCTCCGAACTTTGGAATATCCTCCCCTTAGAATTGAGAACTGTTCCCTCTTTGTTAATATTTCGGCGTGGACTGAAGACCTTTTTATTTCAAAAAGCTTTTAATTGTTGACAGGCTGGCTGGCTTTCTTGCTTTTTTATATGAGAATCCACGGGGTTTGTTTTCAGATTTTTAATTATTTGTAAATTGTTTTAATTATTGTTTTTAATTGTTAACTTTTAATTTTGTATTTGTTGGAGCTAATTGTTGTAGGCTGCCTTGTGTGCCCATAGGGCAAAAAGGCGGGATATAAATAAATAAATAAATAAATAAATAAATAATATAGTCAAGGTCAGGGCCCCTCTAGTACAACAGGAAGTGTAGAGCAGCCAGGATGTCTACCTAAAGCTCCCCTGTTACACAGCACTTGGTAACCTGACTTCCAATAAGCTTGCAGTTTCTGCTGGCCACCAGCCCTGTCTTGTTGGGAAGTCCAGAAATGCAGAAGGGGCACCTCCCCACATCGAGAATATAAGATCTGTAATTTTATTCACTTTATATCTGGAGTCATGCCATGCTTCATGGACGTGACACATAAATTGCCCAATTTTTGTTTCTAAAGATATCAAGGAATCAGGGCAGTTCCATGATGCTGCGTCATTTTAGGCTCAGCATTAATTATCATTACCAGGTGATGATTATCAATATTATTTATACAACACCATTTACCTACATGACACTCTATATTGCAGAGAGATCGCTGCCCTGATCCTTAGGTATCTCTTCCCCCGCTGTGATCAGCAGGAGAGAGGAAGAGGATGTTTACATTGCTTTCCCCCACTTCAAGGGGTAGTGGGAGTGAGGGCAGTCTTCAGGAGTAAAGCAGGGGTAAGCAGCTGAGCTGAGACTCCCTTCAAGCATACAAAAAGGGGTTGTATTAACCAGCAGTCAATTTAAATACATGTACGAGGCATGTCTATTAAATAACGAGACTGTGATTCCACCTAGTAAACAAAGCAGTCAGAACCGGTTATAACTGCATACGCAGTAACCTTGAACATGTCTGAACCTGCATGACAAGCAGCAACACTCTATGACGTTCAGTTGATTGTGAGCCGCCAATTAGTTTGGTTGTGTTTTCTGTAGAGTGCCGAAAAAATGCTAAGTTTAAAAGTTGAACGTGTCAATTTGAAATTTTTAGTAAAATTGCACAAAACACCAACAGAATGTTTTCAAATGCTTACTACGGCTATGGGAATGACTGCCTGTCTCGTGCACGTGTGTTTGAGTGGCACAAAAGATTCAACGAGGGATGTGAGAATGTCGAAGATGATGAACGCCCTGGACGACCTTGCACTTCAAGAACCGAAGAAAATGTAGAAAAAATCAGTCAGATTGTTCGATATCAAGGGTGTGATTTTGGAAGAATGGGTTCCAGAAGGCACAACAGTTAACCAGCATTATTATAAGGAAGTTTTGAAAAAGCTGAGAGAAAGAGTCAGAAAGAAATGGCCGCAACTGTGGAAAAATGGTTTCATTCTTCACCAGGACAATGCGCCTGCTCACACAGTTCTTTCTGTGAAGCAGTTTTTGAACGACAATCACATTACTAAACTTGAACATCCTGCATATTCGCCCGATTTAGCACCTTGCGACTTTTATCTTTTCCCAAAAGTTAAATCAATGCTTAAAGGGACACAATTTGAGTCAGTTGATGCTGTAAAGAAGAAAACGGCAGATATGTTGAAACAACTGACAGAAATTGATTTGCTCCATGCCTTCGACCAGTGGAAAACAAGACTACAGCGATGTATTAGTGCAAATGGGGAGTATAAGTGAAGGGAACAAACATTAAATTTGTAATACCAATAAATAAAGGTGAGTTATTTAATCAGTCTCGTTATTTAATAGACATACCTTGTATGTAGATTGTATCAGAGTATTTGCTGCCTACATCCCAAACTCCTCTACGTATTTGAATTGGGGCCCCATAGGGTCAGGGACTTACCTGGCAAACCTTCATGTAGTTGTGCATTCCTGGCCTGACTCAGATATCCACCTCTCCCCTCTGCAGTTATGGAGGGGGCAGACTAGCTATAGAGAACTGGACAGCTTTAGGGCAGGTAGGAGCAGGAAAAGGAAGGGACAATATATTTATCTCAAATAATTCCCCTTTCCTCTCTTTGGCTCCACCAACAGCTTGGCAAAGAGGGTGGAAGGGGAAAAAAGTCAGGGAAAAACATGGGAGAGACAGGGAAAGGGCAAATTTTGTTTCACATGTTAGATTTCTGAAAGAAAAAAATTATGTACAGTATTTCAATCTAAGCATAAATGGAAGTAAAGCTATGGAAAACTATTCGTTGATATCTAGCTAGCACACAGGGTATGAGAAAAGTGCCTTTGTAAATTACCCCAGGAACTCAAGTGCTGGGGCAGCAAGTGATCTTACTCCATGTTGGTGGGGCATGTGCCCCTGGTCCCCTTGTGCTGCTTGTAAAGAGCAGTGCAACAGCAGAAGAAACTAGGGATAGGCACCAGAGACGCACAGACACCACTTGAGTGTTTATGCAACTTGTGTTTTTGCGAAAACGTGTTTTTGTGACTCATGGGGTCTCAAGTCATGCATGTCACTTAGGCAATGACATGCAATTCAGGGTTTTTACCCGAAAAGAATCTTGACTTGAATGTGATTCGAGTCCTGATTCTTTTTAGTATGTGTGTGCTTGCTTGCTTTTTTTGTGTCAATTTCGATCTGGAAGGTGTCTTTCAGACTGATGGCAGCAGCAGATGTGGGGGGAGGAGAGTAGGTGGTTCCAGGAGAGGGGCTGGGGGATTGAGGGGAGGAGGAAGGCTTAAGGTTTTTTTTTAGTGTGTATAAGGACTTGACTCATTTCCATTTCTCAAAATGACTTGGGACTCGAATCAAAATGACTCAAAATTTTTAGTGAGTCATGACGGCACACGCTATGACTCGTGATTCAACTCAAGTTGCGGGGTGGCTGACTCGGGACTGGAGTCAGCAGTCAGCACTGTGACTCTGGCACATCCCTGGAAGAAACAGCCCAGCAACTGCAAAGGGAAACTGGAGCTGAGGGATGTAGGCTCAGCTTAGGTGTTTACTTTTACTTCCTAGAAAACCTGCACCCCACCCTTGAGTGGTGCAAGAGAGGAATAGTGCTACAAAGCCCCTCTTCTTTGAGCAAGACTGAACAAGGATAGCTTACTATCCTAGACAGATTACTGGCCAACTGCCTCATAGCCTCAGAGTGAGATATATCAATTCTCCTTTTTACGTGCACTCTGTTCTGGCAGATTTCCTTATCCGCAGGAACAAAAGTGCAACATATGTTGCCTCATCCGTGGTCTCTCTGCAACCATTCACAATCTCTTCACAGCCATTTTGAGAGGTCTCATGTCTTCATGTTGTTCTCGTGGGTCTCCATTGTTCTCACTTCAGACACAGAAAATGTTGAAAACTCCCTTGCACATTTTTCTACTTCTCCATATTAAGCATCCAGCCAACTTATCAAATTGCAAGACCATTCCTCAGTTAGTTCTCCTCCCACAGTTTGAATGGAAACTGACAAGCTACACATTGTCCAGACAACGTCTTACCTGAGGCAGGCAATGAGTTGGATCCCCATGCCCCACAAGTGAAACAAAGTTTCCATGCCTGTCCGCATGGCCCAGGTTAGTACAGAGCAGAGCCAAAGCAGGCCTGAGGCAGCCAGCCAACCAGGTGCAAGGCCATCTGGGGTGCTACCCAGCCAATGCAGCGGTTGACACTGCCAAGTGCACCATGGCATTGCAGGCTTGGCCGCCAATGGCCACGAGAGGCAACAGCCTCAGCCCCACCAGGCCTCTCACAAGATGTCTATGTCTCCTATGGAGGATAGGTTGCTTGGGTAAACAGAGCTGTGGACCAGCCAGATGTGGGTGAAGCAAGGATTCTGCTTCTCTCCTTCTTCACACTGCAATTTGTTCTTATCCAAGACTGGATCATCAGCCTAAAGGGAGGATTGAGGTTTGGTCACTCTGCATTGAAAGATCTCAGCCAAGGTGCCTTTGCACAACGGTAAATTTCATCTGAACTATGTTGAGCTGCCCATGCTATCACCCAACCCATAGACTTCAAGGTAAGATTCGGGTTTATACATACAGTGTATAGCAAAGAGGATTCACAGGAACCTAACCCCATTTTCCCCATAGGATCAATGATCCACTGATTCACTGTCTGCAGGGTTTTCCAGGAACCTATCGGCTAAGAAGAATTGACTGTACCTTGGAACCACCCCCCTCAAAAAAAAAAAAAAAAGACTACTGTGTTTCCTTCCTCACAATTGTTTTATTTCTTCTTAGGGAATGGTCCTTCCTTTCTTTTTTGTGGGCTTCAAGTCACTGTGGTGAAGGTGCATTGTGACTGAGGAGACCAAGGCATAACCTGGACCATGTTTCCTGTGTGGAGCCTCAGACTACCTCCAATCGCACAGTTATAGAAACAGAAATTAACCCATTGGCACCTTCCCAGTTTTACCAAATGATGGCCCAATCCTATCCAGTTTTCAAGTGCTGGTGCTGCAGTGCCAATGGGGTATGCACTACTTCCTATATTGGGGAGGCAGTCCCAGAGGCCTCCTCAAGGTTTGGGAACATTTGTTCCCTTGCCTCGGGCTGTGGCTGCACCAGTGCTGGAAAGTTGGATAGGATTGGGCCCTTATTCTTAGACACTCTGCAGCCACCATTCTTGGACTGGGGCCCATAACTTCTCCAAGACCATACAGTAAACTCTGCTTCCACACAGGTGCTTACCTATGCTACAGATTAAGCCACTTTGAAGCCAGCCTCACTGCAGCTGCTACCTCCAAAGAAATGGAGGAGGTGTAATTTTGTGAAGCTGCTGAGATCCTTTTCTTGGGAGAGCTCTGGCTCCAGTACAAAACCACAGTTCTCAGGGCTCCTCTGCTTGAAAGGTTATGATGAAACAGATCAGAAACTGGATTAAACTTGTAATATAGGATGTCCTGAGTTGTTCCTCCATGAACCAAATATCCTTTCCATTCCATCCAACTGTCACCACTAAGATAACTGAAGACCAAGTGACTTTTTGATTTATATCCTTCATGCAGAAAACTGGATAGGGGGAGGCATGACAAAAGAAGACCTACACCAGTCACATATGAGGCGTACAATGTTCTTCCAACATATCAAATAAATCAGCACCTGTTGTTTTTCCAAACAGAAACTACCTATGCACATTTGCACAATGCTTAGCGTAATGATCAGATTAGTAACATAGAACAAACCCTATAATTAGCCAAAGTGGACTAGAACCTTTCATTACTGATTTCTGCTCGTAAATGCCTTCCTCCATCAGGACTGAATTCTATACAACTGCTTGGGGGAGGCATTTAGACTGGTTACAGATGGATATTGGAGGTGACAACAATCCTGTCTTCTCTGGGAGAAGCGGAACCCACAGTGAGGTTTTACAAAGGGTTTTTCCTTAGCAGATGCCTATCAGGAGAAGTGGGGTGCGGAATTCACCATGGATTGCGTGGAACATCAGAGTTGGGCTCTTCAGCTCTTTAGGAGTTTTCCACACTAGCCTCCTTCTCCCCAATTAGTCACTAAGGATTAGTCAGGCTCTGATGTTTAAGGGGGTGGCAGGAGCAGCTAATCAGCTAGTTTGCTGAGCACTCAAAGAGAATAAATAACATTTCTCCTGAATTGTCAGATAAGAACATCAATTATGCATCATTTTTCAAAGAACATTCAAAGGCTTTGGAAAAGCCAGCTTGACAAAATCATAGGTAGCTGTTGGTCTGTTGGAGGGGAAAACCACAATCCAGAGTGGGGTAATCACTTTAGGACCCACAGAAAAATAATATAGCATTGAACAGTAGGGTTTCAAATCCTATAGCAGCAACTGTTACCCTGCACATGCCCAATCTTGTCTGACCGCAGAAGCTAAGCAGGGACAGGCCTGGTTAGAACTTGGATGGGAGACCGCCTGGGAATACCGGATACTGTAGGCTTACACCATAGTCTTTCGAGACTGAAAGTTGCCAGCCAACCAAATCCTACAGAATTTTTCATCAGAGTAGATCAGGGGAATCCAAACTTTTTGGCCAGAGGGCTGCATCAAATGTCAAGCACAGTTTTGAGGGCCGGAAAAAAAATTTAAATATAAAATTTATATAAATAAATTAGAGTTGGAACTTAGATGTGTGAATAAATGAATGAATGGGCTCATTCATTCAACCTCTCTGGCCCTTAGAACACCCTCCAGATGCAACCAGAGCACAGTTCCAGTCATGTTCAGCAAAGTGGGCTAGGGGCTTTCAGGAGACAAGAGGCTGGCTGTGGGCTGCATCTGGCCCCCGGGCCAGGGTTTGGAAACCCCTGGAGTAGATGATAAACAAAAGGATGGGAGGGGGAGAAAAGGGGATATTTTGGAGGTGCCCCAACATTTGGCATTCTTTTACCTTTCCCCCTGCCCTTTGGCTTACCATACATCCTGATGAAGAGTTCTATAAAACTTGAAAGTGGGTGTTTTGCTTCTTTTTGTTTGGTCTTAATCAAAGCATGACCCTAGTCTAGATTGTGAATTTTCCAAAATGATCACTTTAGGGCAAGGGTGTCAAGCCTAAGGCCCGCGGGCTGGATGCAGCCACCAGAAGCAATTTATCCAGACTCTGTCATAATGGGCCTCTCCCAGCATAATTGGGCTCTATCATATCTTGAAATTATGAACAAGATTTGCACATTTTCTCTTCTGTCATTTGCAGCTAATGAGTTTTTATGTGAGAACGAAGTGCTTATTTCTGGCCATCATCTGCTTAATAATGTAAATTCCAGCTTAACTATGTCACTTTTGGTCCTCATCAGGCACCATGAATGCTATTAGGCCCACTACATGAAATGAGTTTGATACTGCTGGTCTAGACTATGTGGGCCAGTTCAGACTACCAGTGAAGACTCACATTGCTGAATGCTCCTCCTAGAAAAAGGTTCCCTGCACACAGAAAAGCAGGTATCAAGAAGGCTTTTCCTCAGATATCTAGTTTTCTACATACAGTCTTCTTGCAACCTACAAAGATAATAGTGCATAGCTATGCTGCACCAACATATCTCTAGAGATTTAGAAGTGATTCTATATCCTACCCAGCAAGCATATGCTGTAGAAGGGAATGTGCCGTTAAGACTGAAATCATATGAGTACCTACTTGAGTTCAAGGAAAATACAGAGGTGCCCCCTTCTCCATGGTGGTTCCATTCTGGAACCCGTGGATAGCTGAAACTACAGATATGGGCGAACGCCCGACACTGGCCTAGATCCTCCTACATTATCTTGCAGCCGAATCCAATAGGCTGTCCAACATTGGCAGGACCAAGCCCCACCATCATAAATTGCTTTAAAGGCAATACACACAGAGAACCTGCCAGAGAAGCAGTTGGCCCTCTGGATGGTGAGGGAGAAAAAGGGGAGATAAAAGGAGATTTAGAGATGGTAGAGAAATTAAATTAGTTCTTTGCATCTGTCTTCACGGCAGAAGACCTTGGGCAGATACCGCTGCCTGGACAGCCCCTCCTGACCAAGGAATTAAGTCAGATAGAGGTTGAAAGAGAAGATGTTTCAGACCTCATTGATAAATTAAAGATCAATAAGTCACCGGGCCCTGATGGCATCCACCCAAGAGATTAAGGAACTGAAGAATGAAGTTGCTGATCTCTTGACTAAAATATGCAACTTGTCCCTCAAAATGACCACGGTGCCAGAGGATTGGAGGATAGCAAATGTCACACCGATTTTTAAAAAGGGAAAGAGGGGGGAGCTACAGGCCGGTCAGCCTAACATCCATACCGGGTAAGATGGTGGAATGCCTCATCAAAGATAGGATCTCAAAACACATAGACGAACAGGCCTTGCTGAGAGAATCAGCATGGCTTCTGTAAGGGTAAGTCTTGCCTCACGAACCTTACAGAATTCTTTGAAAAGGTCAACAGGCATGCGGATGTGGGAGAACCCGTGGACATTATTTATCTGGACTTTCAGAAGGTGTTTGACACGGTCCCTCACCAAAGGCTACTGAAAAACTCCATAGTCAGGGAATTAGAGGGCACGTCCTCTTGTGGATAGAGAACTGGTTGAAGACCAGGAAACAGAGGGTGGGTGTCAATAGGCAATTTTCACAATGGAAAGAGATGAAAAGCGGTATGCCCCAAGGATCTGTCCTGGGACCAGTGCTCTTCAACCTCTTCATAAATGACTTGGAGACAGGGTTGAGCAGTGAGGTAGATAAGGTTGCAGATGACACCAAACCTTTCCGAGTGGTGAAGACCAGAAGTGATTGTGAGGAGCTCCAGAAGCATCTTTCCAAACTGACAGAATGGGCAGCAAAATGGCAGATGCGTTTCAATGTAAATAAGTGTAAAGTCATGCACATTGGGGCAAAAAATCAAAACTTCACATATAGGCTGATGGGTTCTGAGCTGTCTGTGACAGATCAGGAGAGAGATCTTGGGGTGGTGGTGGACAGGTCGATGAAAGTGTCGACCCAATGTGCGGCGGCAGTGAAGAAGGCCAATTCTATGCTTGGGATCATTAGAAAAGGTATTGAGAACAAAACAGCTAATATTGTAATGCCATTGTACAAATCGATGCTAAGGCCACACCTGGAGTATTGCATCCAGTTCTGGTCACCACATCTCGAAAAGGACATAGTGGAAATGGAAAAGGTGCAAAAGAGTGCGACTAAGATGTTTACTGGGCTGGGGCACCTTCCTTATGAGGAAAGGCTATGGCGTTTGGGCCTCTTCAGCCTAGAAAAGAGACGCCTGAGGGGGGACATGATTGAGACATACAAAATTATGCATGGGAAGGATAAAGTGGATAGAGAGATGCTCTTTACACTCTCACAAAACACCAGAACCAGGGGACATCCACTAAAATTGGGTGTTGGGAGCGTTACGACAGACAAAATAAAATATTTCTTTACTCAAGGTGTGGTTGGTCTGTGGAACTCCTTACCAAAGGATGTGGCGACGGTATCTGGCCTGGATGCCTTTAAAAGAGGATTGGACAAGTTTCTGGAGGAAAAATCCATTATGGTTTACAAGCCATGATCTGTATGTGCAACCTCCTGATTTTAGAAATGGGCTATGTCAGAAGTCCAGATGCAAGGGAGGGCACCAGGATGCATGTCTCTTGTTATCTGGTGTGCTCCCTGGGGCATTTGGTGGGCCGCTGTGAGATACAGGAAGCTGGACTAGATGGCCTGATCCAGCGAGGCTGTTCTTATGTTCTTACGTTCTTACATACAGCATGCCACCAGTGGCCATTTCTGAGCCACTGGCACAAAACATCAGCAACATCAAAGACTTACTGCTATGGCTAGGGGCCTGCAGCAGAGCAGGTAAGCCAAAGTAGTGGGGGGGGGGAATTCAAGGGTGAAGAGGGGGAGGGCAGGGGGAATAATAGGGTGTGTTGAAGGAGGAACTGGGGGATTGGGGAGTGAATAAGGTTGTAGCGACTTTCCCCAGATCCTATGTCCTCTTTCCCAAACTGCCCTACCCCTTTTGTCTCTTCAGACTTAGACCAGCAAAATGGCTGGCATATGTCCAAGGAGACCTATAGGTGATAAGACAACCTACCAGGGAGTTAGTAAAACTATTTTTTACTTACCGTCTGCAGGATGTCCCTCTTTTTAAAAATTAATTGTTGGCATCTGCATTGCTGTCTGACATTCCCCAAGCAATCATTTGGGCAGGTTGAGCCACTGGATGAACCAAAGAGTGCACTATCTAATGTACTATTGCCAGTAAACCAAGTTGTAGTGATAGTAATAATGCAATTATGCAGGTAATCCACTTAACAAAAGGTTAGCTAGGAGGATTAAAGCTGATGATCACAGAGTAATTAAGATAACCCTTAAAATTAGTTTGTTCCCAGAGCCTAAACAGGAGCTGTAGAAATTAAACAATAACCAAATCATAATGCCAAGATGTCCTCATGGTGACCAAGGCCTCCTCCTCCTTATCTGTAAAGTAACTCCCTAAGGCCTCCTCCACCAGCCCAACCCTACATGGAATCCTCATTTTTCCTATCTACTACCTTTCATCTTTGACACAACTCTGGATTTTTAAAGCCAATACTTCCTGCCCTGCCCTGTCATTCCCTTGCCTGGAGAAGGGCCTGGATCAGGTATTTCCATGTCCTAGAGATGGGGATGTTCCTGTTGATGATCTTGCAATACCTGGCATCTCCAACAGGGGTTGGTGCTTCCAGCTACTGTCCCCACAACATTTTCCCCTTATGGTGTTAGAAACAAGGCACTAAGGACCGGGTCACCAAAACGACTGTGGCAATCTCCGACATATACAAATACATTTCATTTTAATTCTGCCTTTCTCCAATGAGTTCAGGACAGTGTATCCGGTTCTCTGCTCACCACTCCCCATTTCATCATCACAACAACCCTGTGGAGTAGGTTCAGCTGAGTGACAGTGGTAGGCTCAAAGTCACCCTATGAGGCACAGTGGGAAGGTGATTATGGGTCTCCCTGGTCCTAGTCTGAAATTCAACTATTACAACACTTGCTTGGCAACACATTTAGTGCGCATGTCCTTTAGGAACCTTTTTTTAAAATTAGGAACTTTTAGGAACCTTTGACAGTTCCTTCTTCTTTCTGCATGTCATCCAATACTTGTAATCTTGTTCAAGCTGTTATACCTTTTTCAGGAAAATCCAAAATTTTAAACAGCTATCTTACAATCTATTTTTACAGAATGGGGATTCTCATTTCAACTGAAGAGAACAACTAACCTGAGCACTGTACTGTTATCCCAAAAGGCCAAAAATACAGCACAATCCTGTAATGTTTACTTGGAAGTAAGTGTCACTGTGTTCAGTGGCAACACAGTTCAATTATCAGTTCCAGTTGAATGTTAGTGAGAGGAGTCTTCTTGAGACAGAGTATCTGCACTGAGAAAACAAATACAAATAAAGTACCCTTCCCATATAATATATATATATATGGTACATATGTTTTGAGAGTAGCAGATTGCTTGTGCAAAGGGCACCCTTTGGATGCAAAATGCCTTTTCTTTGTTGTGTCCATCATCAAAGTTCACCTTTGTGTGCTCTAAGTGTGCAATACATGAGACTAGAGATGCACAGGTCCATGCTATCTATGTACCCTATCATCTGAGTTATGGTCTTACAGGAGGGGGCTTATGTATTGCAGTGAGATTGCTGTGATTGGCTGCGGAGTTTAGTCAATATCCTATCCTGTACCAGTGTTCGAGAGTGTACATCATTTTTTTTTCCATACAAAGTTTATTTATTTGTTACAGATACAGGTAAGGAAATGGGTTAGACATAGGGCTGGGACTGCACAGGTTACACATATATTGCAACATGCATATTCCAAAAAAAAAAAGAAATCATCAATGACTAAAAAGAAATATACTCATCAATACAAAAGTTATCATATTTCTCATTATTATAATTCTAAACAGTCAGTATTATTTAGCTAAAGTTATCTATCCAGTCATAAAAGGCTTCCAATATCGTCTTACTCTACCTAAATTTTCTTTTTAAAACATCTGTAGATTTCCACTTTTGCGCATACAATATTCTTACCGCTATACTGATATGTGCAATAAGGTATTTCTTATATTGATCTTTAATCTCTGAAAAAAGAGTGTACATCATATTCTGTGCTACCCATAGTGATTTTTTAAAAAGCATAGGATTGTCCAAAACACAGTAATTGCTAACTATTATCACTTTTTAGGTAGGCTAAGCAATGGGAACATTTAATCAGAAGCAGGAACACAAAGTCAATTTTTGGAGCCTCAAGCTCCAAACCCATACAAACCCAATCCAATCCATACAAACCCAATCCAGAATTCCACTGCCCACCCTCCCACCACTCCTCCCCCTGCAAGCACACTCACTGCCACTACTTCCACCACCAATGTGCACCAGCATAAACATACACCAATGTGCACCTCACTATCTTTGCCCTCCTGTGCCAAGCCTGCTGCCATTTTTAAAAACTGGTTTGGCAGACAGTAGGATCTTTTCAGTTCCAGGATTCTCTCTGCTTGCCACTTTACAACATACAGCAGCAGAGCTGGAGAAGGAAGAGGCAAAGCCTTGCATTATCTACTTGCATGCTCCAAGTGCGTGGACAGCTGGGTGGAGCTGCTGAAAAGATACTTTCAGTTCCTCCCCAGACAGCAGTCTGAAGTGAGGGGTTCAGCCAGCCTCATTATGGGGCTGCCCCGGTGCCAAATGTTAGCAAATATACTGATCTATGGGGTCAAGCATAAGTAGTGGCATAGCTAGAGGGGATGCAAAGCACTAAATTTTGCAGGGAGCCTCACTGCAGTGTGCAGGCGGTCACTCCATTTCAGAGCTATTCCAGGCAGTAGGAGCAAAATGTAGGCATACTGTGTATGTTCATGCTGGTTCATGTTGGTGGTGGAAGTGGTGGCAGTGAGAAGTGGAGGGTGGGCAGTGGAATTTGGGGTTGGGTTTGTATGGTGGATCAGGTTGGGTCATCAATGCATGAAACTCCAAAAATTGGCTTCATGTTTCTGCTTCTAACTAAACACCTCCATTTTGCTCCCACCACCCCAAAGGCTCTGAAGGGGAGGAGTCGCTTGCATGCTGTGGTGAAGCTCCTTGCAAAACTTACTGCTTTGCTACACTAAGTGCTCTAGCTACACCACTGAGCATAAGGAATTTCCATTTCTCTCTCCCCTCCCCAGCTCTTTATGGGAGATTCCATTTACTTATATTCCATTTTCATGTAATTTCACAGTTACCTAACCCACCATGCTTCCTCTGCTCATAGCCACTAGTCCTGATTGAACCCTTCAGACTGATTGAACAGCAAGCACGGTGAAACCACGGAGACACCCTGCACCGTGAAACCACCCACCATCTCCTGTTCAGCTGCTTCACTCAGATTCCCATGTGCTTGCAGAAAGCAAGTGAGGAGGATGGGGAGGCTCTCCTCCGCCTCCTCCAGCACTGCTGCCATGCTGCCTTTTCTTGTAAAGTGGCCCGTGGTGACTCATAACACTGTAAGAAAAGTACCACTGGATCAGGCCAAAGGTCCATCTAGTCTAGCTTCCTTTATCTCAAAGCGGCCCCACCAGATGCCTCAGGGAGCAGACACAAGAGACCTGGATCTTGGTGCCCTCCCTTGCATTTGGCATTCTGAGGTAGCCTACTTCTAAAATCAGAAGATTGCACGTACCCATCATGGCCTGTAACCTGTGATGGACTTTTCCTCCAGAAATCTGTCCAAACCCCTTCTAAAGGCATCCAGGCCAGATGCCATCACCACATCCTGTAGCAGGGAGTTCCACAGACTACTTCTAAAACCAGGAGATTGAAAACAGGAGGCTGTGCATCCCCATCACGGCCTGTAACCTGCGATGGACTTTTCCTCCAGAAATTTGCCCAACCCCCTTTTAAAGGCATCCAGGCCACATCCCTGTGGCAGGGAGTTCCACAGATTAATTACAATCTCAGGATTCTCCCAACCCAAGCCATTTTAGAAAAAGCAGCCATGGAGGAGGAGAAACTGTATGAACTGGTGCTGGAGGGTGGTGGTGTGGGCTAGCAAGAGTAGGGGAGAGGCAGAATACGAGGGTGGGTTTGGTTCCTAGCTGCACCAGCACTACGGCCACCTCTGCTCACACACACACCCGCCTTCCCCTCCCATAAGAACTTCCCACTGGATCAAGTAACATGAGCCTTCTGGGCAGAGATGCACGCCTTCCTCCCGTTGCTTAGCAACCGTCTCCTCTTTCTCTGGTGAGGACCCGCAGCGCCGCACCGCTCTCGCGCTGCAGTCGGCAGCGCCCTTCCGATTGGCCGCTGGGAGCTGACGTCATGAGCTCATTTGCCTACCTGTACCTCAACAGCGGTCCATTGGACGTCCTTCCTCTGGCCACGCGGCGTCATTTTCTCACACCATTCCCCCCACCTTTTCGCTTCCCCTCGCTGATTGGTCGGAAAGGGGAGAGGGGGTAGGCTTCAGCGCGAGGGCCTCTGATTGGGCGGCGAGACATGCCATTCACAGGTTTCAAGCAGCTGCCCAGGCGGCGGGGCTGGTTTAAAGGCACATCATCACTGGCTGCTGCGTTCTATCCAGAGTGGGAGATCAGAGGGAGCTTGTACTTTGCACCGGACCAGCCATCGCTGCACACAGGTGGGTGGGGAGCAGAGGAGGGGCCCTTGTGTTTCCTTCACTGCATGCTGCTCCCCTCTTTGCAATAAGAGGGGTGCAATGCCTTTAATGAGTTAATTTGAGTTTGCACTGGTGAGCCCCATCCTATGCATGTCTACTCAGAAGTAAGCCCCATTATAGTCAATGGGGCTAACTCCCAGGTAAGTGTGGACAAGACTGCAGCCTCGCTTTCCATATCAGGGGAAATTCTAGAAATGTGTCAATTTAAGGCTTACAACATCCATACTTTCCTGGGAGTAAGCCCCATTAACTATAATGGGACTTAACTTCTGAGTAGACATGCATGGATGGGGTGGGGAGAATTTATTTTTTTTAAGGTAGTATAAAGCTATATTAATATGTGAAAATTAGGAGGGGCTGAAGCAAGCCCCAATTGATCTCTGCCTCAACTGAGGGTCTGTCACAGACACAACCTTTCTAAGACTGACCCAAATGAATCCAGAATGATAGCATGCCCTAGACATCTTGCAGAGAAAGGCAAAACTTTCTGAAGGGCAATTTGGTGTGTGAGAATCCATTTTTAGCGTTTACACTACAGGAAAGGTAACTGGGCATAGGCTTAGCTTGTCCTCTGCCCCACCTTTCCCTAGTCACTAGTGTCTGCAGGAGGATGCCTTTCTGTGCATTTGATGAGTGCTGAAATAAGGAGGTGTCCATTCAAAACCAGACATTCTTAATACCTCGGCTCACCTGTAACTTTTAAGTGCTTTGCTCTAATATTCATCCTCACCTCTCCTTGCAATATTTGGAGCTGGAAGCCTTCAATGGATTCTGCCCATACTTCCAGAATGATTTTTAGTTTCCTTGTTTTCACTCCAGAGTACAAACCAGCTGCAGTTTTCTTCTTTTGCCTTTTGACAAGATCTTGATAGGAATCCTGCTTCTGAAAAGTCTTATTAAAAGACATGACTTTTCTCTTAAGAGATACCTGCTAACTCTATAACCTGATCAATGTGCCAATTAAGCCAGAGTACCTTAAACGCATCTTATCAATAAGATATAACATTTTATCATAGCAATATCTTAACATTAAAATAAAAATATGTTAGCTGGCTTGTGAATTACAGCTGAGAGTGACTGCTTATCAGGCAGGTTGATCTCACTGGAATTCTCTCCTAGGGTGAGTAGGTAAAGACTTGGATTTGATTTCTTATTTAATAATGTGGTTTTCCTTTAAGGCACTACTGTTTGTTTGGACTAGTTCCTTATCCCTAGATGACTAGTGCTAAAGCTCTAGGGTGGCCATCTTCCTTGGCAACCTTGAGGGGAGGTGAAAATGTAGTCTATGATTAGGCACAGACCTTTCCACAGGGAACTCCCTGATCTCTGAAGGAGGGATGCAATTCAATGCAGCTTGATTGGCTGAACTGAGTAGTTTTGTAAGAAACTGAATATATGTGATGCTTCCTTTTGTCTGCAATGTGTGGGGCCAGATTTTAATAGGATTGCCCTGCCAGGCAGTAGCAAGGTATGTATCATGAGATTCTATCTTTCAGGATTTCTGTTTCACTACTATATTAGGGTAAAAAATATTCTAGCAGGCAGAATATTTGGAAGGAATACCTGGCAAGTTTAAGGAAAGGGGGTGGTGTGTGAATGCTGAGAGAGGGATTTGCTTAATTGTGCTTTGACAGTGGGATGGGAGGCTGTTGGGCCAAATTTTGGTAGTTTTCTGAGTCTATGAAGCTGCCTTACATGGAGTTGGACCACTGGTCTGTCCAGTTCTATCTATGCTGACTGCTGGTGGGTCTCCAAGTATTTCTTAGATATGAGACTAAGAATTCTAACCTGTGCTGTGCCAATTCTAACCTGTGCTGGAACAGGCGCTGTATACAGCACAGGTTAGGAGGTGGAAGGAGCACAACTTGGAGTAAGTCCCCTTATCCCGAATAATGCCCCAATCACTGAATAATACCCCAATCACCGCAATGAAGCTATTTGGATCTGCACCAGCTAAATAGCTGGCGAAGATCCAAACAGCCCAGTGTAAAGTTTGACTGTTTGGGAGGCGATTTAGGATCCAGTCTAAGTGCCAGAGGCTGGTCCCACCGCCTCATAGGGGTCCCACCCCACACAACCTTACCTGAGTCAGGCACTGCAGAAGCTGGATTTGGCCTCTGTGGGCCAACACACATCCTTGCGCTGGCCTGTCCGACTTGAAAGAAGGTGCAAACATGCATTATGGCACACTTGTGACACTCCTAGGCAAGAGCAAGAGACTTGTGCCTACCGAAGATCAAGATTGGATGGCACTCTTAGTCTTTAACTTCGGCTGGATTATACAGCCTTTGGGTGCTGGGCCTTGCTGGGCAGCCAAGAGTTAAATGAATGATGTGGGTGGTGCCCTTGCCTCTTTCTCCCACATTCACCTGGTTCTACCTCCAGTACCTTTTGTACTTGCCAAAAGCTCCAATTCTCAGTACCCAGTTACTCATCTCCATGCTGCAGTGTATAGTTTGTTCTTTCAGCTGTTTGTATAACTTGTGATGGTATTTCATCACCCACATTTGTTATTGAGGCTTCCAAAGAGTAAATGACATGTTGTACCTGCCTCCCTATTTCGAACTGCATGTTGACAATAGTACCATAGTATGTCTTGAGAAATTCTCCAAAGAGGTGGCCATGTTAGTCTGTTGCAGATAAACAAACTCTAGAGCCCTGTGGCACCTTAAGACTAACAAAAGATTGTGGCACAGGCTTTCACAGTATAGAGCCCACTTTGTGAGATGCTGAAGACTTGATAGCTTTGACAGAAATACTTCTTTCTTGCTGTATAATCTCTTATTCAACTAAATGCTGTGTCTTCTATAATTAGTAACCTGGGAATAGAAAGTCTTTTTAATGTTAATGCATCCTCATTCTCCTTTCCCTGAAAGTACTATGAAGAAATTGGGACTGAACAGCATCCAGAATTTTCTCGCTTGATGGAAAACTACAGTATTTTGCTGCTGCCGCCTAAAAATGTGATCTACAAATACCCAGAAAAGTGTACTCATTTTGGTAGCGCTGAGGTTAAAAAAACTTAATTCTCTTAAAGTAGGATTTCCCAATGTGGGCTTTTGACACCTGCCACTGGGAATATGACAATCTGTAGGATGAGGGACTACAGTCATTAGGATTTAAGATGAAGAAAACTTTATCTATTTCTCCCGCAGCAATGGTAAACCAAGCTGAAAGCATGAGGAAAGCAGTTAATGACAACATAGAAGTGGAATACAGAAACCATTCAGGTTGTGGGTGGTGGCTGCTGCAGGCTGGGGTGCAGTACTTTAGGTCCAAAGAATGGGAGAGAAAATGGCATGAAGTTTGATCCTCCGAAGCTTGGGAGAAAGGCTGAGCAAATTTAGATAGGAGGAGGCTTAGTGAATGTAGATGGAGGTGTTGAAAGAACCTGATATTGGGAGAGAGTGACCTCTTGTGGCTTTTCCTAGTGCTTAATTTGAGCAGAGAAGTCTTTGAATTGCAAATACTGACATGGCAAGTGGAGCAACAGCAAGTTAATGAATGACCACTTGTGATAATTCACAGCTATAATACTGTAATGATATTGCCAACTATAATGGTATTGCCAACAAGAGTGAATGAATGAGCTTGCTGCCTGAAGACAAAGCAGGTTGTTGGTTTCCAATCTGTTCAGGTTATCAACAGCTTATTTGAAATTCAAATGACTGTCTGGACAGTTTCAACATACTCAGCAGTGTGCCAATTTGTGGTAAGCCAGTTGTGTGTTGCTGCCATGCTCAAAACTTGCTTTGCATCAGTGTGTCAAAAGCTGACTTGGTAGTTTGTTTTTTTTACCCCCTTCATCTTGCTGTTATGTTCTTGGCATCTGAAATGGCATGCAATGTGCTTTAGCACTTGCGGGCCATGAAAAAGCTGAATCCTATGTGTGACATAGAAGAGGAACACAGCCAGCATGCTGGGAGCAGAATATGTCCAGGCTTTTCTATGCACAGAAGAGAGCTTGGATGAGGAGACTTTTTAAACCTGTTAGGGGATTTCTCCTGAAGGGGTTGTAAATTGGGGGAACACATGCCTTGAGTTCCACTACATGGTGAAAGAGGGAGAGCCAAACTGGAAGTTATGTGTGTAGCTGAGAATGTAAGGATGAATCTGTAGTCTGGGGTGAGACCACAATTTAAGGACTCACCCTGCCCAAATACTCTTATTCATCAATATTTCCTTATAGAGTCTGGAGAAGTATGTGGGGATGTTGTCTGAGGTCCCACAGGACCAAAACTGACATAATATGGGCAACAGTTTTAATTTTAGAACAGTCGTGTGGAACTAGCTATTTTATTAGAGCAATAGCACTTGGGGAACTGGGTGTTGAACCCTTCCCCTCTGTCCCGATATTATTGTCCTGATCTGACTTTTCTTTATTTCCCCTACTCTAGCAGCTATTAACTCCTGGGGGCAAGGGAAAACAGGTAAACAGGAGCTGTTGCTCTAGGTGGAAGCAAACTACCCCCCCTCCATGGCTAGTTTAAAGTAGGAGGGCTGGACAGTTGAACTGGAAGGTGTGATCACATTTTCTGCATCACATTTGCTAAGTGGATAAGGACTGGAACATCACTTCTCTCTGGAAACACTGAGTTTTACTGTTTAGGAACAAAAGGGGTGTTTAAAAAGCACTAGAACTAGGCTGGTGTCCTGTTTCCCAGCAACAAGAAACCAACAGAATACTTTCACAAGCTCAAAAAAAAACCTGTCTCTTGAGTTGCATGTAAATGACTGACTTGCACATTTTTTTGCCCTAAAATTTATAAAGAAATTACTGTGGCTTGTAAATAAAATTAGTAGCTAGTGTATTAAATGGGACATTATGAAGACTATGTTCTTTTACATGTATATAACACCATACACATTTAGACTGGACTGCCAGTATTTGCCAGTGTGCAAGAGGTTCATAGCACAGTAGCAAAAAAAAGTTATATTCATGCTCATTTCAAAAGCATCTTTAGCTTCTAGACAGAAACTTGGCCACTTAGATGTCTTCAATATGAATGACTTTGTTCAACAGCTTCCTCCCACTTCAAAAATCAAGAGATGTTGCCAAACTGAATGAGTTTAAGGCCTGGTTCAGACCCTTGCCCATACAATGGGAATCTTCACATTGTGGAGGAACTAGCATGTCCCATTTTCCACACAGATAATGTGTGGTATAGGTCCTCCATGCAGATGTTTGCTTGTTCTCCCTCAAAAAAAAGGGGGGGGGAAATGTCAGTTGCAACTGGTGATTGATATCCATATGACATTTGTATTGTGACTTGTGTAATGGAGCGGGGGGGGGGGTTTACAGCTTTTCTTTCAACACATGAAGGCTTGGAAAACCTTGGTAGGTGTCTGAAAAGGTTTCCAGGAAAGAACAGTATTTCTCTTAAGTGGGGATTTATTTTTTTTTAAATAGAGCAACCCTTAAATATTAATCTTGCCAGGGAACCAAGGAGTTAAGTGAATTGTGTGGATTGTGTTACTGCTTTTCTGGACCTTGTTATTCTAATTTACCACTTTGGAAACAGGAGCTGGCAAGAATGAAACCATTGCCCAACAAAATGCGCTTGAGGGATCACAGTTGTCAAGCCCTCTCTGACATTATGAGCTGACCTGGCATCTCCTCATTCTACCAAACTGGCTTCCATGGTGGGCTTGCCTAGCTTCACTTCTTGAATACAGTACCTTATTTAAAAAAGTGTTCAGTAGAACACCTTTATAATTAGCCACCCACAGTAACTTGGGTGAGCTATTAGAATATGGGTAGAACACTCTTTCCCATAGAAGGGCTATTTCCATGGGTGTAGCTGGCTCAGTGAACAACATAGCTTAACTGCCTGTTGGAGAGTGGCTTATGTGATTGCAAAGCAGATAAGAGTGGGGTGCAAGATGGTGACAGGGAGCAACAGAAGTGTTTTCTGCAACACTCACTCACTTGACTGATAACATTAAGCTTCTGCCATGAAGCTCTGTCCTCAAAGTGTGCAAAAGGAAAAAGCTAACTTGCAAAGGGGCTCTTAAGCAGGTAATCAACACACTATGGCTTTTAAAAGAAACTTTGTATTGAACTGACCCTTTCTTGCTGGGAATTCAACTACAATTAACTTTTTAAGCAGATAGTAAGCTTTCTGAAGAATGTAGCCAAACTGCATTCAGAGGAACACTTTAGGGGGGAGTGATGCAATATGTATTTTACTATGTCTTACAGTATGTATTTTACTGGAACAAGTGAGCATTCAGACAATTGTTGCACTACTAGAAGACCCATAGTTGCTCTCCAAATTCACCTGCAATCAAATGCTAACTCCCTTGCTTTTATCAGCAAACACTTGCCTCTTAATTCTCTAGTGTTGTTCATTTAGAGACAAACATTCAAAGTCAAACAAAATTGTCCCAATGTCCTATGGAATGAAAATTTCAAGTTCCTTTAATTTTAAAACAAAACCATCCTATCATTATCTCTGTCATTCCTTACCATTTTCAACAACGACACATGTAAGAGGTGCCGACTGACCAGCAGATAAAGTTATACCCATAATGAATTTCCTGGAAGCAAAACATGTTGTCCAAACATCTCTTTTGATCGTTGTTCATATTCTTTGCATGAGTTCATTGTCATGCAATTTTTAGAATTGCATTTACTGTACCTACTCCACAAATTGGCTCTCTCAAGTACTGTACAGCAGTGTTTCTCAACCTGTGGTATGGGTACCACCATTGGCACTTGAGGCGGTGTCTGGTGGTACTCATGGGACCCCTGGACACTTGCCACCTAGCAGCAAGACCAGGAACGAGATACAACAAATAGCAGTAGGAGGCTCCAAAGCATGCTTTTCTGCACTCAAAAAAGCCCTCCCATCCACCCTATCTCTTAGGGTGCAATCCTAACCCCTTATGTCAGTGCTTTCCAGCACTGACATAAGGGCAATGCAGTACCGAGGTAAGGGAACAAACACTCCCTTACTTTGAGGAGGCCTCCATGAGTGACACCCAACTGCAGGATACAGCACATGTCCCATTGGCACCACTATGCCAGTGCTGGAAAGCACTGACATAAGGGGTTAGGATTGCACCCTTACTGGTGTTTGTCACTTTGCATCTGGCCTCCCAACTCAGAAGTAACCGGCAATTATGTCATCACCAGTTACTTCTGGTGGTACTTCAAAGAGGTGGACCGTGTGAAGTGGTGCAGCAGAGGACAAACACTGGGAGGCATGCACTTGGGAGGAAGCCGGGAGAGGGTGGCTGTACCGCATAACGTGTGAACAAGCTACTAAGGCAGGCAAAGGGTGCAAAGCCAGAAGCCCCCTGCAGTCCTGCTTGCACAACAGCGCAGAGCCACTCGCTGCCGCAGAAGCACCGCTCCGGGCCACAGATGTTCCATCTCCTTGTCCCAGCCCCGCCCAGCCCGCAGCGAGTAGGGCGGGACTGCGCCTGCGGGGGGAGGCGGCGGCGATTGGAGAGCTGCGAAACGTTTGTGCGCGCGTCAGAGGGGGCGGGGAGGGATGGTGCGCATGCGCACTCGCCGCTTCTCAAGGTGACAGCGGCGTCTCGGTGCGGGGAAGATGTGAGGCTGCGCACGCACAGTGGAGAGCCCGGTGCCTGCCGGGGCGGCCGGACCCAGGAATGGGATTCAACTCTGTGTGAGGCGGCGGGGCGGCGGGGCTTCTTCAGGCTGGGGGGGGGGCGTTGGGCCGGGGGCGGGTCGCCTGGAGGGAAGCCGAGACAGGCTGAAGAGCGCGCCCTGCCAGCGGTGAAGGGCCTCAGAGCCCTACCTATGCCTGTCTGCTCAGGAGTCAGTCCCACTGTGGTTAATGGGGCTTACTCCCAGGGGAGTGTGGATAGGATTGTGGCTCGAGCGTCAAGGACAACATAAGTTGCCATCCCCTTTTACCACCCCAGGGCAGTCCAGGCGTGTCGACTCTGAAATCAAGCACAGTAATGCATATGAATGGGTGTGTGTGTGTATAGCCAGGGGACATCCACTAAAATTGAATGTTGGGAGAATTAGGACAGACTAAAGAAAATATTTATTTACCCAGCATGTCATTAGCCTGTGGAATTCCCTGCCACAGGATGTGGTGACGGCATCTGGCCTGGATGCCTTCCAAAGGGGATTGCACAGATTTCTGGAGGAAACGCCATCACGGGTTACAAGCCATGATGGGTGTGTGCAACCTCCTGATTTTAGAAATGGGCTATATCAGAATGCCAATGCAAGGGAAGGCACCAAGATGCAGGTCTCTTGTTATCAGGTGTGCTCCCTGGGGCATTTGGTGGGCTGCTGTGAGATACAGGAAGCTAGACTAGATGGGCCTTTGGACTGATCCAGCAGGGCTCTTCTTATGTTTTTATATTTTTAACTAGACTAAATCATTAAACAATAGAAGGAACAGCTAAAGGATACAACCAAATCAGCTAAGATATATAAGTGTTTCTCAGATATCTTAGCACTGGGACCCACTTTTTAAAACAGCACTTGTATTGGGACCCACTGAGGCTTATCAGACTTTTTTTTTTTTAAGAAAAGGAAGCTCTAGAAAGAAATAATATTTATTTATTTATAATAACCAGAAGAAAGACCCTCAAAGATCTATCTTTCTGTATTTACACATGCTTGCAAACTGCAGGAGCTGAGCAAGTTTGCAGTGTAATTAGTAGCTACAGTATCTGATTTTTCAAGTAGCCTCAGGGCTTGAGACAATTGATTATCTTTCCATCACCCTTTGGTATCCTGCTCTGAGTGATACCATAGTCTTTCGAGACTGAAGGTTGCCAACTAACTAACTAACCCTTTGGTAACCCGCTAAAAATGAAAACCCAACCCACAGTTTGGGAACCACTGAAATATATACACATATGCGTACAAATGTCATGTAAGTACAGTATGGAGACTATAAATTCCATACCATCTACTCCATATATCAAGAAATATAATATACATCTCCGTCTGCACTTCTTATAGATTTCTTCTTCACTTCTCTGTTGTTTAAACTCTTCTCAGTAGTTAATTTTATTTCTAGGTAATTCTCAAATCCAGAAATCATATCTTTATTCTCCTCTAGTAGTATGCAGAAAGTCAGTGAGTGGTTTCCAATTGTGAATGTAATTACTGACTTTTCCAGTCAGACTTCCTTCTGTGCTAGCCTGTGTGTAACAAAAGCCTTGACAACTGCTTGAGTCTTTCTCTACTTTCCATGTGGCCGTCAGCCTTCCACAAAGACCCTTGATCTCTGAGCTGGGAGGATTTGTGTGACTCTTACATGAGCTGTCTAAGAGTTTCTGGTGAAGGTTTCCAAGGGTGGGAGGGGGGACTTCATCTGTGGAATGTCTGTCAGGCAGCTGTCTGAAAGGGTGCAGAAATCCTTCCAGAAACATATATGCTGAGGTGATGGCATCTCTTGCATTGCAAGTTATTGACATGGTTTTGCACTTTCTCGAAAAATTGTGGGATTCCTGAAAATGGCTGAGTCAGTGTGAACCTTGTTGTTTGGGCAGGTTTGCTCAGGCAAGGTTAGGAGGTGGATCTTTAATCTAGTTGGCAATGATGTTCTATGTTTGAGTGGTTTCAATATCTGCTTTTGTTTTCATGAAATAAAGTTTCATGCTGTGACCTGTAAAGATAGCATGGTCTATGCATGTAAACATTTTGGTTCAGTCTGAATCCTGATGTGTGGGATTTTTTTTTCCCCTCCACCATAGCTCTTGTATTTCTCCCAAAAGTAGTAGTAGTAACTTTATTGTCATTGTGCTACAGCACAACGAAATTTATGCACCTTTGAGATACAAGCATAAATATATACTACAGTTCCAACAATCACACTCTAGACACTCACCGACACATTCTATACAACATGCATCATAATATAAAAACAGTATAACAGACCATTCAGGAATCGTGTGGTGCGTGCTCTAATAGTTATGTATCGTCTATCCGAAGGCAACAGTTCAAAGAACTTATGAGCTGGATGGAAGGGGTCTCTCAGAATACTATGTGACTTCTGCAGACAGCAAGATGTATAGATGTCCTCCAAAGCTGGTAGATGAAGGTTGATGATGTGCTGCGCGATCTTAATAAGGGCAAAGAGGTTCTTATCAAAAAAAGGGCAAAGAGCCCTTGCTGTAGGTGTTTCTTGTGGTTGTACATGTATTTGTTGGCGAATGTGCTACTCTTCTTTTATCTGCAATAGAACTACTATCATACTTCCAATCAAAGCTCAGTTGTTTAAATGGGGCTTTGATAGTGAGGAAGATGCTGTGTTAAGTTCTGCATTGTGATTATCTTGATAGCTGCCACTTCCAACTCTTATCTTTGAGTCCTGAGTCTTTCAAACTTATGTTGTTTTTGAGTACTTCTTTAGTCAATAAACAACTGCTTGAGTTTTCCAAGTATAAATAGGGTTAAGGCCCATTTCTGCAATCTTTGACCTTGTCTGTGATTTCGAGCAAAGCAGCTTGAAAGGAATGGGGGGGACGGACTGGCCAGATAGAAACAAGGAAAAAAAAACTGTTGAAATTTAAGTAGGTTGGCATTCAGCCTCCTGTTCCAATGGAGTATCTCTGTGTGAGAGGTCTGGGTGCGGCATGTGCCTCCTTAGGACGTCTTGTCTCATGCTCTAAGAGGCATTGCAATAGGCTTTTCTGAGTATCCTCAGACTGGTGTTCAATTGAAAGCTGTAGCTAAAGGACAGTACTGGACAGCTTTGTTTACTGCCAGTCTCAGGTAAGCGACTGAATGGATGGTTGACATTGTTCTGGTGTGTTTTTGCTCTCCAGTATGTCAGTTGTAACTAAATTACATGTTAGTAAAAGAATGTGTGTGTGTCTATGAGAAAATGCTTGTGTGATGAGGATTCAGCCACCTTGTTAAATGGAGAAAGAAACTAGTTTTCTGTTCTGGTTTTTTTTTTCCTTTGGGTCATCTGCAGATGTAATATATCAAATATCAAGTTGTGGCAACTAGCTGAGGAACTGATTGTCTAATTTAAAAAAAAGTCTACTTAACTCACAAGTATATGTCTTTAATTGAGTTGTGGTCTGGCAAGCTGCTGGCCTAGAATAAAGTAATACGCTGAGCACAAAGACAAACCCCTATGCTGTTCGTTCAGGTGCTCAGTTCCATGACCTGCTTGTTATTTCTGTGTTTGACCATGGGTTTTCATGTCTGTTGTAACTTTGGTTCAAACTACTTCACATGAATTGTGACTGCATGGAATCTTGTTAAAGCTTAACGACTAATTTTTCCACAGTTGGGCCATGAAAGCCCTTTCCTGCTTTGACTGGCACTCCAAACTAGCAACTGTTCTTGTTTGTATACTTATTTTTATATCCCCTCCTTCTCTATATGATCCCGGGGCAGTCTCAACATCATAAGAACAATAAAAACAATCATAACAATTGATTGAATAAAATAATAATCTTATTAAGGATATTTATCTACAGTTCTGTGTCACTTAGGGATAGGGACGGAAATCTTTGTCATTATTTGGTTCCGTTGTTAAGCGCATGCAGGCATGCGATGGGCTCATTAAGCTCCTCAAGGATGTAATCCCCACCAGCTTTCCTGGGAGTAAGCCCCACTCATTGTAATAGGGCTTAATTCTTAGTAGGTTTTGCCAAGGCATTGCCTTTGTGTTTGTGAGCACACTCATGCCAGCAGCCCAATTGTCTCTGGAACTCATTAGGCTTTTAAATGGAGGTGCAGAAGCATGCGTTGGCAACAGGAGCCTCGATCTGAGCATCTGGAGGCTGCAATTCCCTGCCTACTTTTCTGGGAGAAAGCCCTACTCATTGTAATGGGGTTTACTTCTGAGTAGGCTTTACCTCTGTTTTTGCAAGGTGCATGGGGTGGTTTGGCACTAAAGTCTATTAGGCTTTGCTTTGTATTTGTATTGTTTTTCAACAGGAGTAGCTCACAAAGCAGTTTACTTAGTAAAATAAATCAATAATAGTTCCCTGTCTCCAAAGGGTCACAATTCTAAAAAAGAAAAATACAGAAGATGCACCAGCAACATAGGAAAAGATGCCATGCTGGGGTTAAGAGAACAGTTGCTCTCCCCCTGCTAAATATAAGAAGACACCACTTTGAAATGTGCCTCTTTGCCTAGTTAGCAGGAGTTCATTATTTATCAACATGATATAATGCAGCCTAATTAGTACATAGAGTAAGAAAGAGCAGCAGCCATCAAATTATGAACATAGTCCCTAAACCTAGCAGAACAAATGTGTTTTTAATACCTTCTAAAATGTGAAGTGGGAGCTTCCTGTACCTCTTGTGGTAGCACAGTCCAAGTTAAGGGCCTTGTGTGTCAGTTATAACTCTAAGCTGTGGCACACAGAGCAGATTTTTTCAGAATATCTTAATGGGTGGGTAGTCTTATATGACAGAAGATGGCATCTGAGGTAGTGAAGGCCCGTCCCGTGTAGGGCAGTGGTTCCCAAACCTTTTTCATTCTTTAAAATGATGCTCTATTTGGACCAACCTAGCTTTACAATAATTTTAAGAAGTTTCACTTTATCAGCTTCTAAAAACTATGTTTTTATCCTTTTTACTCTGGTGTGGGGGACTGCCTTCTGGAGCATTTGTTGAGCTCCATGTTCATCAGATTGGGGCTGTTCTGGTGTATTCCCTTTTGCCTAGCCTTCTGTAAGAGCCAAGGTAAGGCTGCCTACTTGTGAATAACTGCACATGTGCTGCTCTATTTCAGTTTCCATAGGGCTTAATATATTTTCCTTGCCAGTTTTGTGACCCACTGAAAATCAGGTCAAGACCCACAGTTTGAGAACCATTGGTGTAGAGCTTTAAAGGTGAGAACCATCACCTTGAATTGGACCTGGAAATCAATTGTAGTAATAAAGCTCCTGCAAGATAGGTGCTTCATGCTCCCCCTACAACCTCCAATAGCAAACTGGCCACAGCATTTTGCACCAGTTGCAGTTTCTGAATACTCTTCAAGGGACATCCCCACACAGAGTTCATTGCAGTAGTCTAAACAAGAAATGACCAAGGCAAGGATCACTAGCCAGAGCTGTATCACTGCTGGAACACCAGATGAAGATGGATAAAAGCACTCCTCAGTACTGCTGTTCCCTGTTCTCCCAGGAGTAGGGCAGATTCCAGAAACACCCCAAGCTATTCACCTGCTCTTTCAGAGGGAGTGTTACCCTATGAAGAACGGTTTGAATGTTCTTTTAAAACTAAGCCTTTGATCCTGGCCAGAACTTACATCAGTATTTTGTTTGAACCACTTCCTTTTGTCTGTCCAAAAACTTGTGGCAACAGCATGTGATTGTTCGATTAGATCACAAATGAGTTGCTATTATAATAATGTTATTAGTAGAGACAGTACTAGATTAGTTTTTGGGTATCCTGTCTCATGTTCTTTGTTTGTCAGGGTGTCTACTTCCCTAAATTAGACATTTACTGAACTGTACCCGAAATAAAGTTATTTCTGACACTATTGTTTGAGAAAGCCCCATTTTGAAGAACACATTCTATGTCCTATCCACATGGCAGTTCTTTCAAATATTATTTCCTACAGCGTACTCCACACTGGTAGACAAAAAGTATGCCCGGATTTGTCACTCAGATAGTCAAGCAGGCTTATTGGTACACATCTGTTCCACTTTTGAGAATCTTTTACTTTCTAGTGGAAATGGTTTTGCATGCTGAAGGCTTGATTTCTTGCCATCTCCACTTTCAGGTAGTGGGACTGAGAGAGATTCCAGAGACATTTTGGAAGTTATTCCAGTTAAAGCTGTACTAGGCTAGATGGGTACTCTGCCACTAAACTACAACTCCCCTCCCCATCTACTGCTTCTCCATAGCAGAGAGAGGCAGGAATGAAAGAGTTCTTTCTGTAGTGCAACAGGAAGAAGTTTGGTCAGGCCCCAGAAGTCAGAACAGTTTTTCATGACCAGACAGGCACAGCCTCTTGCTACAGAGTGGAAAGTCTATGTTATGAGGAAATCCTGTATCTTACCAGATGACTAACTTCTTATTGAAAATAGTTTGAGTGACTGACTTGGAAGACTTTCAAAACAGAATAGCTGTATTTTTGCTTGCCTGTGAAATGTCCTCTCAAGACAGATGTGAACAGACTTGTGATGTGAGTTGGGTTTTTTCCCCCAGTCTCTGAATAAATTTTTATTTCTTGCCATCATAAGAATAGCCCCCCTGGATCAGGCCATAGGCCTATAGTCCAGCTTCCAGTAGCCTACCAAATGCCCCAGGGAGCACACAAGACAACAAGAGACCTGCATCCTGGCGCCCTTGCCTGCCTGTAAAACCAGTCAAAGGCATAGGAAGGGTAGTGTCGTAGTTAGACTGCACTACAAGGCTGCACTACAAAGTCCCAACTCCAGCTCCATCCACACCTCAGCCTGCACTTTCTGCCCGGGCACCTTCAGTAGCTGTCTTGGTTTTGTCATGCCTGTGGCCCAATTGCATCAATCAGTGGTGTAGACAAAATGAGAGCCTCAGCTGTCATGGTGCAGTGTGTAGCTGTCAGATTTTGTGCTCCCCCCTCCCGCATTTATACTTTTAACAGTCAGACAAAGAGGCCTGTTGACAAGTAGGTGGTTGGGTTGTGTTTGTGTATTTTTGGATTTGTCATATCAACTGCTGAGTTGTCAACAGAGAGAAAATTTTGCCCAAAAAGGTTAGGGTAATACTTATGTGCATCTATTCTATTTTATTGGTTTTATATTATTGGCCTCCAAGGAACTTAGGGCAGCATACAGACTTCTATCACCACCCTGTTATCTGCACAACAACCCTGTGAAGTTGGTCAGACCAACTGTCTACCTTTTGACTGTCACAATGACTTCCAGTTAATTTCATAATTCAGTGGAGATTTTAACTTCGTTCTTCCCTCGTAATTCACATTATGCTGGCTAAGATACGGAAGTATGCCCATTGAATTTGGTAAGAATTGGTTCTGAATAAACTTGCATAGGATAGTGCGGCATACATTTTTCAACACTGCTCAGATAATTGGTGACCATTTTCCCCCCCTCTTTCAGCTATACCACCATGCCTGGATCTCTTCCTGTGAATGCTGAAGCCTGCTGGCCAAAAGATGTGGGAATAGTTGCTTTGGAGATCTATTTTCCTTCCCAGTATGTTGATCAGACAGAGTTGGAGAAATTTGATGGTGTGGATGCAGGAAAATATACCATTGGCTTGGGCCAGTCCAGGATGGGCTTCTGCTCAGACAGGGAGGATATCAATTCACTCTGTCTCACTGTGGTGCAGAAGCTTATGGAAAGGCACAGTCTCTCCTACAACTGCATTGGGAGACTTGAAGTTGGAACAGAGACAATCATCGACAAATCCAAATCTGTAAAGACTGTTCTGATGCAGCTGTTTGAAGAATCTGGCAACACCGATGTGGAAGGCATTGACACTACCAATGCATGCTATGGGGGCACTGCTGCACTCTTCAATGCTATCAACTGGGTGGAGTCCAGTTCCTGGGATGGTAAGTTTGAACAGGCACCAATCAATTTATGTTTCTGAGACTGCAAAATCCAACAGCAAGACTATATTGGAAATAGGCAACTGGTGGTCTAGCAGATCAGTCTGGCTCTGAAATGCAGCAATGTTTTGAACACTTTAGCACTATAGCACTGAACTCCCGACTGTAATTGGTACCTTTATCCTTCTAAGGCCTTCCCCTGTGCTTCTTTTAAACTAGTGCTACAAGTCCAGGGAATGTTACTGTCTAGAACAGGGGTGCTCACACTTTTTTGGCTCAAGAGCTACTTTGAAACCCAGCAAGGCCTGGAGATCTACCAGAATTTTTTTTTTACAATGTTCGCAAGATCATAACATATAACATTTATGTGTACAATGTATGTTGGTGTACCTTGAGCCCCACTGAGTATAACAGGACTTACTCCTGAGTAGACATGCCTAGGATTAGGCTGTGAGGCTGCAATCCTAGCCACACTTACCTGAGAGTAAGCCCCATTGAGTACAATGGGCCTTACTCCCGGCGTTTCCTCCCAGAGGCACCTGAAGGGGGGGTCGGCACTCCATGATCTACTCATTTTGCCTCGTGATCTACCAGTAGATCGCGATCCACCTATTGAGCACCCCTGGTCTAGAAACACCCTCAGTTTTGCTCCTCAATTATATTATTTGTCACACAGGAATTTTTATAAATGCAAACAAAATAATGTTGGAAATACGTTGTAAGCCTTAAGTGGGTGTGTGTGTTAATGTCTGTAGTTAATTGATCTGCATTCATCTTTACCAGTCAACATGCAATTTGTCTTATTCATATTTACTCCAAAATAAGTGTTGCAGAATTCAATGGTCCTGGCTTCCTAGCAAATGTGTGAGCATTGCAGTCCAAAATAGGAGGTAGTTGTCACAACTGAAACATTATCAGAGTGCTTAACGAAACCTTTTCACAACCTTTGTGCAAACTTTTTCTCTGCTTGTGGTCTGCAGGACGTTATGCTCTTGTTGTTGCTGGTGACATAGCTGTGTATGCTACGGGAAATGCCAGGCCGACTGGAGGAGCTGGTGCTGTTGCGATGCTTGTGGGTCCTAATGCACCTCTGATTTTTGAGAGAGGTTAGTTTTCAAATGTAAGCTGAATGCAGAACAAATGCTAAGTGACCAATTTCAGCACGATTGCAGCTGGCTTGCTCACTTGCTTGCCAAGATCATTTTGCATGAGCACTATATTTATATGAATGCTTTATAATGTAATAAATTAGTGCTACACTTGCTCCTTCCTTCTATCCAGAGGAAACTCCTAAGCTCACAGAAGAAGTGCCATGAACTCAAAGTGAGTTTACTGTTCTACTGCTCATGCAAATCGATTGCTAGTGATTTGTGCTAGCAAGTTCCCTGGAATAGTGTCCGAACTGGTTCGTAGATAGTACTGAAAATAGTTCTTTGTACTACTAGGTTGCAGTATTGTATCTCTTTTCTGCACTTGTAAAAAGTTGAGAAGTAAAGCATTTTCCCCTTCTTTGCCCCCCCCCATGCCCCTTCGGATGACTTTGTTCTGTGGGGAGCATGTCAAAACGAGAGCAACTTATTAATGGGTGTCAATCCAGTGTCTCCTTTAAGTCTGGCTTCTCTCTCTAGGATTGCGTGGAACCCACATGCAGCATGCCTATGACTTCTATAAACCTGATATGGTGTCTGAATATCCTGTGGTTGATGGAAAGCTGTCCATACAATGCTACCTCAGCGCATTAGATCACTGCTACAGTGTCTATCGCAAGAAAATCTGTGCTCAGTGGCAGAAAGGTATGTCTCAGAACATAGAAGTGTGCCTTTGTAATCTAATTTTAACAAACAAAAGCAGTGGGGCAAAGTGTTTATGCTCTGCAATGAACTAAGCATGAGTCAGAACACAAAAATATAGCTTCTGTGCAGAGATATCTCAGTATACCTGTTCTCTCTCTCTCTCTCTCTCTCTCACACACACAAACACACACACACACACACCATGTGAGATTCCCACCCAGATAGTCGAATTATTTATGTGCTACTACACGAAGCTACTGCCAGGTGTGGTATGAAAGTTATGGGTATTTACATTAGATGGACAAGAGATAAATGTTTTTCTCCTTCTTCAAGGGTGGATTTTTAAGGCATTTATAATGTGAATGAGGTAGAATGATAGCCATGTAGTGGTAAAACAGTAGGAGAGGCAGGGGTTAGAATGATTTTGAAAGAACTATAAGTAGTAGGTTTCAAGGAAAATATTTCATACTGAACATAGTTTTTGAGCTTTGTTTTAATATCAAGCTATTTCAAATAAATTGAAGGCTAACTAGGTGGTGCTGTAGGAGCACCTTGTCTTACAGAAAGGGAGAACAGCATGGTTGTAAGTAAAATAGAGCTGTCCCACATGCAAGGCTGCCATGGTGCCAGAATGGCTACTGTGGCAACCAACGTGCAATGGGCAGCCCGCGGCAGCTCCTGTAAGGGAAGTAGCCCTACAATGGGGCTGCTCAATTCTGTGGTGGCTTTTGAGCCAGCACAGAATCAAGGAGTCCTGTGTAGCTCTATGCGGCTGGACATGGGGCTCAGAATCCAGTGCATCTGAGCTCCGCTGGTCCCGCTCCCTCTTCCCCACCCTCCCCCACAGTCCCACTCACCTCTCCGCTGTCTGATGGTTTATGTACCAGGCTCTGGATTGGGCCCTTTGGCTGCAATCTTACAAATGCACGTGAACACACACACACCCTACCTCAAAATAAGCTTCATTGAATATACTGGGACTTATTTCTGAGTAAACACATATAGGTTTGCACGGTAATAGTTTGTGTACCTGATAGAATGATACTCAAATGATACTCTATGGGAGTTACAAGAATTGCCTTCATGTCATTAGCTTCAAAGTCTGCTTTCTTTTTCTAAAGAGGTCTAGTTTTCATTGATCATCTAGGATTCAAACCCAAACCTATGTATCTTTACTTGGAAGTAACCTCTACTGGGTGTAATAGATTTTATTCCCAATAAGTGTACTTTGATTACGGCCAAGATAGGATTACGGCCTTGTGCCTTGCCTCACTAACATCTTTTCTTTTTCTTTTCCAGAGGGAATTGACAAAGACTTTACTCTGAATGATTTTGGCTTCATAATCTTTCACTCGCCCTACTGCAAACTCGTACAGAAATCTGTAGCTCGTCTGTTGCTGAATGACTTTCTTAATGATCAGACACCCACAAAAGAAAATGGCATTTACAGCGGCCTGGAAGCTTTTTGGTATAAAAACAAAACAAAAACCTTTGTTGTAAGCAGAACTAGAAAGAAGGGAAGAAGCCAGTCTCTGGAAGTAACAGTAGCAAACTAGCATTAGTTTGCTTGGCTATATGAAGGCTGCTTAACAATGGCTGGCAAACAGAGGAAATAGAATGACTAGTATGTGAAACTTGTCTGAAAACACACTTGCACAAAAGCTTGACCCTTCAGAGACTTTCTGGTGGTCTGTTCTAGGTTAAGAGATAGGCAAATTCAGAACAGAAAACAAAGTTATGGCCTGGGAAAGGCAGGATATGAATCCTTCAAATAAATAAATCTGGTACAGTGAAAAAAAAAAACTGTTATGTGGCCCCAGTCAATATGTTGTGAACATTTAATTTGGGGAGTAAATGGTAATGAGTTAATGCATTTTTGTAGTTATGTGGCTTTTCAAATTAAAGCTGCCCAGGCTTTTTAAAAACTGTAATTAGCCATATTAAATTGAATGGACCTTATGTAAAGGAAAGGTGATCTGGACTACACAAGCAGGTAGTTGGCATATCTTCAAAAGTACCTGGGACATTTTTAGATATCTCATAGTGCAGATGCTAGATCAGGGGTGTCAAGCATAAGGCCCAGGGGCTGGGTTTGGCCCACAGAAGCTTTCTATCTGGCCCCCGGGCTCTTAGCACCACCACCAGCTGCTCTGAGATGCTCACCTGTGTTGAGGAGTCACTGCTGAAAGGGCAGCCTATGTGATAATTGGAAAAACTGCTTATTTCTGGTCATCACCTGCTTAAGGATGTAACTTCTGGCTTAATGACTTAACCACTGGCCCTCAGCAGGCTTAATGAAATGCCTATTTGGCCTGCTGTATACAATGAGTTTGACACCCCTGTGCTAGGTGGTCTAGAACTCTCTTGCAGTGTCTTTGTGTGTAGTATTTCTCATAAATTTTCCCTTGTGCTTCAGTGATGTAAAGCTAGAAGACACCTACTTTGACCGAGATGTGGAGAAAGCATTTATGAAGGCTAGTGCTGAGCTTTTCAACCAAAAAACCAAAGCCTCCTTGCTTGTATCCAATCAGAATGGAAATATGTACACCCCTTCTGTCTATGGCTGCCTTGCTTCTCTCCTATCTCAGTAAGTATGAAGTAACTCAGTAAGTATAACTCAGAATAACTCAGTAAGTTACAGCATTTTAAAATGATTGGGATGACTTCTTAATTTGAGACATAGCATCATAACTTACGTTTGAAGTAGTAATAAACTGAGTGCCTTCCCCTCTCCTTGGAATTTGCACACCAGATAGAGGGAATGAATCCCAAGCTCATTTGAAACCTTGGTGGTACTCAGAGTAGAACAAAACACTTTCTAAAAATGACAAATGATGGGGAACTATTGCCAGTGACAAATGTGTGTTTTGCTTGTATTCATGTTAATAACAAAATGACAGCATGAAGATAAGTAACTGTAGATTAAAACTTCACCAGGTATTTACACTGGATAGACAAGCCCTCCTCAGACACATGGGTTCACTGAGTAGGATCATGCCTTCTCGCCTTGTCTCCCCAATGCTGACATGCCCGCTGGCCAAACCTCTAGGCAACCATGCACTCAGCCATTATCTGGAAGGGACTAGAGTTCCAAATCATATGGACTGTTGTATGGGTACAGCTAACCCTTTTTAAAACTCTGAATGTACAGCCTGCATTGGGGCATGGTCAGCAGGTACATAGGGGAGCATAGTGAGCAGTTGCAATCCTGTCCCCTCCCACACATGTGTGGATTGGGGGGGTCTGAAGAGAACTATAGTGGTAGTACCTTATCTGTTTCTGTACCTGTGACTATTGTCTTACATTATCTATAAGCTTGTGACTACAGCAGTGCATGCTATATGAGCATGCTGTTCATAAAGCATACTGTTGCAGCAGCTTTGGAAGCCTCAGATAGACCAAGGATTGCACACCTATTCTATTAGGGGATGTTTTTTATGTGTATGTAAGCACACCTTGAAGCAAGGTACCTCTGTACCATCCATTTATTTTTTTACTACTTAAATAGAATTTGTCTCGAGACATTATTTCAAACTGTAGATGTATTTCATCTGTGCAAATGTAGGCTTTGAACTGTAGAGAGAATTTAATAACTTTTAAGATGGAACAAAACAAACTGTCTCCAGGTAAAGTCTTGCATGGTTGAACATGATTTCATTGCTCCTGCTAATCTTTATTGTGTAATAGGAAGAGGAGAAAGGACCTGCAGGCAATATAGGGTAGAAACAGCTCATTATCAAGAACTGTTAATACCAAGAATGGAAAAACAAAGCAAAAAGGGGCACCATGTGTTAATCCAATGTGAGCACTAGCCTAGAGGAGCCAATTAAGCCTTACAGACAAATGACCTACAAATAAAAACTTGTATTGGAGAAGACCAAACATGCTTTTTGCTAACATCTTGTCATTTGATGCACAGGTACTCTCCTCAGCAGCTAGCAGGACAGAGAATTGGGGTCTTTTCTTATGGTTCTGGGTTTGCTGCTACTCTCTACTCTATCAAGCTCAGCCAGGACGCAACCCCTGGTGAGTTAAACACTAAGCTGCATAGGCACAGCCATTTCTAACAATTACGTTGCCATCTCTGGAAGCATAAAGCCAGTGTTAATTCCTGCGTGGAAACATACAGGTTAAAGGACTGAAGGAACCCCTTAGCAGCAGTTGTGACCAGGACTTAGTGAGTCTGTGCAAGCACAGTGAGTGCAAAATTTAGCACTCAGAATCTTGGATTTTATTTTTTCTAACCCTCATTGCTGCAAAGATAGGGTTAAAAGTATGTGTACATTCACTGTTTGGTAAATTCCCCAAAACAAAGAGTTGGCTGAACAAGATTTTTATTGATCATAAGGCAGAATTCAGGAGCTTTTCTCCTTCCTCACAATGAGGAAACAGAGTAAGGGGGCAATCCTAACCAACTTTCCAGCACTGACCTAGCTGCAATGCAGCCCCAAGGTAAGGTAACAAACATGCCCTTACCTTGAGGAGGCCCCCTTGACTGCCTCCCCGCTGCAGGATGCTGTGCACGCTGCTTTGGCACTGCTATGTCAGTGCTGGAAAGTTGGTTAGGATTGCGCCCCAAGTTGTATAACAATTTTCTTAATTTATGCAGGTTGCAGAGCTTGGATTCCCTTGTTACTGGGGGGATAGGGGGACTAGCATTTATAATCTGTTACAGCAAAAATACGAACAGCTTTCTTTCTGGAAGTTGTTACCTTGGTGCAAGCTTTGATTTTTTTTCCTTACATACTACTTTCGACTACTGCAACACACTGAAGAGGGTTTCTTTGGTGAAAGGTGTTCATAGAAACACTGATGTAATTTCATAGTGTTGGTATTAACTTTTACCTGTGCAGGCAAAGATAATCAAGATAGGGAAATGCCACCATTATCCATTGGTTGTGTGCATGGTGCCAAGTGAATGGTCAGGTCCCATTTCTTTACCCTTGAGTGCATAACTAACCTCAGGGTTTCTAGATCATGCAAAGTTTTAAGAATCAAGGAAGTCCCCAGACAACAATGGCCCAAACCTATCCAGGCCTTAAGGGGGCAATCCCACCTCTGTAGGCCCAGAATGACTGTCCAAAAGTTGTTCTGTGGGCCTGGCCCACCAAGCACAAACAGCCTGAGGCCACATGTGGGCACCAGCTTTCTCAGTTTTCCACTGGACTGGTAAGTTGGCAGTGGGGGCAATTTGAGGCAGGATCTTGGGCAGTTTGGGGCAGAGATCGGGCTGGGCCAGGGCAGGAAGGAGAGGATCTTGGTGATAGTTGTACATGATGAGATCTTATCCCTCCCTTCCCAGCCTAAATCTGCCCCCAGGAGTCTTCTCAGACTTAAAAATTTACTCTGCCAATGGTGCTGTGGACTGGCAGGGAAAAGGACTGAGCCGTAACTTGCTGTGAGGCATATCACTGATGAAGAATTTACATGTAAATCTGAAATGTGTGTATAGGTTCCCTGGGATGCTGGTGTCGTGTTTCATTGCAACAGTAGCAGAACAGTGGGAACTATCATTTTTTGTGAGCTTAATAGATGCTTAGGGTTTGTTATCTCCTAGCAGCAATTTTTGAACTTTTGTCAGTGCAGCTAATGTCTTGGTTAGGGGCATCGCAGTGAGGTCATGATGGAAGAAGACACCTCCCATGCCTCCACCCACTTTCACAGTAGTAATAGAAAAACAGGATATTGCTTTTTAGTTTCCTAACCTCTTCCTCTATGTTTAATTGTATAATTATTCTTTGTGCAAGATAATAGGAGTGCTTTCTAGAAAACATAACTGCTGTCCTCTTGTTTTGCAGGCTCATCCCTGGATAAAGTGACTGCAAGTCTGTCTGATCTGAAAGCAAGGCTTGATTCAAGGAAGCGAATTTCACCAGAAGTGTTTGCAGAAAACATGATGCTTAGACAGGAAACTCATCACCTATGTGAGTGGGAGGGGTGTGATTTATGTTGTATTACTGGTATTAAGTTCAGCAGCCATCTGAACTTATAGACATGACATTTATTAAGCAAAAGAAGGTGACAAAGCAAACAGTGAAGCTTATTACTCTTACAAACAAAATTGGCTTATATTTGAACCTCCTGTTAAGCAGGAAAGATGATTTAGCAATCTAGTTCATTATAGCTTTGCATATTCTTGTCCACATTCTAGAAGCAAGTTCTTCTCAATTGGTGCCAATGAAAGACTTGTATATAAAAGATTTTGGTTTTACTGTCCCTTTAACTTTTTGGATCTTCAGTTGAACAGTGTCATGGTACTTTAGGATCTTTGTGGGTTGTGCAAACACTGAATTGGAAAGCACAAATGTGGTGGTGTCACACTTCCTGTTGGACACTCCCCCACTGGGAGAATTGCAAATTCATGGAACTCCCCATGGGTGACACAATAAGACTTTATATATCCCACTTTGTTCTACCCTGAAAGTGAGGGAATAGAAAGTATAACTTATTTCTGCGCTTGCATGTAACATGTGAAACCAACCCCTGCCTAGGCAGTTCATTTTAATTGTGGATGTTAAAAAGCAGTGTCACCGCCTTAAATGGTTCTATACATAAATTTTGGAGTATGGGGCAGCACACCAGTGATTAACTGTCTATGTGTTTTGGATTTTATCTGTTTGTAGCCAACTATATTCCAAAGAGTTCCGTGGATGATCTCTATGAAGGAACATGGTACTTGGTACGAGTGGATGAAAAACACAGAAGAACATATGCTCGTCGCCCTATAATGAGCGATGGGCCTCTAGAAGCAGGCGTTGATGTTCATCTGGGTCTTGCTCATGGAGTAAGTGTTGAGCCTTCCAATTCTTCTCTTTCACATCTAAGGGCAGATATGTGCATAACAGGGCTGATCTCTTAAACTGTAGGGTGGACGGTAAGATCACATGATCCCTTCCCCTCTCCCAAATACATCAGCATTGAAATTAACCATGGTCAAGAGTCGCTGAACCAGGAGACATCCACTAAAATTGAGAGCTGGGAGAGTTAGGATAGACAAAAGAAAATATTTATTTACCCAGCGTGTCATTAGTCTGTGGAGCTGCTTGCCACAGGATGTAGTGATTGCATCTGGCCTAGATGCCTTTAAAAGGGGATTGAAAAAATTTCTGGAGGAAAAGTCCATCACAGGTTACAAACCATGATGGGTATGTGTAACCTCTTGATTTTAGAAGTAGGCTACCTCAGAATGCCAGGTGCAAGGGAGGGTACCAGGATGCAGGTCTCATGTTGTCTTGTGTCCTCTATGAGGCATCTGGTGGGCCACTGTGAGATACAGGAAGCTGGACTTGATGGGCCTTTGGCATGACCCAGTGGGGCTCTTCTTATGTTCTTAAGATTTCATCAGGATTTTTAAGCGAGGTTTCAACTTTAAGTAGGGAAACTGCTAAACTTTTATGATGGTTAAAAGTTCATAAACCATCAGTATTGACGTATTCATTAACTGTGACTAAGGCACATGGAGGTGGAAGATTCGAGATTCGAAATCAGGCTTGGTGGGCGGATGTTCAAAGTTTTGTCTACCTAATCTTTTAACAATGGTTTGCAGTCTCATTAGGTGTGCACCAACTCCAAGGAAGCATGTTCTCTGCTACATTACCAAAAAACAGAAACAAAAAAACATGCAGAATTTTAAAGCATGTGTAGCAGAGAAGCATTATGTGTTTGTTCAAGTATGTTACAGTCTTCAAACAATAGTATGTAAAATCCTATTAAATTGTGACTTTCTTATGTAATATGGGTCTCTTTCCCACTTGCCAGTCTTTACCCCAGATCTTTCTCCACTCTTACACTATGTCTCAGTGCTAGTGCCTGGCATTCATAATTTTTCTGCAACAGACAAATTCATAAGTCCTTTTTTTTTTACATTACTATATTTTATCTGTACCAGCAAGATACAGATCCTTTTAAATCTAAAATTTCATACATAACCTTGATTATCCTGTCTGAATATCTAGAATAGCAGTGTTCAAAGTGCAATCCGCTGTGCTCTGGGAATGCGTTCCCTGGCATGGCCAGCACTTTGAGTTCTGGAGTGCCACGTCGCTCCATGTGATCAGGATGACACAATGCTGTGGGCAGTTGCGTCTGCCTGGAAATCCAGGAACAGTGTCCGCTGGGACACCATAGATGGACCGGCCAGAGCATTGCATTGTCCCAAATGGGGGTCATGGAGAGATGTGGCACTCTAGAATGAGGAGCGCTGGTCACAGAAGGGACTGGTTACACCAGATCCATCACCAGATCCATCCCTTGGGCTGGGGTTTGCCCAGTCCTGATGTAGAAGCTTCATGCAAACTGCACCATAGATTCAAAATATTGGCTTTAACAAAGGTACACTTCCACTGGTAAACAAAATTGTCCTATAAATCCTGTTCATTTTCTGTGGCCTTCTATAATCTTACACTGGTCAGACATCTAAATTTATATATAAACTTCCTGCATTTGCCATTCTTAATATTCATCTTCGTTCTACTCATTATAGAACCAGAGCTGGCTCATAAACCTCCTTATGCTAGATGCCGCCCTCCCCTATGTGCCAGCCTCTGCTCCTCCTGTGCCAGCACAGAGAGTGCCAGCACTCTCTTCCTCTCTGTCCCCCTCTTCCTTCTCAGTCCATTGAGTGGAAGGACAAGCTTGGAGACACTTCTGAAGTGTCTCCTGATGTGCTGGAAAGGACTGCAAAAGCACCCCATTTATTACTATAAGAAGACTCACATATTAATCTCTGTTCCCCCATCAGTATAAGAAGACCTGTGATGGGGTCCTACTAACCTACTCAGGCCAACTCAAAGGCAAACCTGGCATCAAGTTTTGCATTATCTGTTAGACTTGATGCTCTGGCTGGAGGATGCAGAGTTTGGAGATCTGTCCAAGGGATGATGGGGCTTAAACATGGGCCACTGAGATCTAAACTTGGATTGACCCTTGTGACGAGATTGACCCTTGTGACGAAAGGATAGCTTGTGACCATGAAAGGACTGATGTTATTTATATTTGGAATAGTTCTTTCGAAGCAAAGAACTCTCTCTGACCCCAGTTCTCAATGAGAATTGGATATTGTGCTCCCCAAAAGGCTTTATTCCCTTCAAAGGGGAGGACAACCAATCTGGCCTGGGAACCTGCGTCAACATCCCAGGGTCAGAGCTAGCCATCATTTCTTCTAGTCACCAAGGCAGAGACCATGGATCTTGCAGCAAACTGACAAGCATCAAGAGGGGCATCTGTAGAAAAGGCTACTTACAGAGCAGTTTTCCTCAGCACCTTCTTGACGTTCCTAGATAGGTTGTGGTCTTAAATGGCCAACTGCCCCCAAAAAGGTAGTTTTAGACATTACGAGGTTAGTGGCAGCTGCCTTGAAAGAATAAGAAGAGGTTCTAAGTCTCTCTTGAGAGCCACCTCTGTATCATAAGGGTCCCTCGGTTCCCCTTTGCCCTCTGACAGAATCACCACATGTGAAGACAAGGTAGCAATGGGAGCATTGACTTGGAGTTTGCAGAGTAATCTGAGGCAGAGAATAAAGCTTACCAAGCAATTTGGAAGTATGCTTCTTCTGAGATGGTGTCGCCCACTCTGCTTCCATGGTGGACTTAAATGCCTCTGGAAGGGAACCTCAGATGACTTGGTGGGACCCTGAGGAAAAATAGACACTTGGCCTCTGGCCTGGTTAGACTGGCAGAGGCAGAAGGTGACCCAGCCTCTGAGCCAAGATTGAGAGACCCAGTTGCCTTAGGTGACAGTTTAGGAAATAGGACACTGGTAAAGTCCTGTTCAGGTTATTCTGTGTTAGCGGCTTCTTCCCCCAAGAGTTGTCCTTCCTCCCTAGAGGATATGGAGTCTGTTGTGCTCATTTCAAAAACCAGTTACCTTTAGTAATTGGAGCCCTCTTATGTTGACTGCCCCTGTAGGAGCTTTGGGGTGGCAGGGAAGATGAAGATTGAGACTTGCACACCTTAGTGGAGTCCCCTCAGAGTTACAGAAAATAGAACCCAATGAAGATTGGGGGGGGGTGAACACTGGTGCTTGAAGCTATAGGACTTAAGGTCTCACCCCCTGCTGAGTCCTCATGAGCTGCCCCAGTTTGGCAGCCCGTCTGAGTCACAAGCCTTTCAACCCAGCTTTGCACTAAATTTTGTGCCTCCTGGGACACTGGCAGGCATCCTGTGCCTGGGGAATCCTGTCTTGGGGGAGAAACAGCTGCCCCAGGGTGCCCAAAATCCCCTCTCAGGCCTCTCCAGTCAAACCAGCACTTTCCCCAGTGCTCTGGAGAGAGGGAACTTGACCCTGCATACACCAAAGCCGAGGCTTCAGGCATCTTGTCGCGTCCCTGGAAGCCATGAGGGAACCATGACTCACAAAATGGAGTCCTTAAGGCACTCTGCAGCAAGCGCTGTGGAGAAAAGGCGAAGCTTGGAGTGTGGGACAGGCTGGGTGCTAGTTTGCTTTTAAGCCTGCCTGACCCTCAGTGCGCCAAGCACAGAGCATGGTCGTAAGGAGGTCTGCCAGCTCCTGAACCCTCCGCCTCGCTGCTTGAGACTCGAAGGGATATACAGTCCCAGCAGGATCCGGTGCCTCAGTCAGGGACGACAGTTGGCAGCCTCGTGATTTCTTAGGCGTGCAGCCTCCTCCATCATGGAGCAGGCTGAAAACCCCTCAGCTGAGATGCTGAAGAGAGGGATGTGCCAGGCATGAGCTAAACACTCCTCTACTGCAGCAGTGGCTACTGAGGTAAAAATTCTGAGGTAAAAATCCCCCCCGACACTGGGGGGGGGGGGAGGAGAAAGCTCAGGCTAGCTCAGGCTTAGAAGGGGTTGAAACCGCATTGGGCCTGCGATCTCTGAAGGGTCGCCACAGCTGTGGCCGAGCTGGAGGAAACAGCCTGAATCATGGCAGTCGGCAGAGACTGGACTCAAGACCTCTCTAGAGGGGCTTCCTCTTCCACAATCACCCCCTTATTGAATCAAAAAACGCCTCACCTGGCTTCTGAAGGGCTGTGCGCCACTGCTGTGCCCTCACAGGGACTTGGCAGCACCTTACCTGCTGAGTGGTGCTTTGCAGGAAACAGGCTTGCCTTGTCAGCACCGCTGTTTGAGCAGGAATCAGGAGAGTGGATCTGCCTTCTCCACACAGCTTCTGGGCAGCAGCCCGCTGCTGTGGCGCAGTTTTGGCAGGCAAAGGCTTGAGCTGTCATCCACCGCCAGGAATCGCCCTGCAGCCAGGCTCTGATGCTATCCCAAAACCAGAGGGGAGCATGAGCCCTACAGTTGTCCGGCTACTTGAGGGGCGAGAAGCAACCCCATTTTCTGCCCCAACAAGGACGGCAGTCAGGGGAGCTCAGGCAGGACGGCTGCAGTCCTTTTCCTCACAACTTGTGTAAAAGTAAAGAAGGGGCCAAAGCCCCAGAAAAAAACAGTCTTGAAGGTCAGGTAAGCTGACCAAGAAAAAACCCAACCTACGTGCCTAGAGGCAAGGTCAGTCCGGGGAATCGAGGAAGCCCTTCCCCTCAGGAAGACTTTGTAACTTGACCTGCCTGCCTGAGAGGGACGAGCTTCCCTGTTGTCAAGGACTGACCCTGCCATGGAGATTCCAGCAGAGAAAGCACACGTGTCACATTTCTCCAAATGCAGTCACATACCATGGTAGCATCAAGTCAAATATATTAAAAATAAAATATTGAAATGAATGGGGACCCCACCTGAAATTGGTTCCTGACCTACAGTTTGAGAAACGCAGCTTAGAGTAAATATTTGGTACTAAATTACTCTTTCACTAATTGTTGGGAGAGATATTGGGAAAACCTAAAGTAATTGGCAGCTGTGCTTTTCATTAATGGTTCTGATCTGTGGCTTTTCTTTCTTTTTTCCTTCCCCCTTTAGCACATCCCCAGCCCTGCCAAGAAAGTGCCAAGAATTCCTATGAAAACAGACTCTGAAGCAGTGGCTGTTTCTGTATCCAATGGGGAACATTAAGATACCTCTGTGAGGTGGGAGTTGAAAAGATCAAGGAGGGGTGGGGATGGATATGGGATGAACTATTACCCACATTCTGTTGTACAGTACTGCTTAGTTGGAGCATGAAAACTGTTAACTGTTAACCTTGAGGCTCTGTCTTTTTGATGCGGTTTGCTGACATGTGTCCTTTCACAACACTAAATATTCACAAACTTCTTGGAACAGAAATTACTAAGGGCTCTTTCTGAGAGTGACTTTTTAAAACCATAAGATTAAGGAATAGGCAAATTAGTTTAGATTTGGGAAAATATCAGCTGTGTGTTTCCTGCCCTACTCATTCTCTCCCTGCCCCCCCATAAGAGAGACAGTGGCAACTGATTTTTAAATTAGCTTTAACAAAGGAGGCAAGACTTTTTTAAAAACCATTTTTGAAAGAAGCTGATGCAACCTAAAACCACTTGTAAGTCATTTTTGTCTTAAACGTTAGGGTTCTATGTGCCTTAACAGTATAAGCACCCAGTCTCTTAAATGTAAGCCTTGCTCCACCCCTTAAAAACACCACATGGATTTGAAAGGGGTGTGGTTGACTTATTTTTCAAGGTGCTTTTAATTGAAGAAAACTTTTCCGATTACTGTATGCACCCTTTCCAGTAAGCTGGAGGTCTGTGATTCTTGATAATTCGGCTTTCAATTTTATGTTTGTATCATTTAAGAATGCCCCTTACTCCTGCACCCCCTCCACATTTTTCAGTACCAGCAGAGCTGAGAGGTACATAGCTTTGGGAGTGAACAGTAGCTTTAAGTGCTTATGGTAGAACAATGGAAAGGTGGCTGCTCCCTAGAAATATCTGGAAAACTAATCTCTTTGAACCTCTATCATGTAATCTTTTATAAAGGTTACTTGAGAGCAGGTGTTGCTTACTAAGCTTCTAAACAATGCAAAGAGCTTCTTGAAACTCTCAACCCAAGAAGCTGGATGGAGATCCTGAACATTTTGCTCCTTGATAATTTTTATATGTATGTGTGGGTTATTCTACACTAGCTGCAGCTCTGCACTCATGTATGTAGTATCCTCATTCAAGCTCCTTATTTAAAACTCCCATTTAGACTTCTGTAGAAAGGCTCAAAAGCTGCAGTCCTCAAAGCATGTGCTCTCCCGCAGATTTGCACAACTTGTGACCTACCAAGCTGCACACAGATCATAATCTGCAAGGGAACTGGGTGAAATGTCCTGTGTAGGCTTCCTGCCTAGGAGGATAAAACTAAGTTTGTTTATGTTAAGCGCCTGGCAGGACACAATGCATGATAAGCACCCCACAAATTGTGTACCTGCTCTAGAATGATACTATTTGACTGCCACAGCCCTACTTCAGATCAAGTGCATTGTGCAATTTTGAACTTCAAACATGGAATAAGTGTATCTACTGGATCTCCCAAGAGAGGCTGTTGACCAGGTTGGGTGAGACTGAATGAACTGGAACTAAAGGGAAAGAGAGCCCCTGGCTTGTAAAATACATTGCATTTTGCTAAACTTACACAGTTTGTCTTGTGTTTATTTTTCTGTGAAATGTGACAGAAAGCTTTGTCTAGTATGACTTGCAGTTAGAACCTGTTGTTACAAGTTGTTGGGCTTTGGTGCTTGTTTAACCAAAAAAAAGCACACTGGCAGTGACTAAAACTTGCTGGTCTGTACCATGTGTTGGATGAGTTGATGAAAACTAATGCTGTAGGTGCTGTGGCTAAGTGACAAAGGGTCAGGCACGATCTTGGTACTTGTTCACACTCTGTCAAAAGTATATCAAGTCCATTGCAGGCAATGGACAGGTTGGAAACCATGGCACAAAAATTAACCTTTATAAAACTCACAGACCATGAGGCCGATGCCTTGTAAAATAAACTTTGACTATTTGAACTACCCGTGTATGGTGTAGTTATGCTTTGTATTCTACATGCACATGAAACTTTGAAGAATTACCTTCAGGCATTCTGGATGGTGGAGCCCATTAAACAGATGAATCATTTCACCCAAATTGCAGCTTGATTTATGCATTTAAGCCCCACATTCCAGGAATTGGGGTAGGAGGCAGGAAGATGGTGCTCCTGTGCCAGATGAATCCCAACAGCTTCCTCCTTTAAACTTTGCCAGTAAAAATGTATTTTTACTTTTGATGAAGCTAAATCTGAGCCAAAGGCATTAGCTATCACTGCTCTCCTCATCTCTGTGTTTATGCCACTATACCCTATTAAGCTAGAGGGGACCATTTTCTTCACTCACTACCCCCTGGTTTTCATGTGTCATTTTAAGTCTGTATATCTTTCCTGTCTTCCAGTGGGAGGATACCCATACCATGTCTGTTACAAAGCTGAACAAGTCTTGCTGCAAGTACATCTCAGTACTATGTAAGCATCTTGCTGCATGGCAGCTGCTTTGCCTCTCCTACTGCAACCAGATTAGGTTGCAATGTAAAATGCAACCAATTGATGCTAACTCTTATGTCTGCCTGCTCCCTCCCCCAATTCATTTATCCATTTGCTACCTAACTTTGGCTCTCTAGTAGGTTAACACATTATTTTGGTGAGGCTTCACTGCCACAAGTGCAATACAATAGAACAGCAGTTCCCAGTATTCTTAGCGCTACAAACCATCTCAACATCCATGGTGGGTCATGACATGGGAATGACTTACTGGGAGGGTGGGGAGGCTGTTCCGGGTCACACTGGGCTGGCAACCCAGTCTTCTGTCCTCTGTGAGCCTCACAATGGCCCACAGAGTTTTTGGAAGCAAACCCAGAAGTGGCTTTCCAAGGCTGCTGAAGGCCATTCTGAGGCCTGCAGAGGCCAGTAGAGTGGGTTGCCAGCGTAGGATGACCCAGGAAAGGCATTCCTACCCTTCCCTGTGAGCAATTTGGCTTTCAGAATGGCTCTGATTTGGAGCCAAACTAGAACAAAGATAGGTGGGAGAACCCAGGTCATGACACAGTTTGGAAAACCCTGCATTATAATATTAAGGCCCACTTTATAAGCTTGACAGTGCCCATGTACTAGTTTGTGGGGCTGTCTTAGTTTTATGATACAGCTGCTCTTGCATGAAAATGCTGGGTGTAAGTAGCAAGGCCTCTACAAGAGGGCTATTACTAGAAGGGCTTGTTTCTGGTGAGCAAGATAGGTTTACAGCCCAAATCTTACTAAACACTATGGGCTTGCTTTGGACTAAAGTAAACAACACCATTTTCAAACACCTCTAGCTATTACACGTATAACCACCTGATTGAAAAAAAGGGGCTGCAGGCAGCCATGCCAGTTGCCACAATTTGCACATGGCTGCCATGATACATGTAAGTAGAGGATTCATACAACCGCTAATGCTGTGCAACTGTGCCTGGTTTACAAACCTATCAGTAGCTCTCTGGGCAGTTAGTCAACTTGCCAAATACTTGAACTGGGCCTCCCAAGTCAAAAGGGTGTGGACTGAAAGAGTGCTTCCGAAACCAAGTACTTCCAGCTGCCCTTTTGCAAGAATAAATAGACTGACAGAACTTCATCTTGTTCTTAGTATGTCTTCTCACCTGACAGGTTTAGTGCTTTCTAAAGGTGTGTGTTTTCCCTTCAAAGCAATAGAAAGCATTTTCCTTTTAAGCCATTTCTGCCCTGCATTGCAAATATGCAACAGGGACAAAATGTGTACACCTGTGGATCAGGCAAAAATGGGTTTAATGCTACTGTAGCACTGGCCCCAACATGGCTGTGGTAGATAATTATACACATATCATGAAGAGAGGAGATTTACATTCACTTCAAACATACGGACACATTTCCTGTTAAAATACAGGCACATGTTCCATTAAAATACATGTCCAACTATAACGCTATTGATAAAACAGCAAATGGAAAACAGCTAGAATGGTGAAACTGGTTAGACCAACTGTGAAGCAGTTTTTTGCCTAATCAACTTCAGTCCTCAGAAAAAACTTCCAAAAATATTTAAGAGCAGCTGTGTGTGTGTTTTGCTTTTTTTTTAGTGATACATTTGTATATAGCCTTCCATATACTCACTCTGAGAATTGCACCAGGCATAAGGGTGGGTAGTTTGCTACACCTTATGGGGCACTACTGAATAGGTGCCTGTGTCTGTCACCTGAAGTGCACAGATGCCTCTGTAAGCTCACCTCCCCTTTTCTCCAGGTTCTGCTTCAGACTACAGCAGGGGTGCCCAAACCCTGGCCCTGGGCCACTTGCAGCCCTCGCGGCCTCTCAGAGAGCCCCCAGGCTCCAATGCGCCTCTGCCTCTCTGGAGATTTGTTGTAGCCCGCACTGACCCGATGCAACTGCTGTCAGCGTAAGGGCAACTGTTTGACCTCTCGCGTGAGCTGTGGGATGAGGGCTTCCTCCACTGCTTGCTGTTTCACATCTGTGATGCAATAGTGGCAGCAAAGGAAAGGCTGGCCTTGCTTTGTGCAAGGCCCTTTATAGGCCTTGAGCTATTGTAAGACCTTCATCCATTCATATAAGTTCATCTTTAATATATTCATTTATGTAAATTTATTCAAGTTTAAAATGTAAATTAATTCTTTTTTTCCCCAGCCCCTGACACAGTGTCAGAGAGATGATGTGGCCCTCTTGCCAAAACTTTGGACACCCCTGGCCTACAGAAATCTTCATCAGTAGTTAAGACCAAAGGCTGTGCTAGGTCAATAAAAATGAATATACAAACCACATTCAGTGGCAGAGCTATACCACTTCACATCAGACTGACAAATGAATTTGTAATGTAGCCAAGAGTACAATCCTAAGATGTCTACTCAGAAGTAAGTCCCATGGTGTTCAGTGGGCCTTGCTCCCAGGAATGTTGTATAGGACTGCAACCTAAGAGGCCTCTGGATGATTTTCACTATCCTTGCTTCACTTGGGAGTGGGAATGGAGCAAAGCTCTATATGTTAAGCAACATAAAAGTTTTCCCCCATAAGTACATATAATCATTCCCAAATGAATAGTAGCCTAGCACTTCAAAGCATCTTCAGAAGTAAATCCCATGGGGTGCATTGATGCTTACACCCTAGGAACTGTGTTTAGGACTGCAGTCTTATATCATTTCTGATCACCCTGATTTCATGCCTGAGTTCTTGGCAGCAAGATATCGGCCTTCCAGAGTTCAAGAGATCTATAACTGGGAATCATGCATGAGAAGTCTTAAGGCATCACTTTTATTTCAAAATTACAAAAATGCTAAGAGCAGGAGTTGACATGTACCAACCAAAAGCCCCCAAAAAGTTTAAGTAATAAACATTTAAAGTTTATAAAATCAAACAGAGCTTAGAAGAGTGCTTGAGACCACGATACGTAGATGGCTCTTTCTTGGACTCTTGCTCTCCAGGCTGGCTGATAATAGGAACAGACTCCATGGCCCTTTTCTTTTGCACTCTGTGCAAAATAATTCTGTAGATCCCAGTTATTGAGCTGCGAGAATTGTTACTGTGGTTATTTTGAATGTGGTCCTCTGTGATCCCCAAACTGTACAAGATTTTTTTCACCTCTGCTTCTTCCTCTTTGAGCACTCCACTCTCTGTCAAATACTTAGGATTCAGTTTAAATGGTTCCAAGGGCTTTGGATGCTGTACTCCCTTCATCCATTCATTGTTCATAATGTGCTCGATAGAAGAGCGCTCCGTTGGTACTGGCTGAAGAACTCCTTGAATGAGCTTCTGGCAAGCTTCTGACAGGAATGGAGGCAACAGGTAAGTGCCCTCGAGAATACACTTCTTCAGTTTGGCCACTGTGTCTGCTCGAAATGGCATCATGCCTGTTGTCATAAAATACAGAAGAATCCCTAGAGCCCAGATGTCCACGTAAATCCCCACGTAGCTTTCATCCCTGAATAGCTCTGGGGCAGCATAAGGAGGAGAGCCACAGAAAGTGTTCAGCATTTCTTCTTTTTTACTTACTGTGCTGAATCCAAAATCACCCACTTTGACACAGGTGTTACTGGTGTAAAATACATTTTCAGCTTTCAGGTCCCGGTGAATGATGTTGCACGCATGCTACAGAGCCCAAAAAAGGCAAAATAGATTATTCACATTGGAATAGACTGCTTGTCTTACTGATATGCTTTTCTAGGGCACAATCTTATTTTACCAAGCCTCTCCCTTCCAGCTTATTACCCATCAGCCCCCACCTCTTTCTTGTGCTATTGTACTGTTCCCTAAACATAGCAGTTCCCAAACTTATCAGCATCACAGCTCCTTTATTCCATAGTTTCTTTTTCCCAAGTGCCATAATCTTGGATCACATGAGATCTCGTGAGTATTATGCGATCCAAGATGGTGGCACCCGAGAAGAGGATGCCGGGGACACCACAATGCCCCGTGAGTTCCCCATGGCTCCCTTTGGACCAATGCCTCACAGTTTGGGAACTACTGCATTTGCAATCAGCCCTTCTCTCTCCAGTTACAAGTTTGCCACCTCCTCTCAAGTCCCTGCTCAAAAGAGAGGCCTTACTCTTCCTCATAAAACTACATTTTCCAGTTTTCTTTGGGCAGGGGGCATGGCTGTTACACCAATTTAACATATGTCCTCAGGACTTTTGTACATAAGCGGCTGTTGGGTGCTAACACCCAAGCAATGCTGAGCCCTTGGGAAGTTTGCTGCTTTCATGCTTTCAACATGAAGGGGAAAAAATGCCAAACTCTTGAGGGCAAGAAGCTCAGCAACAAACCATAAGAAGCTGCCTTCTACTGTTAAGATAAGTGGTTCAACATCTCAAGATAAGTGGTTCAAGAGCTCAAGATCGTCTGCAGTAACTGGCTGCAAGATTTCAAGGCTTTCAGGCAGGACTCTTTCCCAACTACACTACCTAGACATGCTAGGGATCAAACCTGAAGCCTCCTGTACATGCTCTAATAGAGCTACCATCTCTTCTACAAGTCGGTTCTGACAGCCCAACTCTGATTCATGGCTCAACCAATCAGACAAGATTCTTTCCAGGGCAGAGAAGCTCACCACACCTTTTCCTTTGCTTGACACGTGTGTCCAAATTGCACATATTTCTCAGGCAGATTTTCTGGACATATGATGAGCAGGAGTGACACACCCTTTAACTTAGCTAGCCTTTAACTGCAGCCAACTTAAGAATGTGCATTCAAAACAGAATCGTGGAAACTGCACGGTTCTGCAATGTTGCAAAACAATTCATGTTTTATATCTTTGCTGAGTCTTAACTCAAAATTCCTCACATTTCTAATTTAGGGCGGCAGTGCTTAACTGATTAAGCAGGTTCACAGCCCAATCCTATCCACACTTTCCTGGGAGTAAGCCCCATTAACTCTAATGGAACTTACTTCTGAGTAGGCATGCATAGGATTGGGCAATAACTCATTTAAAAAGTGTATTTGACTAAAAAGGTGCTCCTGATTAATAATGGATTAGACTCAGAGAAACACAGACACTTGCACAAGGGGAATTTCTTCACTCTGTCCTCCTCACTGCTGCCTCCTCTGCCCCCTGGAAAAACATCTCTTATACATAGGAAAAAACACCTGTGATGGCTGTTACAGCCAGACATGCATCATCTAAAAATAAAGTATGACTTGTACTTCAAAAATATTGTTTTTACATATACAGGTGGTTGTCCTCGGTATCCACTGATTTGGTATCCACTGATTTGACTCACCACTAATAGCAAGGTCCACATTTAAATGCCTTGTAACAAGGGAAAAAAGCACAAAAATCTCATTTCCTACCTTAGAGCTGTTATAATTTCATTTTGTTAGATTCCATTATTCACCCCATCTAATAGCTGAATGTGATACAGTGTCTATACCAATGCATTCTGGGGTGACATAAAGCTTTTTTTCCACTAATTTGGTATCCACTGAATTTTCTATCCACTGGGGGTTCCTGAACAGAACCCTAGCAGATAACGAGGCAAGATCTGTACAGAAATGTAAATCAACTGGTTTTAATCGGGTAGTAAGTAACACTATGAATTATATTGCTTTTAGGGATAATGGGCACATGTTTATGAACTTTTACATACAAATCCCACTCTTGGGTAGCTCACCTCTTCATATGCAACATTAGGAGCTCTCTTCCTTGTGATGACATCCCATGTCCTGCAGTATAAACAGACCCTGAAAAAAATTATCTGAATGAACTTACCATGTGTTGAACAGCAGACACAATCTGGGAGAAGATGTATTTGCTCTCCACTTCTGATAACTTTCCCTCTGTAGTGATTTTAGCAAAGAGCTCCCCACCATTGGCATATTCCATCACCAGGTGTAGTTTGGACAGTGTCTCCATGACCTCATAAAGCCTGATGACATTTGGGTGATGCAGCTTTTCCATGCTGGAAACCTCGCGGGAAAGTAAACGTTGTGTCTTCTGGTCTAGTTTGGTCTTGTCCAGAATCTTGATAGCTACTTTTTCTGGAAATACAATTGTTATTTTCCTATTGTTGATGTACAACAGGTTTCAGTTGTTTCAAAAAGCAATCGAGACATATGAAGCACCTTATTATGCTAAGTTAGACCATTGCTCTACATAGCCCAGTACTGTCTTCTCCAACTGGTGGTGGAGGCTTTTCTCAGCACCCATTACACAGGATCCTTTAACTGCAGATGCCAAAAATCAAGCCTCCCTCTTTCTGCTTTAAAGCACATATTCTGCCCTTCAGCTATGTCCTTTCCATTCCACCTAAGGGTCCCTTCACTCTTAAAATAATAAATCAAAGACTACACAGCTGGCCTACCAGAGCCCACGAGTAAGTAACAGGCAAGTAACAGAAAGGCAAATAAAATCTTTTTCTCATCACAGATGTATATGCTTTCCCTTTGTTCAGCCATAACCAGGACACGACCTTCCAACTTACAGGGCAATTGAGTTACCTAGAACTGACCTCATAATTTGTTCTATGTGCCAAGAGTCTCATGTACTCCGCAATTTGACGATTCTACAGCATAAACATGGTTATTTTGTACGGGGAGCAGTATTCATTACGCTCAGAAACTCAACTTCGATTTTTATAAAAGAAAAAGAAAAGAAACAAGTCTCTAGTCCCCAAGGCAGCTAAAAAACAGACTTGAAGTAGTGTGTGGGCAATGTCTTGTGAAAGGTCGGGAAAATAAGAAGTCCAGCTGAAATCCTGGAGTGCCAGCACAGACAACACCAAGCAAAATGAACCAGTGGTCCATTCTCACACAGCTGTCCCCTAAGAGCCTATAAACATCAGCCCCACCATGGAGGGCTAAGCCCTCCATTGCTCCCCACCAAGGACAAAGGAGTTTCTCTATCTGCACCACAACACAAATAAAGCAAGAAGCAGCAAAAAAGGTCCAGCTGAACTTTTTTCTCTCTCTTCCCTGAACAGTATCCCAAATAAAGGAAACTCTGCCTCCAAGCAGGGAGCTCAGGTCTGGTGCACTCAGATCTCTCCATCAGCTCACATGAGCGCTCTTCTCTCTCGGCCAGCCCCAAAATAACTCCTTTGTATTTGTTCATCAGGCTCCATCCTCGTATGACTTTCTATATGCAGAAAGCACAAGAATGGAAGTTCTCTGATTTTCCATGTGCAAGGGGGAACCTATAGGACACAAGAGGAAGAGCTGGAGCAAGTTTGCTTTGGGTTGGAGCAAGTCGTTTGATGTTTTTTTGACTTCTGGCCTGTCACAACACACCGTTCAGTACATTATCCTAAGAACTGATGTGGCACTTCCCTTCAGGAACAGCCTGCCTCTGTGATTCTAGGAGGCTGGCCCAGCAGGTTTTGCCAAGGTCCAGTTAATGAGCAGCTCATCATTCATACAAGAGATTTACTCACAGATTATTATTATTATTTTGTTGTTGTTGTTAAATTAGAGTCTTGCCTGATGCCACAAGAATCATTCCTCCAGCAGGTAAAAGACTTAGCAGATGCCAAAACCTACATGAAACTTGACACGCACGAAAGTGAAAAAGGCTAAATAGCTTAAGTGAGCAGCACTAGATGTGGCTTCCAGGTTAGTTTTTTAAAGGGGGATCTGATTGGGGCAATCACACTTGGAGAGGGCTTTTTTCTTTTTAAACTCTTTTCCTCTATACCAGGGGTCTCCAAATCCCGGCCCGGGGGCCAGATGCAGCCCGCAGCAAGCCTCTTTCCAGCCCGCAGCCAACTTCTTGTCCCCTGAAAGCCTCTGGCCCACTCAACTGAACATGACCAGAACTGTTCTCTGATTGTGTCTGGAGGGTGTTCTGAGGGCCAGAGAGGTGGAATGAATAAGCTCATTCATTCATTTATTCACTCATCTAAGTTCTATCTCTTATTTATTTAAATTTTATATATAAATTTTTTTTCCAGCCCTCAACACCATGCCAGATATTTGATGCGGCCCTCTAGCCAAAACGTTTGGAGACCCCTGCTCTATACTATTTCCCAATGAAAATCCTGCATCCCCAATGGTGTTATTAGTACTCAGGGAAAGCATATAGGTGCCAGATAGCACCCATACTCTATCAAGCCACTTCCCCAGTTATGAAAAAATTGCTTTTTTCATAGACGTAGAAAATAGCAACTCTTGTAGCTACATAATACTAATTTAGAGCCCAATTCTGAGCTTGGCATGCCGGCTCACCGCCAGCACGCACTGTTGTAAACATGCCGTAAGGCAGGTTTGCGGGCCCTGGCACTGGTGCTCTGCCAGTGGTAGCCCAGTGCTGGCCAGTGCTGGGCTAGCACCAGGTGAGTGCCTGAGCTCCGCCGCTTGGCAATCATGCAGACTGCCGAGCAGTGGTGAGATAGGTGGAAGCATGGGGGGAGGCGGGGAGGACGTGTTCTGGGGCAGAGGGAGGGTGGGGAGGAGGCATGCCAGGGGGAGGGATTTGTCTCAATGCGAATGGGGTGGGGAGCCAAACGTCACAAACACCTTTGACTCCTTTGCCCTGTGCTGTCGTCTCAATCCATTTCCAGGCAGCCCAAAACACTGCAAAAAGGCTCTGACTTGACCAGGTAGGGAAATGGCCCTGGAGCCCTGGAAGAGGTTCCCCTTGCAAAGGAACAGTAACACTCCTGGAGCCCCTGAGCCAGCAGATAGGCTGAAGAGGGGAAGGGGGGCCAAAAATCTCTGTAGCCAGAACACATGCAGCAAGGTGGAGCTCTCTCACTCACTCACACAGGGGCAGGTGTGGTAGCAACAGAGGGGATTGCTTTAAAAAACCCAGGGAGTGTTTGCCAAATTCCCCCCCCCCAATGAGATGGTGCAGGCTGTCATGGACACAAGCAAGCCTTCCCACCAAGCAAAGCATGAGATATAGCCTTAAATCCTCTCCACACTTTCCTGGAAGTAAGCCCCATTGATTACAATGGGGCTTACTTCTGAGTAGAAACACATAGGGCTGGACTCTTAAAAGATCAGCATTCCAAATGTGAAAGTAGCTGGGCAGCTGGCAACAGAGAGGGCTGAGTATGGAGCGAAGGGGAGGGGATTGATAACAGCCGCCTTAGAGTCCTTCTATCCGGAAGTGTCAGGCTGCAGTGTATTTGCGTAACTCTATAGAATTTAGCACAACACGTTTTTTGTTAATCACTCCGAGTCACGGAACGGAACTAACGTGGATAAATAGGCTCCACCTGTAACTGATAAAAACAGTAATGAATTAAAAGTGGTCAATTAGTTGGATACTAAAATTATTATAATAAATAGCATCCGTATTCCGAATGTGGGATTACAAAATTTTTCATGAAGTAACAGCCAAAGACAGAGATTTAGAAAAAACTATGATTTTTGGAGGCAATTATAATTCTTACTTGGCCCTGTTATATTCAGATCTTGATTTTTCTCCCAAAAACACTACTGTCATAATCCAAAGGAACTTGGAAAAATGGGTAAAACAATGGAATCTTGCAAAATTTAAGGGGCTCTTAAAATTCAGTTAGAGATATTTAGGGCCCAGTCATGAACAGTGCACGCTGGTTTTCTGTCGGCAACACACAGTCACAAACATGCCGTAAGGCACATTTGCGGGCCCTACTACCGGGTGAGTGCTAGTGGTAACCCAGCATTGGCCAGTGCTGGGTTACTGCCAGGCAGCCACTGGAGCTGCACTACTTGGTGGTCAAGTGGAGGTAAATGGGGTGGCAGTGAAGTGGGGGCATGGTGGGAGGCGGGGAGGATGCGTTCCGGGGAGAGGGAGCGGGAGGAGAAGAAGGTGGGACCAGTGGAGCAAGGCTCCACCAGATCCAGACCCTCCATGTTGGGCTCACCTTTTGGTTGCTGACCTTTTGGTTGGCAGTCAATTGAGTAGCCTCATTGTGGGGCTACTTGCTTTACCCGTGGGAAGGGGATGAAAGTTCCCTTCTCCCAAGAAGCTACCGTGGCTACCCGTGCAGGATGTGGCAGGCAGCTATTTTCAGTGCCACTGAAGCCCCATGCCCTGGGCAGCTCTGGGTTGGGCTGTTAGGCTGCAATCCTGTTCACACACTCCTGTGAGTAGGAAAGCAGTTCACATGTGTAGAGGCCTAAGGCCAGGTCTAAAGCTCTCTTTACATGTGTATGCTTCAATAGTGTGCCTACAACTTCTGAGCTGCACAACTGGAATAGGGTTGTGCTGTAAGTTAGCAGTCTGTAACACTCTCTTTCTCAAGTGCTGTAACATTTATGCACCAGTAGGTATCATTAAGTATTATCTGGCCAAAAGAGGGCAAAATGTGAATGGGATTTCAAGGCTAGATCAAACCAGAGCAGTAACACGTCCTGTACAGACCTATGGCGCCAGTCATAGCTGACGCCTTACCTCTCCTCCCCCCATTTTGTTTTTCAAGTCCTGCCTTTTGCATTACTATTTCAAGAAGTTCAGGAGGAAAGAACAACTCATTCCTGAACTTCTTGAAATAATAATGCAGAAGGCAGGACCTGAAAAACAAAATGGGGGGAGGAGAAGTAAGGTGTCTCCTCAGCCAATCAGACTTTCAGAAGGAAAGATTGCACTAATCTTGCCTGTGGTGCCAAACAAACAGTCTAATCTCTGCTGCTGATGTAACTGCCTAAAACAAAACTTAGAATTGGCATGACAGGTAGCATCTCTCAGAAGACGAGCCAAATGCCGGGATACATCCTGCTGCAGTTTGCTTCAGTAATATATACTGTTCATGCATACACTTGTAAGGGGAGCTTTAGACCTGGCCTTGGGCTTCTACACCAGGAAGCTGCCATGTCCTGGGTCAGACCCAAAGGCCATCCAGCCATCTGCACTGACTGGCAGTAGCTCTCCAGGGTTTCAGGTAGGGGACTTTCCCAGCCCTACCTAGATATGCCAGGGATTGAATCAGGGATCTTTTTCATACATTAAAAAGCTACAACCCCTGAGCTACAACCCCTTCTGCAAAAAGAATTCAAGATTTTATTTTTTTTAACTTTTTCACAAAGTAAAACACTGAAAGGTAGCTAAAAACTCTGTTTGGTTAATATAGCACAACAACAGGCACTGTTGTAAGTGACCTTATAAAGCGAATAGTGTCTCCCTCCCTCCCTCCTGTCCCCCACCCCATGCTTGCTGAATCACTTATGAACATCACACTTGTTTGTTCACTTCCCAGCAGATGGAAGCAAGGAAACGTACAACATAATGACGTCAGAGTGTACATTCTGACGCATGACAGGGCACAACCCATGGGGAAGTCATTTTCAGTACTGTGTCCGTCCGTCCCCCCATGCAGGGTGTAACATTTGCTTCTGCTCTAGGTGAAGCCCATACCTTGGAGTGGAGGAAGGAGGGAGCAGGGTTGACTGTAGTAGCCAGGAACGTGCTTCCCAGGAACAGACAGGAGAACAGGATTCCCGCTAGCAGGCAGGTACATATTTGAAATTGGCATGTGTGTGTACATCTTCACACACTGGCAAAATGCAAGATGCATTTACCATTTCTAGCAACAGAAATAGCCGCCTGGAAGAGCTTTCCTACGATTCAAGATAAAAGCATTTATGCTTCTGTCATGGGTGCTTTAGTTATAGAATATTCCATACAAAGCCTTACAGAATCCCATCCCTGAGTCCCTGACACATTTTCGCCACATTTGCAGAATAGTTCTGCAATTCAGGATTTAAAGAAAGTGAATGCAATATTCAGTCACACACAATGGATGATGGGAAAGAAAGGATCCTGCTGCTGTTGTACCTCAGTTTAGAGAAGCCTAGATAATGAGTGCTCTAGTAGCACATGAGTGAGGGAAACAGTCTCCAAAGAGGAGGTCATGCACAAGAGCTTAAACTGATTTGTCTAATAAAAACAAAGTATGGAGATGTCTCCTTATCAGAGGTAATCTATATGGAATTGATGCTATGTTTGTTTTTCCAAAGAGCTTTGGACAAAGCCCTTCCTCAAACTCAAATAAAGCAGCCCTTTCTTTCCTCCACCTGTTCCAAAGAAGCAATAATATTTAATAATTACCAATTCTCCATACTGTTTGAAATTTTATAATAGAGCATCATATTCATGTGCTTTTCAATTGGAGCAAAAAGGCTAGAAAACTGAGTAGAAAATGAATCATGTTTTCCAAAAGAAACTCAAGTTCTCAATTTAAATTTACTCTGGAAATTCTAAATTTGAAAATATTGGCATTTCACATATACCTTGGGAAGCTGCCCATTTCTGGGTGTTTCAGGTTTTTGTAAACAAAAATATAAAAAGCACCTCTGAAAGATTTCAGGAAAATATAAATATTGTACCTTGAAATCTCTTGTTCTTTTTAAAAAAAAAACAACACAAGAGAGATCACAAGGAATTGCAGGGCAAAGAGAATGAGGCAGAGGACTCCTTATTCCTAAACACCTTTCTTTTCCCCTGCCAATTAATGAACTGTTAGAGAATTAACAGTTTATTAATATGTATTAACAGTATGTGAATATGGTGTTAGAAAGAAGCTCACATTTAGAAAATGCCCTCACATTTACTCCGATTGGTGTGGGAACATCCACAGAGGTAGTAGACCCATGGGTAAAACACACATTAAAGAGGCTTCAGTGTGGTTCGGTCAGTGGGTGAGAGTTGCAACCTACAGAGCCAAAAAGCTCTTTTTAGCTTGGGGTAAAAGAAAGTTGACTAGAAGGAGCATAAAAAAAATACTTTTAAGCACATGACCATCCAGTACAGTGACAATCAGATAAAGCTGTTTTATACCATCAGACCACTGGTTCATCTAGGTCAGTACAGTCTATGCTGATTGGTAGGGGCTGCCTAGGGTTTTAGAGAGAAAAGGGTCCTTCTCACTCCTACCTGGAGATGCCAGGGATTGAATCTGAGAACTTCTACAAGCAAAGCAGTCTTTCCCCAGTGAGGATTAGGGAAGGCATCTATCCCCAATCAAGTTTATCATGTGATATCATTATCATCAGCATAACCTCTCCACATTCTACAGTGCTTATGGTTTGGCATTCTATGGTGCTGTTGGGGTGTGCTATCCAGCAGCAATACTGTCCTTGCAGCCTTACTGTCCTTTCTAGGCATAGGGAAACACCTTGCATCTCCCTTCATATTACCTAACTCAGGAATTTTCAACCACTGTGCCATGGCACATTGGTGTGCCACAAATGGTCCCCAGGTGTGCCACAGGAGTCTGAGGGGGGGTCATTTATTAGTTAGGCTAGTGGGAGATGCGAGCCTCCAATCAGCACTGTGGTGTGCCTTGTCAATTGTCAACACACTGATGGTGTGTCTTGACAATTTTAGTGCCTTTTCAGTATGCCATGAGCAAAAAAAGTTTGAAAATCCCTGACCTAACCAAACGTTTATTTTCCCCCTGATTTATATTAAAAGAACTACACTACCTTCATGACAAAAATCATGATTTTTTCCATGATTTTATTCTTCTAAAACAGGGGTGTCCAAACCCCAGCCCGGGGGCCACTTGCGGCCGTCGGGGGCTCCCAATCCGGCCCACGGGGAGCACCCCGTCTCCAATGAACCTCTGACCCTCCAGAGACTTGCTGGAGCCCTTGCTGGCCTGACGCAACCTCTCTCAATGTGAGGACGACTATTCAACCTCTCACCTGACTATGGGATGAGGGCTCCCTCTACTACTTGCTGTTTCATGTCTGTGATGCAGCAGTGGCAGTGAAGGAAAGGCTGGCCTTGCTTTGTGCAAGGCCTTTTATAGGCCTTAAGCTACTGCAATACCTTCATTCATTCATATGTTCCATCTCAAAAATATTCACTAATGTAAATTTATTCAAATTTTAAATGTAAATTTATTCTTTTTTTTCCCTGGCCCCCGACACAGTGTCAGAGAGATGATGTGGCCCTCCTGCCAAAATGTTTGGACACCCCTGTTCTAAAAGAAAAGTTTTGAAGAAATACAGTACCACACACTCCCACCACAGTGAAAAAGCATACATGTTCAATCTTTTAGTTCCACTATTATATAGCAGTGCAAACAACAAGCACAGCACAAAAAAAGCTGCAATCTAAATAAAAAGTTTTTTGCCCTTGAAGGAAAAAGGACTGACAAACAGAGGTAGTGCAGAAAAGATAATGGTATAGATGGACTTGGTCCCACATGGCAACCAAGCCAGAGGTTAGCATTGGATTTACATCAATACAGCACTGCTGTATCAGTGCAATCATTCCAGGAACAAATTTGGCACACATTCCCAGATTTTTCCTCTTCCTCAGCTCCAGCTTTTGCATAATGTTGTCAGTCTCTCAATTGTCCTTTACCCTCCCATGAATACTATCTTGGCATTGCTGTTCTGGTTGCATTGCTAAAAATTCAGGGAGCAAATCTGCATACACCACCACATCTGAATGGAACTTTCTCAGGTTCATGCTCTGGTAACACAGCTTGGGCTCTGTGGTCACACTGACCAAACTAGCTGCAGTGGAGGAAAAGGAATCTGACCCCACAATGATTATAAGCAATTAGGACAGTGTTTCCCAAACTGAGGGTCAAGACCCACTAGGTGGGTCATGAGCCAATTTCAGGTGGGTCCCCATTCATTTCAATATTTTATTTTTAATATATTAGACTTGATGCTACCATGGTATGTGAATGCATTTGGGGAAATGTTACAGACCTATACTTTTAACAAGCAACTATGTATATTCTTTTAACAATGATAGTAAATGGAACTTAGTCCTGGGTAAGTGTGGATAGTACTGCAGCTAGGATGGTTAAAAATTTTCCTGCTTGATGATGTCAGTTTTGGTCATGACATCACATCATGATGATGTGGTGACAGATTCTCATTCTAAAAAGTGAGTCCCGGTGCTAAATGTGCGAGAAGCACTGAGCTAGGAAGTTGCTTAAAGACTACGTAAGAGTAGATGACTTGGGATGCACTGAGTGGAGAAAACACCAGACCAAGTCAGGAAATGCAAGACCTGTGAGACTGGAGCCCCAAGGAATACCAATACACTATCAAGCATAAGAAGTTGGTCAGGATTAAGGACCACAGGAAAAGAACTTGGGGCCAAACTGCGACGGAAGTCTAAAGATCCATACAGAGTGAGTAGCAGAGAATAGTTTTGCCCTGCACTGTAATGATCTTAAACTATAATAAAGCCTTGATCCAAATAGACAGGAAAGCAACATGCATCCACAAAAACCACAAGTGACCCAGAGAAATTCTTTCTACCGAAGTGCCATTCCCCAGAGTTGCAAACAGGTTCAGGCATCAGAGTCTCGGGCCCAAGCCCTGGCTTTGCAGAAGACACTGATTTGGAAGAGGACCCAGTATCTTCCAGAACTAGTCAGAACTATTGCATTCTTGGAGGGAGGGGGGCAAAACAATAAGTTTTTCCAGGCATCTGAATGCCAGTGTTAAGTGGTCCCTCCCCCTTGCCTGCAGAGCCATTTGGAGCAGCGAGAGTGAAGTGGGGGCATCTCCTCCCCTTTGCTCTCCCTATTCCAAACAGTTCTGAAGGAAAATGGCTGCTTTACACTGGCATTCAGATGCCTGTTATATTAAGATCCCCCCCCACCTTTTCAGGAATGCCAGTGGCTATTTGTTCCAGCAAATGAGGATTCTGCTGCATGTGATATGGGAAACGCTGTGCAGAGTTTCAGAGCAACTCAGAATCAGGACCCTGAATCAGGGTCACCTGAATCAGGACCCTGAAACTTTTGGTTCAAATGGAACTGGACAGCCACAAAAAGAATGCCGCACTCTCTGCTAGTTGGTAATTATCAAGTTTATCTTTTTTGGGGGTGGGGGAGATGAAATGGACTCTATTTTTCAACAGCCCTTGATGTCGGCAGGAAAAGATGGAGGAGGCCGTGATGGAGGGAGGGGAGGTTGCTACAGAAAAGGAACTTATGGGGCAGAGGAGAGGCCAAGAGTGACAGCCTAGGAGCAGGCCTGTGGAGGGCTGGTGAATGGCCAGTGAAGCATGGAGTAGACGGCCCTTGGTTGAAGAGAAGGAGCAAAGGTAGCCCTGAGTCTGTTGCTGCACAGGCTGTACTAGGGAAGCCCTGAAGAACAAGGTCTTGCTATGATACTGCACCTATGCTGCTAAACTGGCAGCCACAGAGGTCCGGCTGAAGACTTTGTCTACCACACTTTTCAGCTCCTGCTGTTATATACCACTCCAGGAGACTGCAAGGGTCCCTGATCTACCTTCCCTGTTAAACCCTCTGTTATTACAAGCTAGGTTTCAGTGAGGTTGCGGAAACCCACCAGTTAGGACAGAGGCTACTAATCCTGAAGGGCAATCAGCACTTGCCTCCAGTCCTAACAGCAGAGAACATGACTAATTATCCCTCATGCTTCAGCAGGAACAAACTTGTTACATGTTCCCAGCCTCCCTGAACATTAAGTTCCAGGGGCAGCACTTCCTGGATTTGGCCTCCCTTGAGGGAGAGAGATCACTGAAGTGTTATGGTGTCCCAGGAATACTTGCTTTATTTACAAATATCCAAGTAGACCATAAGAAAGAGTAAGCATAAAGTCTCCTACTAGATAGGAGAACTGCTACCTTGTGTCAGACCCCAGAGAAAAGCCCTTCTCAGATATGCCTTCAGCTCTGTCTCCCAAAATGCTAACTGCATTTACATAAGCCTCTCGACTTAGTTTGGAGTGGGGTCCACTCCTCCTCTGGTGTCTTTTCCCATTCCCGAGTGATGTCTTTACCCAGAGACTCCCACAAAGAAACATCCAATGACCATTACGGAGCCTTAAAGTTCTTCCCCTGGGCCTTGATCATAGTTTGGGCAGAGCTGATGGATAGGTATGTCCTCAGGAAACAGATGGTGCCACTGGAATGCTCACCATAACTCTTGACCAGGAAGTGGTGGTCTCTTTTCATTCTGCCACTTTGCCTAGGGGCATATGCTCTTTTCATTCTGCCACTGGAAAATTTGCCTAGGGGCATATGCTAATATCTAGTTCATGATCTTTCCCATGGAGAAACAGTATTTAGCTCATGTTACACTAAAGCTAAAATTCTATACAAATTTAACTGACAGTGAGTCCTAAGTACATATGCATACATTGGAGACTAGCATTGCAATATATCTATTAAATTTTACTGGAATTTTTTTCCAATTTTTACACATTAGTTTTAAAACAATGGTTCCCAAACTTTTTAGCACTTTTTAAAATGACACACTACTGGGATCCACCTAGTTTTGTAAGACTTAAAAAAAAGTTTCACCTTATCAGCTCAAGCCTCTGTTTTTAACATTTTTACTATGGGGCTCCTTCTGGAACATTTGTTGAGTTCCACCAAGCCCAACACTGAATACTTACAAAGCACCGAATACCTGCAAAGAGCTGGAACAGAAGGTGAATGAAGAAGACGGAAGGTGGGAGGGACAGATCAGCAAATGAGGCAGGGGGTATACTGGAGGCACTTCTGGTGTGCTCATGGAGCCCCCTGAAGAGTCTTACAGTCCAATCCTACCCTGGCACCACTACCGGCTGCAGTGGTACCAAAATGGCTACAGCTCAATCTAGTGGCACTGACAGGGCTGCTGCAGGCTTCCTTGCGGGAAGAGGACTTTCATTCCCTTCCCTTGAGGAAAGCCCAAAGCCCCACAATGGGGCTTCTCAAGCCTGCGCTAGCTATTTTGCCAGCACAAACTTCAGAGCCTCGGTTTCAAGCTTTGTAGCCCAACATGAGGGGGGGAGGGAGGATAGGATATGACTCCACCGATCCCTCCCCCCCAACCGCAGTTCCTCTCCTGCTCCTAAAGCTCTCCCACAAGCACCAGCAACTCCTACATGGGATACTCCTCGGCGGGAGGGGGGTCGGGGGCTTCTTGTAGTGGGGGATTCGATTATTAGAAACATAGAGAGGGGGGTTTGCGACGGATGTGAGGACCGCATGGTGACTTGCCTGCCTGGTGCGAAGGTTGCGGACATCACTTCTCGTGTAGACAGGCTAGTAGACAGTGCTGGGGGAGAGGTAGCGGCTGTGGTGCATGTCGGCACCAACGACGTGGGCAAGTGTAGCTGGGAGGTCCTGGAGGCCAAATTTAGGCTTTTAGGCAGGAAGCTGAAAGCCAGGACCTCAAAGGTAGCGTTCTCTGAAGTGCTACCTGTTCCACGCGCAGGGCCAGCTAGGCAGGCGGAGATCAGGGGTCTCAATGCGTGGATGAGACGGTGGTGTAGGGAGGAGGGGTTTAGATTCGTTAGGCACTGGGGAACGTTTTGGGACAAGCGGGGCCTATACAAGAGGGACGGGCTCCATTTGAACCAGAATGGAACCAGACTGCTGGCGCATAACATTAAAAAGGTGGCAGAGCAGCTTTTAAACTGATCCCTGGGGGAAGGCCGACAGGAGCCGAGGGGCATCCGGTTTGGGACTCCTCATCCCTATGGGATGAGGATGGGGAGGTTAGAGAACAACAAGACAAAGGCAGGGTAGGAGAAGAAATTGGGAAAGGTAGGGTGATGGGATGTGATAGATGGTTTGGCACAATGAGAGGATGCGGGGACAAAGGAGCAAATAAGCAGCCCATCCTGGGGCATTCCGTGTATAAATGCTTTTATGCGAATGCCCGAAGTCTACGAGCAAAGGTGGGAGAACTGGAATGTCTGGTGACAAGGGAAAATATTGACATAGTGGGCATAACGGAAACCTGGTGGAATGTGGAGAATCAGTGGGATACCGCAATCCCAGGCTATAAACTCTGCAGGAGGGACAGGCAGGGGCGTGTTGGAGGTGGGGTGGCCCTTTATGTTAAGGAAGGGATAGAATCCAGCAAAGTAGAGATTGAAGGTGGGTCCGACTCCACCGTAGAATCTCTGTGGGTTAAATTACCAGGCCTGAGGAGCGATGTAATACTGGGGGCGTGCTATCATCCTCCAGACCAGAAATCTGATGGGGACCTTGAAATGAGGAAACAGATCAGGGAGGTGACAAGGAGGGACAGGGTTGTGATCATGGGGGACTTCAATTATCCTCATATTGACTGGGTCAATTTGTGTTCTGGTCACAGTAAGGAAACCGGATTTCTTGACGTGCTAAATGACTGTGGCTTAGATCAGCTAGTCACGGAGCCCACCAGAGGACAGGTGACTCTGGATTTAATATTGTGCAGTACGCAGGACCTGGTTAGAGATGTAAACGTTACTGAGCCATTGGGGAACAGTGATCATGCTGTGATCCGTTTTGACGTGCACGTTGGGGGAAGAATACCAGGCAAATCTCTAACAAAAACCCTTGACTTCTGACGGGCGGACTTCCCTCAAATGAGGAGGCTGGTTAGAAGGAGGTTGAAAGGGAGGGTAAAAAGAGTCCAATCTCTCCAGAGTGCATGGAGGCTGCTTAAAACAACAGTAATAGAGGCCCAGCAGAGGTGTATACTGCAAAGAAAGAAGGGTTCCACTAAATCCAGGAGGGTGCCCGCATGGCTAACCAGCCAAGTTAGAGAGGCTGTGAAGGGCAAGGAAGCTTTCTTCCGTAAATGGAAGTCTTGCCCTAATGAGGAGAATAAAAAGGAACATATACTGTGGCAAAAGAAATGTAAGAAGGTGATATGGGAGGCCAAGAGAGACTATGAGGAATGCATGGCCAGCAACATTAAGGGGAATAATAAAAGCTTCTTCAAATATGTTAGAAGCAGGAAACCCGCCAGAGAAGCGGTTGGCCCTCTGGATGGTGAGGGAGGGAAAGGGGAGATAAAAGGAGACTTAGAGATGGCAGAGAAATGAGTTCTTTGCATCTGTCTTCACGGCAGAAGACCTTGGGCAGATACCGCTGCCCGAACGGCCCCTCCTGACCGAGGAGTTAAGTCAGATAGAGGTTAAAAGAGAAGATGTTTCAGACCTCATTGATAAATTAAAGATCAATAAGTCACCGGGCCCTGATGGCATCCATCCAAGGGTTATTAAGGAATTGAAGAATGAAGTTGCAGATCTCTTGACTAAGGTATGCAACTTGTCCCTCAAAACGGCCACGGTGCCAGAAGATTGGAGGATAGCAAATGTCACACCTATTTTTAAAAAGGGAAAGAGGGGGGACCCGGGAAACTATAGGCCAGTCAGCCTAACATCCATACCGGGTAAGATGGTGGAATGCCTCATCAAATATAGGATCTCAAAACACATAGACGAACAGGCCTTGCTGAGGGAGAGTCAGCATGGCTTCTGTAAGGGTAAGTCTTGCCTCACGAACCTTATAGAATTCTTTGAAAAGGTCAACAGGCATGTGGATGCGGGAGAACCTGTGGACATTATATATCTGGACTTTCAGAAGGCGTTTGACACGGTCCCTCACCAAAGGCTACTGAAAAAACTCCACAGTCAGGGAATTAGAGGACAGGTCCTCTCGTGGATTGAGAACTGGTTGGAGGCCAGGAAGCAGAGAGTGGGTGTCAATGGGCAATTTTCACATTGGAGAGAGGTGAAAAGCGGTGTGCCCCAAGGATCTGTCCTGGGACCGGTGCTTTTCAACCTCTTCATAAATGACCTGGAGACAGGGTTGAGCAGTGAAGTGGCTAAGTTTGCAGACAACACCAAACTTTTCCGAGTGGTAAAGACCAGAAGTGATTGTGAGGAGCTCCAGAAGGATCTCTCCAGACTGGCAGAATGGGCAGCAAAATGGCAGATGCGCTTCAATGTCAGTAAGTGTAAAGTCATGCACATTGGGGCAAAAAATCAAAATTTTAGATATAGGCTGATGGGTTCTGAGCTGTCTGTGACAGATCAGGAGAGAGATCTTGGGGTGGTGGTGGACAGGTCGATGAAAGTGTCGACCCAATGTGCGGCGGCAGTAAAGAAGGCCAATTCTATGCTTGGGATCATTAGGAAGGGTATTGAGAACAAAACGGCTAGTATTATAATGCCGTTGTACAAATCAATGGTAAGGCCACACCTGGAGTATTGTGTCCAGTTCTGTTCGCCGCATCTCAAAAAAGACACAGTGGAAATGGAAAAGGTGCAAAAGAGAGCGACTAAGATGAATATGGGACTGGGGCACCTTCCTTATGAGGAAAGGCTACGGCGTTTGGGCCTCTTCAGCCTAGAAAAGAGACGCTTGAGGGGGGACATGATTGAGACATACAAAATTATGCAGGGAATGGACAGAGTGGATAGGGAGATGCTCTTTACACTCTCACATAATACCAGAACCAGGGGACATCCACTAAAATTGAGTGTTGGGCGGGTTAGGACAGAGAAAAGAAAATATTTCTTTACTCAGCGTGTGGTCGGTCTGTGGAACTCCTTGCCACAGGATGTGGTGCTGGCGTCTAGCCTAGACGCCTTTAAAACGGGATTGGACGAGTTTCTGGAAGAAAAATCCATTATGGGGTACAAGCCATGATGTGTATGCGCAACCTCCTGATTTTAGAAATGGGTTAAGTCAGAATGCCAGATGTAGGGGAGGGCACCAGGATGAGGTCTCTTGTTATCTGGTGTGCTCCCTGGGGCATTTGGTGGGCCGCTGTGAGATACAGGAAGCTGGACTAGATGGGCCTATGGCCTGATCCAGTGGGGCTGTTCTTACGTTCTTATGTTCTTATGAGGGTGCCGTAAACATGCTTTACAGCATGTTTACAACACCCAGGGCTGGCGCTGGAGCTCAGCACCGACCCTGGCCTATGATAGGATTGGGTCCTCTGAGAGGCCCAGGGCTCCTAGTAACACACTTTGAGAAATGCTGCTACACACTACTTTATTGCTACAGTCATCATTCAACACCTCTCTGGCTTCACCACCCAACCCCACATTAACACTTGTGCAGCACATTGCATGGCCTACCTTTGGTTAGAGAATGGATTCCAAGCTTCACTTGTGAGAAATTCCCACTCCCTATTTCCCCTCTGATACGATAAAACCCAATCCTCTTCCCCAGGGTCAATTCTTTCACCACCTTTTCATCCTGAGTCATATCCAGAGTGAATTTCTCAAAAGGAGTCAGCCGGTGCTGCCTGCCCTGTTCATCTTCTGCGTAGACCTCGCTCTTCGTATAGTCCTCTCCACTGTCTTCCCGATTCCACCTAACATATCGATGGTTCCCTAGAACTCCATTTATATATCCTGTGGTCATAGTCCAGGGGCAATCAGGTATCTATTTGCATTAGCTGTTCCATAGGAAGATCTCAGAAATACTGGCCCAGACATATAAGAACCTGCGACAGCTTAAGCAGAAGTGACTGGGAGTTCAAAGTATCTGTTAGCACTAAGTTTACTCAAATCATAACTGCAGGTAAATGCATCACTGGTTCCTTCCAGATAAAAATTAGAGAAGGAACAGAAAGTCACTGGTATCTATTTCATCTAACCATTTTAATTTGAATGCTGAGGGATTAACGAGGTTGTTGCAATTAAAGCTGTAGACAGTACATCCCAAAAGCATGGACCACACAAATGTCCAATTTCAGTGGACATTTCTTTCACTTTCAGATTTTTGTATAATGTGGCCATGAACACAAGCAAACCACTTGACTCAGCAACTGCTTTGATTATCTCCAGGGGTCTTCAGGTCCCTTTGAACAGCTGACCTCATCAGGTAGAAGACGATACAATCCTTCCTCCTTGATGCAGGTCCCAGTTCAAGAGTTGAAATCTGGAATATCTGCTGCTACATTCTTTAGCCTGTGATGCTTACACTTCAATTTGGAAAGCCTCAAGCTCTCCTTTGAAGCCCTATTGCAAAACGCTGGCCTGGGCTTCTTTTTGTTGCCATTGTTGGTTCAGCATAAAACTGCTGCTAAAAGGAGGATGCTAAGATATGCAAAAAGGAGGGGGACAGAAATCCGTTTTTCAGTGCCACTGGAGCCACGTGCAAGGGCAGGGAAGGACTAAATAACCACAATGTCACTTTAGCCCTACTTCGTTCAGGTGAGTCTTCTTTACAGCCTCAGGCCCTCTCAAAATTGTTCCAGGTTCAATGGATCCCTAAAAGAAGAAAGATGCAGAAAAGTTGGTTAGAGCCTTTGCATAACAGAACTCTCAAAGCAGAGTGACCGATTGTAGATTCAGTTTCAGGAAGGATAATAACTGCATCCTGCACTAAGATGGACTTAAGGCACCCAGTCAATGGCACTCAGGAGCATTCATATAATTCACAAGGGTTTTGAAATCAAAGCTGTGGATCATCAGCTTCTCTGACCAGGAAACAGCCTGCTTGACAAATGGTTGATGAAGAAACAGTTCCCTCTGTGCTCCAGTCTCTTTTACAAGGGCAGAGCTGCATTCTTACATAACCTCTTAAATAAGCATTTCATTAGCCCAAGAACTTCACCATGTGGTCCAGTGACGTCCAGTAGTTAGTTCTTTATCTTCCAACTGTATCAATGCAAAATTTGGTAACAATACCAAATTCTGGATCATGCCTGCCAGGTGAGCTCTCTGAGTCCTTGCAGCACCTCAACCTTGTACCTTTATTTCTCAATATGCTCTGGTCCATGACCTTGACTTAGCCAGCTTTACTGCCATCACCCATCCAAAGTTTTCTTGCTTTCTTAAGGGACTTCAACCATTTTCCCTGCTGTCCCTAGCCCTGGAATTCCGCCCAGGGCATCTATGAGTGTATCATTGAACTCATCTTTTCAATTCAGCTGATAGAGCATCCCTCTGTCTTCTTCCCCACACTGAAAGAGGATGATTTTCCCTTGTCTCCCTCCCCAAATTAAAACAAAGCCTGAGCATAAATGCTCAGCTGGTACAACATTCTCTATTTGTCTGGATCACACAGTTTTGCTAGTTCACAGCAGATGCTGAAAGCAAAAATTGTGACAATTTCATAATAGTGTATTACAGTTGCTGGACACCCCAGAAAGTATATAGATTTCTAGTATATAAATGGAAATTTATATACTGGAAATTTTATATACTGGAAATTATAAATGGAAATTTATATAAATATATACTATATTTTGGACTGATTTTGGACTGAAGATCAGCCTGAAGAAAACACAGGTCATGGTTCAGGATGTGGACTCACCTCCCTGCATTACAATCTCTGCGCATGAACTGGAGGTTGTCCATGACTTTGTGTACCTTGGCTCAACGATCTCCGACACTCTTTCTTTCGATACCGAGCTAAACAAACGCATTGGTAAAGCAGCTACCACGTTTTCCAGACTCACAAAGAGAGTCTGGTCCAACAAGAAGCTGACGGAACATACCAAGATCCAGGTCTACAGAGCTTGCGTCCTGAGTACACTTCTGTACTGCAGCGAGTCATGGACTCTTCGCTCACAACAGGAGAGAGAGGAAACTGAACGCTTTCCACATGCGCTGCCTCCGACGCATTCTCGGCATCACCTGGCAGGACAAAGTTCCTAACAACACAGTCCTGGAACGTGCTGGAATCCCTAGCATGTATGCACTGCTGAAACAGAGACGCCTGCGTTGGCTCGGTCATGTCGTGAGAATGGATGATGGCCGGATCCCAAAGGATCTCCTCTATGGAGAACTCGTGCAAGGAAAGCGCCCTACAGGTAGACCACAGCTGCGATACAAGGACATCTGCAAGAGCGATCTGAAAGCCTTAGGAGTGGACCTCAACAATTGGGAAACCCTGGCCTCTGAGCAGCCCACTTGGAGGCAGGCTGTGCAGCATAGCCTTTCCCAGTTTGAAGAGACACTTGGCCAACAGTCTGAGGCAAAGAAGGAAGGCCCATAGCCAGGGAGACAGACCAGGGACAGACTGCACTTGCTCCCAGTGTGGAAGGGATTGTCACTCCCGAAATAGCCTTTTCAGCCACACTAGACACTGTTCCAGAACCACCATTCAGAGCGCGATACCATAGTCTTTCGAGACTGAAGGTTGCCAACAACAAATGGAAACGGGCCCATGTCATTATGGTTTTATAACTAGTGATAGAACAAGGTACATCTCTTCTATCATTAGTCTAGACGCAGTGGCATCACTAGGGGGTGCAGACAGAACTTGATGATGCAGTGGGGGTGTGTGTGAAACGACTGTTCAAGGCCCCCCAAGCCATCCACTGGGTTCTAAGCCACCTTCTGCGCCACCCGATATCAGCAGTTGCAGTGTGCCCAGCTACCTCGCTGGATAGCGCCCCAGCATGCCTTGTGCTATGACAGGTTTTTTTAGGGCAAGCACAATATCTTGAGAGAAGCATGATGATTCTTTAATTTCCATCACCCAGGTTCCGTCAACCTGTCTCATAAGAATAGCACAAGTGTGCACTCATTCCCTTACCTTCAAACAAGTGTGCATATTCTGCTGTTTGCCTGATATCCTGAAGAGCTCTATCGATTCTACATAGTCTGTAGTTTACAAAACTTTCCACCCGGAGACCACAGGAGGGGCCTCATATCCACAGGGGTTCCTTACCCCCCACCCCACCCTGCATATATAGAAACAGCAAATACAGGGGAATCCTATTCAATCAGCAGCCCCTACACTCACCGTATGCCCATTAAGCTTAGTGTTTGTTTAGTAGCTCTGGAAAAGGCTTCAGGAGTCAACCTCGAGGCAAAATCTGGAGCCGGAGTCCCTGTGGCAGTTCATGGCTGAACACAGTCATGTTCTGGCAACTCCTGCGACGTCGCTGGAACCAACCGTATTGGCTTCTGCCTTTCCATTGGACCATTTCAGCGACGTGGAGAGGGGGGATTTGCTGCATGGGTAACAGTCTATCCTCCATATCTACTTTACTCAGGCTTCGCACACTGGAGAGGACATTCTGTTCCAGAACACTATTCAGAGTGCGATACCATAGTCTTCCGGGACTGAAGGATGCCAACAAGTAGCTCTGGAAGCACTGGTATTTCTTCCTTAAACAAAGTGACATTCTTGCTGAACTGAAGGGTGATGTGCAGGCAACAAGTCTGCTTGCTACAGGCCAGAGACTAGCAGCTCAATTCTGGCACACAAAATGGCACACATCCTGAGTGTGCCGGGCAGCCAGTGGCAGCTCCTCAGGAGAAGGGGGCATTTATCCCCTTCACCCGGGTAAGGGAAGTGGCCCCGCTTGCACTGGGCTGGTTGTAATAGTCGCAGATATGCCTTACGGCACATTTGTGACAGTGTGCGCCAGTGGTGAGCTGGCGTGAAGCGCTCTGGATTGGATCTTAACTGAACATTAACATCATGTGATCCATGAGGCCTGGTGGTCCTTGGAGAGGCCTGCAGCTCCCCATTCTCCCTAGACTGGTGCTGCATGCCTGCCCCACTCCAGCGGGTGAGCATGAAGGCATTCCTTTGCACTCATCCACTGGAGTGGGGCAGGCATGCAGTGCCAGAATGGGGGCTGTGTGCCACCCTAAGGGCCACCCAAACAGGCTTCCTGGGTCACATATGGCCTACGGGCTGCTGTTGGACCACCCATGTCTAGAGAATAGAGGCACAAGTGTTGTCCTTGTCATTTAGCAGGGAGAAAGCAACGGTCCCTCTTAACCCCAGTATGGCATCTTTTCTCATGGCTGTTGCTGTGTCTTCTCTATGCGTGTGTGTGGGTGCATGTAATTTAAGGTTATGAGCCCTCTGGGGACACGAAACCATTTATTGATTTATTTTACTATGTAAAACACTTTGTGAACTACTCCTGTTGAAAAGTGGTATAAATATTTCTAATAAAAATGCTAATTACTTTTTCAAAGGAGCATTTTGGCACTGCTGTGAATGGGGAAGAACATTTCAAGCCTGTCCCATAGAGTCACACCCCTGATGCCATCCCTGCTCCCAAACAGAAAACCTGGAACCCAATCCAAAACAGACAGGATGACTGCATGGGTATCACCACACACAAGCAGCTTATGTTAGGCTTCAACACACATGAACACACACGATTGTGATATTTTAGACCCTTGACCTGATTAGGTGTCCTACCACATCACAGTCCCATGTTACAGCTTTTTATTTATTTATACTTCTACTGCATCACTGAGATAAGTGCTGAGGTCCTGAGACTTCTGACAAAGCAAAAGCAGAGATTTTGCACTGGCTTTATATAAATGTAAAGGGGGATATAAATAGCAGGCCAGCTTAAGGACAGTGCAGCTTAGGACAACTGTGACAGATGGATACAGCAGAAAAGGAGACAGCAGCCTGCCCGTTCTGGCACATTTATGATTCAGAATCTATTTTTTGCATTTTCTGTTTCATTTCTGACATTAGTCTCAGTGCACATGCCACATTCAATTGTAATAAATGCACATCATGGATTTGTTCTCCTGTTACATAATTAAAACACTAGTCTGAGCACCTAACAAAAGACTGTGAATCACTTTGCTGGCAATAGTAGTTATACAACTATTAGTTATGCTGTGGCAAGTTTTTCAGACAGGGATGTTTCCTAGGGCAGTGTTTCTCAAACTGTGGGTCACAACTCAGTAGGTGGGTCACAAGCCAATTTCAGATGGGTCGCCATTCATTTTAATGTAAATTTTATTTTTAATAGACTTGATGCTACCACAGTATGAGATTGCGTTTGCGGAAATGTAACAGATATGTACTTTTAATAAGCTACTATATATATGCTTTTAAAAATGATAGTCAATGGGGCCTACTCCCATCTAAGTGTGGATAGGATTTCAGCCTTTAGGATGTTTGGGAAAATTATTTTAAAACTGCTTGGAAGGGTTAGGAGGGCTCTTATTTTAAATGAATTTTAAACTTATTGAAAACTTTTAATTTACCTACTTAATTAGATTTGATTTGGTCATATGGGGTGCTAAACATTTTCCTGCTTGATGATGTCACTTCCAGTATGACATCACTTCTGGGTTAAAGATGTCAGTTCCAGTGGGTCCGGACAGCTTGTTGTTCTAAAAAGTGGGTCCTGGTGCTAAATTTGAGAACCACTGTCCTAGGGCTTTCTACTCTGCATTAGTTAAGTCTGAAGCACCCTTAACTGGATCACTAAGCTTGATGCAGCTTGCAGCTCTGTGGTAGAATATGTTTCCATGTGCAAAAAAGTCCCAGATTAAATTCCTGCCCTCTGTAGGTAGGGCCAAGAAAGCCGCAGCCTTGGAGAGCTGGTGCCAGTCAGTGCAGACAATGCTGGGAAAGACAGACCAATGGTCAGACTCGGTAGACAGCAGCTTCATTGGTCATATGACCACATGTTCAGCTTACCATGTGCCCTTCGACTTCTTGCACTTGTGCTAGATGTTACCACGATATTGCGGTCAAATATATGTTCATTTATTTTTCCTTTCCTATTCAGCCTTAAATGCCCACAAGGCAACTTACAAAACAGGAGCACAAAACTCAACAATAGCTAAAAATGAAAGTAATCTAGCACAGCCCAATAGATATCCCAACAGAGAAGGCACACATAAGATTACAATATATGTTGCACCTTTCTTCGTCCTAAAAATAAGTGCAGGTTCTGAGCTGGTGTTTGTATAGAAATACCAGCTTCACTGTATGATCCCCAATCTCTAGATTCTAGAATATGAGAGAATGAGAAAAAGAGACTCCCCTCTCTTCACACTGCGTTTCATTTTAATAACTGCGATCATGCTTCCACTTTTCATCTTTTTTTTTTTTTTTGAGGCAACATAGCCTTTTCATTAAGAACATAAGAACAGCCCCACTGGATCAGGCCATAGGCCCATCTAGTCCAGCTTCCTGTATCTCACAGCGGCCCACCAAATGCCCCAGGGAGCACACCAGATAACAAGAGACCTCATCCTGGTGCTCTCCCCTACATCTGGCATTCTGACTTAACCCATTCCTAAAATCAGGAGGTTGCGCATACACATCATGGCTTGTACCCCATAATGGATTTTTCCTCCAGAAACTTGTCCAATCCCCTTTTAAAGGCGTGTAGGCTAGACGCCAGCACCACATCCTGTGGCAAGGAGTTCCACAGACCGACCACGCGCTGAGTAAAGAAATATTTTCTTTTGTCTGTCCTAACCCGCCCAACACTCAATTTTAGTGGATGTCCCCTGGTTCTGGTATTATGTGAGAGTGTAAAGAGCATCTCCCTATCCACTCTGTCCATCCCCTGCATAATTTTGTATGTCTCAATCATGTCCCCCCTCAAGCGTCTCTTTTCTAGGCTGAAGAGGCCCAAACGCCGTAGCCTTTCCTCATAAGGAAGGTGCCCCAGCCCCGTAATCATCTTAGTCGCTCTCTTTTGCACCTTTTCCATTTCCACTATGTCTTTTTTGAGATGCGGCGACCAGAACTGGACACAATACTCCAGGTGTGGCCTTACCATCGATTTGTACAACGGCATTATAATATTAACCGTTTTGTTCTCAATACCCTTCCTAATGATCCCAAGCATAGAATTGGCCTTCTTCACTGCCGCCGCACATTGGGTTGACACTTTCATCGACCTGTCCACCACCACCCCAAGATCTCTCTCCTGATCTGTCACAGACAGCTCAGAACCCATCAGCCTATATCGAAAGTTTTGATTTTTTGCCCCAATGTGCATGACTTTACACTTACTGACATTGAAGCGCATCTGCCATTTTGCTGCCCATTCTGCCAGTCTGGAGAGATCCTTCTGGAGCTCCTCACAATCACTTCTGGTCTTTACCACTCGGAAAAGTTTGGTGTCGTCTGCAAACTTAGCCACTTCACTGCTCAACCCTGTCTCCAGGTCATTTATGAAGCGGTTGAAAAGCACCGGTCCCAGGACAGATCCTTGGGGCACACCGCTTTTCACCTCTCTCCATTGTGAAAATTGCCCATTGACACCCACTCTCTGTTTCCTGGCCTCCAACCAGTTCTCAATCCACGAGAGGAACTGTCCTCTAATTCCCTGACTGTGGAGTTTTTTCAGTAGCCTTTGGTGAGGGACCGTGTCAAACGCCTTCTGAAAGTCCAGATATATAATGTCCACGGGTTCTCCCGCATCCACATGCCTGTTGACCTTTTCAAAGGATTCTATAAGGTTTGTGAGGCAAGACTTACCCTTACAGAAGCCATGCTGACTCTCCCTCAGCAAGGCCTGTTCGTCTATGTGTTTTGAGATCCTATCTTTGATGAGGCATTCCACCATCTTACCCGGTATGGATGTTAGGCTGACCGGCCTATAGTTTCCCGGGTCCCCCCTCTTTCCCTTTTTAAAAATAGGCGTGACATTTGCTATCCTCCAATCTTCTGGTACCGTGGCCGTTTTGAGGGACAAGTTGCATACCTTAGTCAAGAGATCTGCAACTTCATTCTTCAATTCCTTAATAACCCTTGGGTGGATGCCATCAGGGCCCGGTGACTTATTGATCTTTAATTTATCAATGAGGTCTGAAACATCTTCTCTTTTAACCTCTATCTGACTTAACTCCTCGGTCAGGAGGGGCCGTTCGGGCAGCGGTATCTGCCCGAGGTCTTCTGCCGTGAAGACAGATGCAAAGAACTCATTTAATTTCTCTGCCATCTCTAAGTCTCCTTTTATCTCCCCTTTCCCTCCCTCACCATCCAGAGGGCCAACCGCTTCTCTGGCGGGTTTCCTGCTTCTAACATATTTGAAGAAGCTTTTATTATTCCCCTTAATGTTGCTGGCCATGCGTTCCTCATAGTCTCGCTTGGCCTCCCCTATCACCTTCTTACATTTCTTTTGCCACAGTTTATGTTCCTTTTTATTCTCTTCATTAGGGCAAGACTTCCATTTACGGAAGGAAGCTTCCTTGCCCTTCACAGCCTCTCTAACTTGGCTGGTTAGCCATGCGGGCACCCTCCTGGATTTAGTGGAACCCTTCTTTCTTTGCGGTATACACCTCTGCTGGGCCTCTATTACTGTTGTTTTAAGCAGCCTCCATGCTCTCTGGAGAGATTGGACTCTTTTTACCCTCCCTTTCAACCTCCTTCTAACCAGCCTCCTCATTTGAGGGAAGTCCGCCCGTCGGAAGTCAAGGGTTTTTGTTAGAGATTTGCCTGGTATTCTTCCCCCAACGTGCACGTCAAAACGGATCGCAGCATGATCACTGTTTCCCAATGGCTCAGTAACGTTTACATCTCTAACCAGGTCCTGCGTACCGCACAAAATTAAATCCAGAGTCACCTGTCCTCTGGTGGGCTCCGTGACTAGCTGATCTAAGCCACAGTCATTTAGCACATCAAGAAATCCGGTTTCCTTATCGTGACCAGAACACAAATTGACCCAGTCAATATGAGGATAATTGAAGTCCCCCATGATTACAACCCTGTCCTTCCTTGTCACCTCTCTGATCTGTTTCCTCATTTCAAGGTCCCCATCAGATTTCTGGTCTGGAGGACGATAGCACGCCCCCAGTATTACATCGCTGCACAAGCCTGGTAATTTAACCCACAGAGATTCTACGGTGGAGTCGGACCCACCTTCAATCTCTACTTTGCTGGATTCTATCCCTTCCTTAACATAAAGGGCCACCCCACCTCCAACACGCCCCTGCCTGTCCCTCCTGTAGAGTTTATAGCCCGGGATTGCGGTATCCCACTGATTCTCCGCATTCCACCAGGTTTCCGTTATGCCCACTATGTCAATATTTTCCCTTGTCACCAGACATTCCAGTTCTCCCACCTTTGCTCGTAGACTTCGGGCATTCGCATAAAAGCATTTATACACGGAATGCCCCAGGATGGGCTGCTTATTCGCTCCTTTGTCCCCGCATCCTCTCATTGTGCCAAACCGTCTATCACATCCCATCACCCTACCTTTCCCAATTTCTTCTCCTACCCTGCCTTTGTCTTGTTGTTCTCTAACCTCCCCATCCTCATCCCATAGGGATGAGGAGTCCCGAACCGGATGCCCCTCGGCTCCTGTCGGCCTTCCCCAAGGGATCAGTTTAAAAGCTGCTCTGCCACCTTTTTAATGTTATGCGCCAGCAGTCTGGTTCCATTCTGGTTCAAGTGGAGCCCGTCCCTCTTGTACAGGCCCCGCTTGTCCCAAAACGTTCCCCAGTGCCTAACGAATCTAAACCCCTCCTCCCTACACCACCGTCTCATCCACGCATTGAGACCCCTGATCTCCGCCTGCCTAGCTGGCCTTGCGCGTGGAACAGGTAGCACTTCAGAGAACGCTACCTTTGAGGTCCTGGCTTTCAGCTTCCTGCCTAAAAGCCTAAATTTGGCCTCCAGGACCTCCCAGCTACACTTGCCCACGTCGTTGGTGCCGACATGCACCACAGCCGCTACCTCTCCCCCAGCACTGTCTACTAGCCTGTCTAGACGAGAAGTGATGTCCGCAACCTTCGCACCAGGCAGGCAAGTCACCATGTGGTCCTCACATCCGTCGCAAACCCCCCTCTCTATGTTTCTAATAATCGAATCCCCCACTACAAGAAGCCCCCGACCCCCCTCCCGCCGAGGAGTATCCCGAGTGCGCTAGGATACGGGCCCATCCCCTGGAGAAGGGATCCCCCCTAGGGGATTGTTTCCCTCCTCTCCAGGATGACGTCCTCCAGTCCCGAGACTTCCCACCCGGGCAGCTGAGGAGCTGCACGCCTGAGGTTGGGACGAAGCCTGATCGTCCCCGGAAGTCTCCCCACAGTCCTCCTCTGGCTGCCTGCGCTTCTCCAGGTCGGCCACCAAGGCTTCAAGGGAGCGGACGCGTTCCCTGAGAGCCTGGAGCTCCTTGCACCGAGGACACACCCATGACTTATGCCCCAGAGGCATATAATCATACATGCATTACATTTCATTTCTCTATCTTGTTTTCTGACCTAAGAAGCCCAAAATGTTTTAAGCCTTCATTGTAGAGATGCTGCAGACCTGGATAATATCAATATCTTTTCTTACCAAGTTCTCTTAAGTATACATGGAAGGTCTGAAATTTTTGGAAACGCACACTTCAAGTTAGGGATGTCATCACAGCTTGAAGTGTCCTAAATACAATCTCAGTGTAGTGCTCTTCTTCAACATGAAGCATGTATTAAGGCTTATCAGTCCTTCTTGGCTCCAATTGTAATCCTCCCTCCCATTTACTTATCTGGCAACAGCAGGGACATCTCACTAGAGACTTTCATCCCTCTTTGGCACCTGCTGGAATTCTGCTACGGCAGCAGGTGTCAAGGTCCTGGAAAACCCAGTTCTCCCAGAGTGTCCAAGTCTGTTGCAAGGCAAGTACTTTAGAAACTACCTGTCCCAGGGTCTCAGGCACCTGGGGTGCTACTGTGGCAGCATGCACAGGGGATAAAAGGTGCTGAGAAAGGGCCTTCAGTCAGGTAATGGGGAAAGAAAGCAGTGGGGCAAGTCACGTGGGCTAATGCATAGAGGTTACATAAGAACAGCCCCACTGGATCAGGCCATAGGCCCATCTAGTCCAGCTTCCTGTATCTCACAGCAGCCCACCAAATGCCCCAGGGAGCACACCAGATAACAAGAGACCTCATCCTGGTGCCCTCCCTTGCATCTGGCATTCTGACATAGCCCATTTCTAAAATCAGAAGGTTGTACATACACATCATGGCTTGTAAACCATAATGTATTTTTCCTCCAGAAACTTGTCCAATCCCCTTTTAAAGGCATCCAGGCCAGATGCCATCACCACATCCTGTGGCAAGGAGTTCCACAGACCGACCACACGCTGAGTAAAGAAATATTTTCTTTTGTCTGTCCTATCTCTCCCAACACTCAATTTTAGTAGATGTCCTCTGGTTCTGGTGTTATGCGAGAGTGTGAAGAGCATCTCCCTATCCACTTTATCCTTCCCATGCATAATTTTGTATGTCTCAATCATGTCCCCCCTCAGGCATCTCTTTTCTAGGCTGAAGAGGCCCAAACGCCGTAGCCTTTCCTCATAAGGAAGGTGCCCCAGCCCAGTAATCATCTTAGTCGCTCTCTTTTGCACCTTTTCCATTTTCACTATGTCCTTTTCGAAATGTAGTGACCAGAACTGGACACAATACTCCAGGTGTGGCTTTAACATCGATTTGTACAATGGCATTATAATACTAGCCGTTTTGTTCTCAATACCTTTTCTAATGATCCCAAGCATAGAATTGGCCTTCTTTACTGCCGCTGCACATTGGGTCGACACTTTCATCGACTTGTCCACCACAACCCCAAGATCTCTCTCCTAATCTGTCACAGATAGCTCAGAACCCATTAGTCTATATGTGAAGTTTTGATTTTTTGCCCCAATGTGCATGACTTTACACTTACTGACATTGAAACGCAACTGCCATTTTGCTGCCCATTCTGCCAGTTTGGAGAGATCCTTCTGGAGCTCCTCACACTCACATCTGGTCTTCACTACTCGGAAAAGTTTGGTGTCGTCTGCAAACTTAGCCACCTCACTGCTCACCCCTGTCTCCAGGTCATTTATGAAGAGGTTGAAGAGCACTGGTCCCAGGACAGATCCTTGGGGCACACTGCTTTTCACCTCTCTCCATTGTGAAAATTGCCCATTGACACCCACTCTCTGTTTCCTGGTCTTCAACCAGTTCTCAATCCATGAGAGGACCTGCTCTCTAATTCCCTGACTGTGGAGTTTTTTCAGTAGCCTTCAGTGAGGGACCGTGTCGAACACCTTCTGAAAGTCCAGATATATAATGTCCATGGGTTCTCCCGCATCCACATGCCTGTTGACCTTTTCAAAGAATTCTAAAAGGTTGGGAAGAAGCATTTTGACTCCATCATGCTCTTGATGATGTCATTAGGATCATGACAGTGATGATGTCCACAACAAATCAAGCTATATTATTATTTCTTTTAAAACAGCCAGATTGAATCAATCAAGTTCACTCATCAGTACTTATAGTTTGAGGACTATTCAAAGAAGCTGAGTTCTCATCTCATCCATTTTTTAACACAGCTCTGAGGAAAAAACAGCTAGCATGGGGCAATTTACTTTCAGTGATCTCACACAGCAGCAGTTACCAACCGCTGGTGATCTCTTTTTGACAGGCTCTTAATCTCTGAATACAGTTGGCAAGATTGGCTTTTAAGCAGCCTACTGCAGTAATCCCAGCTTTCACTGCTTTTAACTCCAGGAGATGCATCCTGTGCATTTAAGGCAAAGTGAAACTCCAATTAGCAGGAGTGTGTTGCTTCCTCTTCTGAAGAAACACAAAATTCAGAGCAGCCTTCAGAGAGCCAGCTCCTTTCAGAGAAGGAAATGGTAAAGCCTTCCAGTGGGTGGACTGGCCCTAGGGGGGCGAGTGGTACCAGGATCTGACACTAAGGCCAGATCCTAACCCCCCTCCCAAGAAGCCTGGCCTTACACTGGGCTGCTCGGATTGATTTCGGTGGCACAGATCCAAGTAGCCCAGTTGGGACAGCTGCCACACAACACGGGGTAAGGGGAATTAATTCCCTTTACTGAGAGTTGTGTGGCAGCCAGCCCCAGCTCCGTTCTGGATACGGGGCAGGCCAGCTGGCCTGCTTGTTCCAGCATGGGTTAGGATCGGGCTGCCCACCTTTTTATTTAATTATATTACTTATTTTTATGTATTATTTATTCTGTATTACTTATGTATTATATGGATCCCTTTAGGGAGAGAAAGGCAGGATAAAAATTTGGTAAATAATAATGTTGTAATTATGCATTTATACACCTCTTTTTCTCAATTAATAAGGTGGTTACATAGGCAGGCTGAACTCAAATCCATTTTTCAATGAGATTTTTACAAACATTATTCCATAAGAAATCTCAGGGAAGCTTTCATTTCTCCAGATGTTTCCTTTCAAAGCACAGTCATCATCCTGGCTGCTGACTCTTGCACTTTCCAAGCCTGCAAGCAGCTATAGTCATGCTTCTGACCAACTTCTCAAGATGCTATCCTTTTGACTCCTCCACACAGATGCACCAGCAGCCTCCTGGCCTCCCCTCCAGAAGCCGATCCTGTTTAGCTTTTTCAGGCAAAGCAACAGCTCAAACCTCAGGGTCACACCTCCTGACAATGGTTATATTATTATAAATACAGGTCCAGCCTTGTTATACATGGATTTTTTATACACGGATTTGACTCAACTCGAATGGCACCTGCAAATGAGAAGGAATGTGCTGATCCCTGGAGAAGGGGAAAAAATCCATCCCTTTAAAAATCCATTTAAAAAACTGCTTTTTACTGTTGCAGAGAGAGTCATGCAAGTGATTACAGGTATAACCTAAGTATTCACAGATTTTTCTATCTCAAAGCTGATGAGAAAGGCCCTTTAAATTAAAGGAAAACAGTCATTTAATAATGCCAGAGAGGGCAGCTGGCTGACAATCCATCAGTCATTCTCTCTGCAGGCTTCACTCCTCCCTTCCCCCTGAGCACGTGAAAGAAGGCTAAATGGTAGTGATTATCACCTTCTCCATTTGTTCTCCATTGCTGGGGCTCCTGGTGAAGGGAGGGATTGCTGCCTTCTAGTGAAGCCTAAGCTCCTGTAGAGAGACTGATTCCCTCTGTGTGCATTACAAAGGTCAGCAAGGCTGTTTTTAAATCACAGGAGCAAAGAAACTTTGTTTTTTAAATTGATTTGCTATAGTGCGTTTTTGGCCATCCATGTGGGTTCTTGGAACGGAACCCTCCCAAATAATGAGACTCAACCTGTAATAATATTTATTGTGACATAAACATTTGTGGGTTACAGCCGGCCTGGTCAGAAGTATGAATTCTAAGTTTGTATATGTAGGCACAGACAAAACAAAAACAATGGAGTCAAGATTATAGTAGATATGCCATATTTCTTTTTTGGTCTTTTTTGGATCCCAAATCCTCTAAATTTTACAATTCACAAAGTTACTGGCAGAAAATGACCTGGAAATGACCTGCAATTGCTAGCTACAATTGCAGTTGTAACTAGCACGTACCATACTAATTTCAAGGCAGTACAGGCATTTGACAGCCATTCCATGCATTACATGGCAGCAAGTACGCATTAACCAATGAGTATATTCCATAGCCAAACTACATGTGACATACCCTGTTTCCCCGAAAATAAGACCTACCCTGAAAATAAGACCTAGTTGTGATCAGGGTTGGGACTGGGGGGGGGCGGAAGAGGTCCTAGGGCGGGGCCGGGTGGACAACATGACCAGGAACACTGCACTCCCGTGTGCACCACCTAGAAAGTGCCTGCTGTGCTGCCTTGGGCAGAGGACACTGAGGAGGAGCTGAGGTGGGAAGCAGCAAGTGAGGCAATTGAGGGCTCTGAGGCTCTCCACTCTTTCCAGGGAGTAAGCCCCATTAACTATAAAGGGAGTGACTCCTGAGTAGACAGGCAGGCAGCTCCTGAGGGTTGAGGGGACACCCTCTCCACACTTTCCAGGGAGTAAGTCCCATTAACTATAAAGGGACTGACTTCTGAGTAGACAAGCAGGCAGTACATTGTTGTACATTTAAAAAAAAATAAGACCTACCCCAAAAAGAAGACCTAGAGTGTTTTTTTGAGCCAAAAAAAAAAATATAAGACAGTGTCTTATTTTCAGGGAAACACGGTAGTACATGTAACTCTACATGTTAAATGTGTATGCTTTTAATGCAACATCAGTGGTGGGCCTGGAGGGGAGGTAAAAGCCCCAGGCACTGCACCCCCTCCACTGCTGCTTCTGCTGCGCCACCTGCCCGTTGGAGCAGTTCAGTGAGCGGGTGAAATCCCACATGGCGCTCTGCCGCATGCGAAAAGCCTTCTGAGACTTCTAGCGCAATCTTAAAGAGCATCTCTGGTTTTAGCAGGAAACCAGAAGAACTCTTTAAGATTGCGCCAGAAGCCTCAGAAGGATTTTCGCGCTCTGCAGAGTACTGTGCGAGGCTCCATGATGCCTGGGTAAGTATCCCCTTGGGGGGGGCGGTGGTGTGATGCAGACCTGTGTGTTCCAGGGGAGGGGAGGGGGTGTTTCGGGGGAGGGAGTGGGCAGATCGGGGACGACCGGGCCTGTGAGGGGGATTAGACCCCCGCGCAGCACAGGCCATAAACTAACCTTCACTTCTGGGCCCTGCAGCCTTACACGGGCTGCTCGGATTTGCACCAGCAATTTTGCTGGCATTGATCCAAGTAGCCCCATAGGGATGGCTGATGTGCTACATGGGGCAAGGGGAAAAATATCCCCTTACCCCGAATAGCCCTGCAGTCATCTCCTAACCTGCACTGGATATACTGCAGGCCCCACCGGTTCACCTGAACTGGATCCAGTCCCTGGATACAATAAAGGGACAGCCATTCAGTATTACTACACAAGAACTGGATACCAACAAACATAGATTGAATGATATTTTAATTAAATTTTTATATTTTCTTAACTCATTTTTGGCTTTAAAACAGCATTTGGTAAAAAAAAACAAACCAAAAAATTGATAAAATATTTTGAATTAATATATTTGGATTTAGTGATTCTCCTTTTTCCTGAGGGTTTTTTTTTCCACACTGCACCAAGGTAAATCTGGCACTGGAAAAAACTCTGTGGTGCCCCTCTTCCCTCGATGCCCTAAGAACGTACTTATTTTGCTAAGTTGTTAATCCAGGGCTGAGCACCAGCACAAGGGTTCACACAATGACCTTATTATCACTTATCCCCCTTAATATCACTTATCCCCCCACCCCAGTGCCTCCCTGTGTGGACTGCCTCTGGTCAAAAGCCAGAGAGGAAACCCAAAATAGGACACACCCTATGCCTGTGCTCAAATTGAGACATTGGAGAAAGCCAGACAACAGGGGCCAGCCACAGACAGATCCCCAACTAGGGACATTCAGGACATCCATCCGTCTGATAATGCTACCAATCAGAAGAGCAGAATCCAGAGTCAAATGATGCCATCACTGTTACCAACAAGACAGTATTCCAGATCTACCACTCTTATTAATTTGATTTTATTAATCCACATTAATTTGTCCTTATCATTATCAGTATGCCAGATCCATTTATTAATTTAATCTGAGAAGATCCACTTATTAATTAGCATTTACAAACTGCTTTGAAAACCCATAATGGTTGAAAAGCAGTGTGCAAATATTGCAATAGATAAGCAACAAGAGTTCTCTTTGGCCATGTGTACCCCATCTTGTTCCATCTCTCCTGGCTTTTTGCCTCCTGATGAAAAATCTGCTTGAACAGGAAGGTCTTAACCTCTTTGCTTTATAACAGCCTTAAAAAATCCATATACTGTTAAAATGGTGCTTCCTGTTGTTATATTCACACTGTGGTGATGAGGTTTTTAATGAGATGCGATTTTAATTGCTTTGTGTGATCCTGGGGAGCGCTCTGTTTTAATGCTTTAATTGTTTTTATGTTTAACATTTTTCATATTGTTTTAAATTAATTAGTATCGGTTTTTATTCTGTAAACTGCCTTGAGTGCCCTTAACTGTGGGAGAGAGGTGAAATATACATTCTTCAAATAAATAAAATAAATAAATAAACCTGATCTTTTAGGTTTTTAAAAAATGTGTACACTTAATAGTTGTTAGTTGCCCCAAGTCATTTAATATAAAATGGAAACGCAGGATATAAATATTTATAGTCAATACACATATAGACACCTACTTGTTGCCTGAAGAGCCTCAGCCAGTAATGGTCACAAAACATTTCTGCTGCCACATTCCTGCTAATGGTTGGCAACCTTCAGTCTTGAAAGACTATGGCAGGGGTGCTCAATAGGTGGATCGCGATCTACCGGTAGATCGCGAGTTAAAATGAGTAGATCGCGGAGTGCCGACCCCCCCCCTTCAGGTGCCTCTGGGAGGAAACGCTGGGAGTAAGGCCCATTGTACTCAATGGGGCTTACTCCCAGGTAAGTGTGGCTAGGATTGCAGCCTCACAGCCTAATCCTAGGCATGTCTACTCAGGAGTAAGTCCTGTTATACTCAGTGGGGCTCAAGGTACACCAACATACATTGTACACATAAATGTTATATGTTATGATGGCGCGAACATTTAAAAAAAATCTGGTAGATCTCTGGGCCTTGCTGGGTTTCAAAGTAGCTCTCAAGCCAAAAAAGTGTGAGCACCCCTGGACTATGGTATAAGCCTACAGCACCCGGTATTCCCAGGTGGTCTCCCATCCCAGTGCTAACCAGGCCTGACCCTGCTTAGCTTCTGAGATCAGATAAGATCAGGCATGTGCAGGGTAACAGTTGCAGCAACTGTTACCCTGCATATGCCCGATCTCATCTCATCTGAAGCTCCAAGGAGTGGCTCACAGTTTGTTCCCACATAAGTGGGTCAGCCCTGTGCATGTTGGCATAGAAAAACAGCACATGTTGTCCCTGACAAGAACAATACATTTACTGCCCTCGAAAGGGCAAACCCAATGGAGGAAATTCTCATCCCTTTTGGCTGGCAAGTGCTCCTGAGACACGTGCAGGCACTGGAAGTCTGCCAGATGACAACTGGAAGCTCCAGAGCAGGCATTAACATGGTTTTTGTCTCAAAGAATGTCCTGGATTGGAGTGAGTGTGTGGTTGCAAATTCCATGTGAGAGAAACTTACAGATGTGACACACATAGTGAAACACACGTGGGATGTATTTTTCTACAGAAGAACTACACATCTGGTTTGGGTCTTAGAAAATGATGACAAAAAATGAGTGGTTAAATTAATAAGGTGGCCTTCAAAAACAGATAAATTTGACTATGTTTTAAAAAGCCTGCAAGCCAGGAACTACAAAAGATCATGGCCTCTTTTGAAATGCCATAGCTGCTTTACATGATAATGACAACCAGGTGCAATATACTTGGCATACAAGCCTCTCATGCTTGTATCCCTTACCTTTCTAGCTTTTGTTCTATGAAATCCATTGAAGCTTCTCCTAGTTCTTTGAAATAACAAAGCACACACCCATCCACGTCAAACTGAGATGCAAAATAATTTAAAAGAACTTTCCCCCAGATTTCCTTTAGTCTTTTGAAATCACTTTACTTGAAATCACTTGAAATCTTTACTCAGTGTGTGGTTGGTCTGTGGAACTCCTTGCTGCAGGATGTGGTGACGGCATCTGGCCTGGATGTCTTTAAAAGGGGATTGGACATGTTTCTGGAAGAAAGATCCATTACAGGTTACAAGCTATGATGTGCATGTGCAACCTCCTGATTTTAGAAGTGGGCTATGTCAGATGCAAGGGAGGGCACCAGGATGCAGGTCTCTTGTTATCTGGTGTGCTCCCTGGGGTATTTGGTGGGTCGCTGTGAGATACAGGAAGCTGGACTAGATGGGCCTATAGCCTGATCTAGTGGGGCTGTTCTTATGTTCACTTTTACCACTAATCACCATGAAGTGTGATAAGATATTGGGCACTCTTCCCTGCCACCCCTGCAACTGGAAGTTTTGTTTATGAACTCTTGTTTATGAGGTGTAGCATTTACCAGGTTCAAATGGCTCGCTAAAATATGGCTAATAATTTTCTTACATAGGGAAAGGGGGGGTTTACACCAGAAGTCTCATCTAATTACATTTGGGAATAGTCTGTATGGTATGGGAACAACAGATATCCCAATTTTGTTGATCCCATGTATGAAAACATGATCATCAGGGAACAGTTCTTTTTATTAACTTTTAGGGTTAGATATCTTTCTTGTTTATGTATGTACAATACATAACCAACACAGAAAAAGACTGGCATGAAACAATAGATCAGGGATGACCAAACAGTGGCTCACGAATCATATGCAGCTCTTTGACATATAATATGTGGCTCGTGGAAATATATAGGTTGAGAACCTTTTTGCATCACAATTAACAAAAAAGGTAAATAAGAATTTTTCAAGTATTATAATTATGTACTGGGTATAAACTGAGAGTCCACTGGATTAAAACATAAGTTTACGTTCATGGTGAGTAACTACATTTAAGAATTTAAATGCTTCTTAAATATTGCGGCTCTCAAGCATCTCTCCTGCTGCTCTCAAACACCTGAATTGTATGTGGATCTTCCAAGAAGCAAATTTTGCCATCCCTGCACTAGACTGAACTGGTGTAAAGCACTTGTGTTCTCAAACTATGCACTCTGGCAGTACAGCTTCCGGGTCTTCTATACTGCAGTACTAGGACAACTTGCAGGGAGAGAGAGTGGCTGACATAAGTATTGCAACTTTGCAATACACACCTGGTAGCGATCTTGAAGGAAACTACAGCCCAGGAGGAATCAGGTAATTAGGAGGTCTCTGTATCAGGTCTCTGCTGAGTCTATAGAATAACTTTCCTCACCTTGTCTCTGACTTCTTGCTACTAGACCCTCAGGTTGTCCTTGTCCACATCATCTGTCCCTGGTCCAGAACACCATCTGTCTGCTCTGGAACCTACCACTGCCTGGGGCTGACAAGTGGTAAAAACTGAAAGCTACCATCATGGCCATCATTCTCAAGGGGTGCCATCTCTGCCTTTCCCTTAGCACCTCTATAAAACCAGTACACTTTGTGCTGAAAGTTAGAGTGGAGGACATGTTCAGTTTTAGTCCAGAAGGGCTCTATGAATCTAAGTTTCGTCCATTTCTGTGGAATTAATTTGTAAACTTTTGGTACGTCAAATAGAGAAAGGTCTTTTTAAATTAAAAAAAGACAAATTCAGAAAAGGGGGGTGGGAAGGAAGAGATCTCATAACTGCTGAAATCCAAAGGGGAAAGGCCAGCCTTGCTTTGTGCAAGGCCTTTTATAGGCCTTGAGCTATTGCAAGACCTTCATTCACTCATTCATATAAGTTATGAATCTTTAATATATATAATTTTTAATAATATCTTTAATATACAAATCCTTAATATATTCATTTATGTATATTTATGTAAACGTATTCAAATTTTAAATGTAAATTAATTCTTTTTTCCCCCGGCCCCCAACACAGTGTCAGAGAGATGATGTGGCCCTCCTGCCAAAAACTTTGGACATCCCTGGTTTATGGCAAAAAACAACTCCTCAAACTGAACCAAGTCTTCTGTAGCATTTTTTTTATTATTTGGAACATAGTTAAGGCAACAGTGTTCTCTCAAAGATTCCTTTTCAGTCTTGCTCTTGCTAACTGTTCCTATAAAGTCAACAAAACCCCTTAGCTATTTCAGTTCAGTGGGGGCCTGCATCACTGATGCCATGGCGAGCCTTTGTTCCTCTTGCAAGAGAATTGGCTACCCCAATGTCATATTCTGTGCTTGCCACTGTCTCATTTGATCTGATATCGTAGACCACGACGTCTTAATGAAGCTGGTAAGTTTTGGATAACCAGCTAGCAGCAGTACAGATATCTCACAGATTCCAAAATGTAAGGACAACTTTTGGTTTTGCCATATAGAGCAATGGTGTAGTATCACCTTCAGGTGTTGAGCAGCTTGCAAAAGAGGAGCTTTCAACTGACAGGCACTTCAACTGACAGGCAAGCTTTCCTACTTGCTTATAACCTACAATGATGGCAGCTTAAAGAAGAAGAAAGGAAGGAAGCAGCAGCCCTTTCAACAAGGGGCAATTCATTCACTCTTGATTATGGAAATATGAACTCCCTTCCTTACAGTCATCTGGAGAGCCATGGGCAGAAGTCAGCTTTCTTCTCCATTTAAGATTATGTAAAAATATGCTCAAAAAATTCTAATGCAAAGTGGACCAAGTGAGACTATACTTTCCATATGGTCTATGATTGCAAGTTTTCAACATACACATAAGGAGAGAGTTAGGTTGAAAGTTTAAGCCAAAAGGGAATGAAAAATAGCTAAATGCAACTTTTGGTGAAGAAGTTGTCAAATATAACATTTGAACTGTCACTTGCATTTAACTCTCTTCTCCCATCACATAACTCAAAGCAGCAGGCACTATAAAGTGAGGTCCCTATACCATGTCTCCCCTAAACAGGCAGTGACCAGACCCAGACCTACTTAGCTTCAGCAAGGCTGCCAAAGGATATACCTTCAGCCTGTGCCACAGGGATCTAACTAAATCCAAGAATGCATGCAAGGTGGCTGATTAAACCCAGGAACAAAAAAATGCAATGGCTTTGTTTATGGGTGCTCATTTGCAAGACTGTTAAAAGAAATAAAACCCACTGAAGATTATCACATCAGTGCAACTAACTAAAACATTCCAAAGCTTCTAATTCTACATTGATTATTTGAAGCACAAGAAATTCGTACCTTTAAGTCCACTGCAGATATTCTGCAGAAATGAATGCTCCCTAACCCACACTTCTCACAGCCCATTCTAAAGCCTACTTTGTTGTCTTACCTGATATTAGGTATCCTGCATCCTGACTACAGCAGTCTCCTTTTCACACCTCAATGCTACTACACAAAAAGTTGGTGCAGAAGCCCCCACAGAAAGCCAAGTAAGGTTGTATTTTGAGAATCCAAGCTTGGGGAAAAATTCTGACAACAGCATTCTGTATTTAAAGCACAACTGAATCTGCAAGCTAATACTGCGCAATGGACGTTCTGAAATAGCCATGGCTATTTTTACATCCATGTTAATACAGTACTTCTGGCATTTCATTCACTGACTAATCCATCCTGGATTTGCTTAATACTGTGTCTCATATCAGCCCACACCAACAGCGGCTGTTTGATAACCTCCAATGCTATAGAGGTTGGAACTGGGCCGCATTTACCAAAAGGCAGGCTAGACCTCTCCCCAAGGCCTCAACTTTTAAGAGATCTCAACATCTTTGAAGAAAAAGAAAAGGGCTTGTGCAAATGGCCAACAAGGCAATCCCTTTTAGCAAATAAAAATTCAGAGAACCCCTTGCTGGAAGATGCATTTTTCACCTTTCTTTAATAAAAATGTCTTCTTAATCTTCTCAAGCTTATTATTCTGATTGGAAATCTTATTATTGTGAGCCACCCTGAGAACATTTATACTGAAGGGCAGCATTAAAAGTAACTAAACTAAAATGCATCTTTTACATCCCTCCTAGCAATTTGCAACTGATCTTAGCTTGGAACACTCCAGCTTTACCATAATATCGCTTCAAGTGTATTACAAAATCTCTGCTGGCTATAAAGGCTAAGAACTGAGACTGATAAAAGTGGAACAAAAGCCTGTGAGCAAAGTGCTGGCCAAGCTGGAAGCAGACATTTCTGCAAAATGAACGGGTCACTTGGAATCCTTTGGAAAACCTCAAGATGTGACTTTGGTACACAAAGCGAACAGTGTCTAAATTCCCAATGAAAGGAAGGTACCAGCAAGGAAACAGAGACCTCAAAAGTGCACTAGAAACAATTTATTAAGTCCCAAAACATTTCAAGTCGTAGAATTTTGGGTTAGTTGCCTTTCAAGAGTCCAAAACTCAAATCGATTGGGCTTGAATAAATGTGTTTCTAGTGCATAAGTCATGTTTTGTCTTTCCTTTGCTCCTGAGGGCAAAACACCACATTATGCCAGAGCTCCATGATGTCATTTCCTTCTTGCACAAGCAAGCAGCAGCACCCCCCATCTGAACCAGGGCTGCAGTGGAAGGGAGTCAAGGCCCCCTCTTTCCACCATACCATGGCTGTGATCTAAACTGCCCCTCCCAAAGCTGCTATTAACTGAAGAAGTGGTCTTGCCATGAGTCCAGAGGAAGGGGCTTCCTCAAGTGGCAGGTGCGGGAGGGAGCAACTCTGGCCACCCTGCCTCCACTGCTGCTCCTCCTCCCACCTGTCTTTTCACCAGCCACCTCCTTTATCTCCCCATGCCTTCTGGGCATAACTCCCTAGTCACTGCCACCATTGCTCCTTTCCTTCTAGAAGTGGAAGAAAGAACAAGAAAGTGGAGTTGCCAGGGAGGCTGCTAATGCAGGCTCTGTAAGCATGTTTCAGGAAGAAGGGGATAGCAGGCTGTATCCATTCAAGAGCCTTCGTTTCTTTGGAGGTTTTATTTTCATGCAGACTGGTTCAAGATGAGCCCAGCAAACTTTCATTGTACTGCCAAACAGAAGCTCATCAAGCTCTGGGTCATTGCAGGCCAAAAACACAAAAAAGCAGATGTAATCTTCCCTGGGAAGTCTGCCAGTTCTTTCTTTCTATATCACAGTAGAGGGTGCAGGGGGAGTTTACTCAGTATCCTTCTGACCTAGTAAGGTGTTCTAGAACAGTGGTCTCCAAACCCCAGCCCAGGGCCAGAAGCGGCCCACACGAGAGCCTCTATCTGGCCTGCGGCCAACCTCTGATCTCCTGAGAGCCTCTGGTCCAGTTGACCAAACACAATCAGAGTTGTGCTGGTGGGGCAGGGGAATGGGGGTCCATTTAAATATGTGTGCTTTCTTACTTGGGTTGTGTTGGTGCTTGGAGAAATCCTGGACATTTAAGCCCATTCATTCACCTAAGTTCCGTCTCCAATGTATTTATTTAAATTTTATATTTAATTTTTTTTTCCGGCCCTCGACACCAAGCCAGATATTTGATGTAACCCTTTAGCCGAAAAGTTTAGAGATCCCTGTTCTAGAAGAAGGAGCATCTAGCAGAAGTCAAGTACAACTGAAGGGCAGAGGGGAAAATTATTTGAGTTTAGGGCAGGGTAAGAGCTAGCAGGGAATGGGGTGCAGAGACCAGCTCTGTTAAATATTTTTATTTTGTTTTCACTGTTTTCTCCCACCACTACCGAGTCCTCATTTGCTATTTCTCAACTTTCTAGGGTAGTGCTTCCCAAACTATTGGTCGCAACTTGATTATTGGTGGGTCATGAAACTGAAACTGACAAGCTGACAGCTGACTAGGAAAATGTATTGAGCTCAGGCTTCCCTATGCCTTATAAGGGATTTAAAATGTCACTTTTTTTTGATGAAAAACCAAAAGTCACGGGTTTTTGGCTTTAAACCTTCATTCTAAGGCCCACAGAAGCTGTGAACGCATGCAGCCTCTGAGGGGCACAGAATACCCTTCAGAGGTGAAGGGAATGTAGCCCCCCTCGCCTTCAGGGGGTGGGGGTGAGGCATGAGGGCCCTCCCGCATCTGCAGATAAGTGAATACAGGAGTATGGGATCTATGGATACAGGGGCCCCCTGTACTAGGAACATCAATACAGAAATATCTCACCAGTTCTTAACCTTTTTGGTAGAGTTTGAACTACTGAGTATCCAAAAATCCCAGTTCAAACATCTGGTGGGCTGTGACACCACTGATAATATAATATACTGTTTCTAAAACAGCATGCAGTCCTTGTTAGCCCCTGTTTCACTATGATGAAATGCAAGATAACGATTAGCCATCAGCCCTATTCAGGTGTTATACTCTTCACGGACAGTAAGGTATCAAGATGAGGGTAAGGGGGGTAGAAATGGAAGAACACCTGCCAAAGTAGAAAGTAACAATACTACAAGTAGTAGTAACTTGGTGGTTATTCTGTTGAAAGCATAATTACTCACAAAGGAATACAGGGTTTACTGCTTGTGGCCACTAACCCAAACTTGAATTTGAAATAAGAGGTCATTTGCCCCACTAAATGGTCATGAAACATGAAGCTGTTTTATTCCACAGTTAAGCCTCTAGTCTGTCCAGCCCAGTGTTGTCAGTACTGTAGCTCTCCAGGATATCAGGCAGTTCTGTATTAACTGGAAATGCCAAGGACTATATTGGGAACCTTCTGCATATATTCACATTTGGAGCTGAGCTCCTTCCCTTCTAGGTACTAACAATGTGGAGTAGCATTTACGTATTTAAGTTTCACAACGTGCTCCGTCCCATAAGGTCTGGGCAGGTAAAGAAACAGAAATGCAAATGCACCCACACATAAACCAGCAGTACAAATTAAAGCTTCACTGAAAGGTCCCCATCCTTTGCCAAGGCACGCAGGGCCCCAAAGGCCACTCTAAGTACTGAATATTGCAACGCTTCCCAACAATGCACATGGCTGGACTTAACTTCTGGCTTCTGGGAGACTCTTCTGGGTTCTACAGTTCTGTTTTTAGGGCAACTGCCTGCAGTAACAGATTGTTAGATTCTCTTCCTCCATCAGCTCAGTCGAAGAACCTGGAAGAGTTTTTTTCAGTGATTTTCAACCACTGCAGTCTAAACTCCTGTGGCACATTTGCTGACCTTTTGCAGCACACCAATGTGTCACGGCACAGTGACTGAAAACGCTGCTTTAAAGTAAGTAAGTAAGTAAGATTATCCCCATATTGCAGCTGGATGGCCGAGAGGGAGTAGCTTGCCCAAGGCCACCTCATGAGTAGAGAGCAGAAGTGACATGAACCAGCACAGTCCTGCTTCATAGCTCAGTCAGCCACTGCACCAAGATGCTACAAGATCATTGTTGGGAAGCAGTCAAACAGAACTCTTTTCATCACCCCAGGGCTTCCAGAGCCAACAAAACAAACGGTGTCATTAAGAGGGTGCTACTGCTGGCTATCAGATCATAAAAGGGACAGTCTTCAAAGGGATGATGAATCTGATCCGTTTATGGTTTTGTGTGTTACAAGCAGCACCTTCAATTGCAGCCATCTCTGCAGCTAAACAGGACTGGGTCTGGCTGCATGGAATCCTTCTGTGAGCCCCTAAGGGAGAAGGGGAAAGAAATGTAATAAAAAAAAAAAAAACATATTACAGCTTCGTATTCAGCTACTGAATCCACCTTTAATTTGCAGTTTCATTCATTTTCACAGAGCAAGCAGCAACAGGAAAGGAAAGGAAGTGGGGCTCTAACTGGAATGCTAGTCACTTATCTAGATTTTGCCCCAGAAATTGCTGGGAGAGGGGGTGGAAATAGGGAGAAGAGGTGGCAACAAGCCTAATTCAACTGGCATCCAACCAGTGTATTAACATGCAAATTAGCGACCCTCTGGACTCCTCCACTATAGCACAGGCTCCCCAGTATGAAAGAGCTGCTGAGAGTTTCCCATAACCCTTAAAGAATTCCCACAACCCTGCCTTCCCCCCCCACGTGTGCACAGCGGCAAAAGGCAAGCATAGCAGTGAGAGCAATTACTTAATGCTCCAGAGATCAGCTGCCTACCTCTTCTTGAGAACATATTATTCTACAGAACAAAAAGAAATGAGGAGATACAGATCTACCCACGGTGTATTACACATCATGAGCCTATCTCATGCTTTGCCTTCTTACAAAACTAAACTGACTGAGACAAAAAGCCCGCCTTACAGTTCCAAACTAGTGAGACGCTTCAGCTGCATCCATAGTACAAACCTGCCCACTTTCTGCCACTTTCAGAAAAATGGGTCTCTGAGGCAGAATTATCCAACTCCACTATGAATGACACAGGGGTGGCGCGACCCAGAATGTCACCAGTTGCTGGATACTTCCTCACACAATGCATAATTAATTTACAGAAATCACTGCCACAGGACATTGCGATGACCAATATCTTTACATGGGAATTAGAGAAATTCAGGGAGGCTACCTCCACCAATGGAGTAGACCTGGTTAGGATTGTGCCCTTAGGAAACATGCACCAAACATAAAATAAGGCTGCAGGCAGAGACACTGTTGTGAGAACTAGACATAATGTTTGGCATACGTGAGATGGTGAGCATGGCAATACATGTCAGAGAGTCAGCTAGTACAAATTTTTAAATACACTACATATATTTCAGAAACTAACATCCATCATGCACCAGTAATGTTTTGCTAGAAATATACAGTGCTTTGCATGGTTGGTCATTCATGAGACCATGACTCTGGAGATTGTACACAGGTCACAGGTCAGACTGAACACAGGTCATGGTTCAGGATGTGGACTCACCTCCCTGCATTACAATCTCTGCACATGAACTGGAGGTTGTCCATGACTTTGTGTACCTTGGCTCAACGATCTCCAACATTCTTTCTCTCTATACCGAGCTAAACAAACGCATCAGTAAAGCAGCTACCACGTTTTCCAGACTCACAAAGAGAGTCTGGTCCAACAAGAAGCTGACGGAACATACCAAGATCCAGGTCTACAGAGCTTGCGTCTTGAGTACACTTCTGTACTGCAGCGAGTCATGGACTCTTCGCTCACAACAGGAGAGGAAACTGAACGCTTTCCACACACACTGCCTCTGACACATTCTCGGCATCACCTGGCAGGACAAAGTTCCAAACAACACAGTCCTGGAACAAGCTGGAATCCCTAGCATGTATGCACTGCTGAAACAGAGATGCCTGCGTTGGCTCGGTCATGTCGTGAGAATGGATGATGGCCGGATCCCAAAGGATCTCCTCTATGGAGAACTCGTGCAAGGAAAGCACCCTACAGGTAGACCACAGCTGCAATACAAGGACATCTGCAAGAGGGATCTGAAGGCCTTAGGAGTGGACCTCAACAAGTGAGAAACCCTGGCCTCTGAGCGGCCCGCTTGGAGGCAGGCTGTGCAGCATGGCCTTTCCCAGTTTGAAGAGACACTTGGCCAACAGTCTGAGGCAAAGAGGCAAAGAAGGAAGGCCCATAGTCAGGGAGACAGACCAGGGACAGACTGCACTTGCTCCCAGTGTAGAAGGGATTGTCACTCCCGAATTGGCCTTTTCAGCCACACTAGACGCTGTTCCAGAACCACCTTTCAGAGCGTGATACCATAGTCTTTCGAGACTGAAGGTTGCCAACATGTTGCATGGTTGGTCATTCATGAGACCATGACTGGAGATTGTACGCCAAGTTAATTAGTCTTTTTTGCTACTTGTTTAGAAGTAGCTCAACACCTTGTGTTTCTAACTACTTCATAGAGCAGGAATATCCAAACTTTTTGGCCCCAAGGCAACATCATATATCTTAACATGGTGTTGAGGGCCAGATGTGGCCTGTGGGCTGGGGTTTGGAGACCCCTGTCATAGAGGATAGGATGAAATTACGGTAACTAATGTCAGATAAATGCTTTCTATTAGACTGACCAAGCCTCTTTGACATTGGCTTACATTCATTTACTGCTATTAAAATCAATCTTCTAAGGCAGAGGCTTTCAAAGCTGCTTTTTTCAAGGAATGTTTTTCACACTGGATAGTCTGTTGCAAAAACCTTATCAGTAACAGAAGGTTCTTAGCCATGTTCAAGGGTATAGAGTTGGTGTCACATGATGTGCTCCCCTCGATTACAGAAGTCCTGTATTGACCTCAGGGCTGCATTGAGGCTATCTCACAACTGGAAAATTGGATAGGATTTAGCCCTGAGTCACCCCACCTACAATCTCATAGGATTCTATGAAGGGGAAGGATTTGATATAATAGGTCTGAACTTAGGAGCCTTGTGTTCTTTGTTCCTGGTTTCTTCATGCCCTTCTGTTAAGTTGTGAATCCAAGTCATCACACACACACCCCAGCCTCTACCCACTTTGCCAGCTCACACTCAGGAACCCCCCTTTCCTTTCTAGCCCCCTCCCTCTCCCCAAGCACTACTGAAGCCACTGAGCCAGCACAGACAGGTCAGCTGAGCTCACAGGTCGCCTCTTTCCCTAAGCAGCCCTTCCCTCCAATAAAGGCAACTTTAGCTCCCTTGCCATTGCATGTTGGAGCTTGCTTTGTAGCCCTCTTTATGAATGAATGAGGAAGGTTTGTGGGTCCAGCATCCTTGGACTGCAAACCTCAGTACTGCAACACTCCCAAGCCTCACAGAACAAGGAAAGGTAAGCTTGGCCCACAGTGCAGTCTTGCCAAAAACCCACCAACTCCGCACTATTTTCCTAGTCTTTGTCTTGTGAGAGTCTAACTGTCAGCATGCTTAGTGTCATCTTTTTTCTCTGTTTCTGACTGCTGTGTGGTAGTGTGAAGCCATTGTATGGTTTTGGTAAAGACCCAAAATCAGCCTTAGGCCTGCTTCCTCCAACTCCCTTACTGCAGAACTAGGAGACCCAGTTGTCATCTTGGGACATCAGTTAGGATCAGAGATGTGCGGTGGGGGAAAGGCAGGTGAGGCAGAGCCTCCCCACCAGAGTCCTTTGAAAAGCACTGTTGCCATGTGAGGCGAAGTACCCACAACCTATGCTTTTTGAAGGACTCTGGTGGGGAGGTTCTGCCTCCCCTGCCTCCCCACCCACTGCATGTCCCTGGTTAGGAACACTTGTTCACTGGGAAAGATTGGCTCCCCAAACCTCCACTTCCTTCTCCAGGGTTCCCTTGAGAAGCCCATCTAAACTCCCTACCTCTCCTCTCCCTCCCACATTTTTCCCCTCTTTGCTCTGCCCCTCCTTCTTCTAAGCAGTTCATCTCTCATCCTCTTTTCTTGTTTCTCCTCCTCCTAGCCACTTTTACAGAGCTCCACATTGCATGAATGTTAGCCACAGTGTCCCCCTGTCTAGAGTAAAGTTTTGTTAGGCTCCATTTTGAATTCCCTTTTTGGTTTTGGGCACTAAAATAAATTCACCATTACCATCACCTCCATTTTCTTGTCCCTGCTGAATTATACAGCTATGCCACTGGCCATACAAACATGACTGTTTTTCTCCTGTGTGAGCACACTACATGTGCTGTAAAAAACAATGCTGGTAACAGGCATCAATCCCAGATGTTGTTTTTTTTTCCTGCCACTTGATATTGATGAGCTAATCTTGAAATTAGATTAACAAACTGCTGTGTTGAGTCATGGTTGTCAGGACAACAAACAGAAAATGCATCCTAATAATCCTCTTGGAACTGATCTGCTTTCACGCAGCAGTACCCAGGACAACTTACCAGCACAGCCTACCATGAATCTTACTTATGTATTTGGAGCAAAAAAAAAACTACTTTTAACAAAGGATATGGGCATTCACTAAGGGATGAATTATCCATTATGACCCCACAGTCTTAAACAAACCAGAAATAATTCTCTTCATCCTGATGAACTCTAGAAGGAGGTGACTGAATGATGATTTTCCAGAAATCTTCCCATCCTCACTGAGAGTTAATTCTTTCCCATATTTGCTCTCCCACACAAATGCATATTTAAAAGACACAACTGAGCTTCCAGGAGGCCACCATTCTTTAGTTCCTATTTCCAAGGGCTCAGCACTTTTAGTGGGGATGTTCCATCTCCTATCAATTCCTTCCGTCATACCAGGGGTTAGTGTTGGTCAGCATGGGAGATGAGATGCCCCCAATCAAGATCACCTACAGAGACTCAGGTTGCAATCCTATCTGCACTAACCTAGGAGTAAGCCCCAGTAACTATAATGAGACTTACTTCTGAGTAGCAATGCCTAGGCTTAAGTGCTCTCTCTCTCTCTCTCTCTCTCTCTCTCTCTCTCTCTCTCACACACACACACACACACACACACTTGAAATGTTGAGATATAATATTGATACTTATAATATTGATGCTTCCAAATAATATTGTTGCTGTACCTCAACTTCTATCCATTTGACTTTACTCTTTCAGTCATTTTCAATTATAACCACATTTCAAAGTTCATCCACCAGGTTTCATCTTTTGTCCAATTTCACCCAAATTTCCATGACGTTCATCAACGTTCTTCTGTTTATTTTTGTTTTATTTCTATTTTTTTAGGTTTCACATGCATTCGCATGTGTAATAAAAGTTAGTCATTTATGTTTTTTGCTGACCACAATAAATTTGCAAGCTAAATAAGGCTATGGTTTGATATTCATCCATTTTTAACTTTCACCCATGCTCTAGGGTCCCTAACCAGATGAAAGTGCGAGGGTACTTCTGTTCTAGCTTTGAACCCCAGGTCAGAATACAGCCATCCTGACCAGGCTGTGGAGTTGGAGTTGGAGTTGGAAGCAATTTTGGGTGATCAAGAGGTTGCATGCACCAGAACCTTGATCATGACTAAAAATCAAATTGGACAAAAGCAGACAGGTCAGAGTAACTTGTATGACCCTCTAAGCCAGTGTTTCTCACACATTTGGCACCAGGACCCACTTTTTTAGAATGAGAATCTGTCAGGACCCACCGGAAGTGATGTCACGACTGGAAGTGACATCATCAAGCAGGAAAATTTTCCACAATCCTAGGCTGCAATCCTACCCAAACTTACTCAGGAGTAATTCCCATTGACTATCATTGTTAAAAGAATATACATAGTGGCTTTTTAAAAGTATAGGTCTGTCACATTTCCCCAAATGCACAGACCATGGTAGCAGCCAGTCTAATATATTAAAAATAAAATATTGAAATGAATGGGGACCCACCTGAAATTGGCTCGTGTCTCACCGACCCACAGTTTGAGAAACACTGCTCTAAGCTATAGGTCATAATCATATCTTGTAGTAGTTAATATAATAATTAACAATAAATTTGCAATGGAGCATGTGAACTGCAGCTGAAAAAAACACAAGCCGCAAGACCTCTTGGGTGCAGTTCTAAGACTCCTATCCTTCATCCAAGACTTTCGATTTATATTCCTATAACTCCTGCTAACTGGACAAAGAGGCATTTTTTAAAGTGGTACTTTTATATTTAGCAGGTGAAAGAACAACTGTCCCTCTTCACCCCAGCAAAACATCTGTTCCAGGTGTTCTTTGCTTGTATTTATTCTACACCTTTTTTCAGTTGAGAGTACTTTGGGGGCAGGGAATCATTTATTTACCTGTGTGAACTTTTTTTTGTTAAATAGCAGTATATAAATATTCTTAATAAGAATAATTGCAATAATTGCACTGGGCTAATTCAAACTGGACCATGAATTGGTGCTACAAAAATGAGCCCCTTCCTCCCATTGTTTCAGAATCCTTTTCTTCCTTTTGTCCACCATGTTCCCATCGCTCTCTCCTGTTTGCTATTTTGTTCAAACCTGCCAGCTATGATTTGCACATACCCAGTAAACCAGGATTAGAAAGCAGGAGCAAACTCTAGTTTCCAATGTTGGTTTTCAGAACAAAGAGAAGTCCTAGTTTGCAAACAAAAGCCAAAAGAGCGAACTATAGTTGGCCTCAAACCAGGAAAGAAGGAAGGGGATTGCAACATGTGAGAAGGGTAAGAACAGGAAGACAGCAGCATACAAGCTTGAGGGTCCTAAATTAAACTGAGGAGCTGTCCAGTCCCACTCCTATAACACTTCGTAATGTTTCCAAAAATCTACCCTTGTCTTTACGTCTAAACATAAGGCCTCCAGCCCAAAGTACTCATAGTTTACTTCTGTACTTCTTAAAATTTATTAGGCAATTTATGGCCCGATCCTATGCTGGCGTTACACTGATGGATCTCACAAACCTTTGGTGTAAGACCTCAGCCACTGTTGCATGAGCCTCTCTGACAGTGGGACAGGAGCAGCAAAGGTCAGCAACAGTGGGCCATCAAACCCAAACTGATGGTGATTATTTGGAAGCAGTTACCACTAATGTATTTTTTTCTTCTATGGCACATTCATTATCTGGTGTGCTCCCTGGGGCATTTGGTGGGCCGCTGTGAGATACAGGAAGCTGAACTAGATGGGCCTATGCCCTGATCCAGTGGGGCTGTTCTTATGTTCTTATGGCTGGACAGTTTACTATCCCTACCCTGCATGTTATCCTGCTCAGGCAAGAAATGGTGGCATTTACAATGAATGCCAGCATTCACCATCACACACTACAGAGAGACACACTACAAAAGAGCACCTTTTAAGTGTTCGGACACACTACTCTCAATAGCTCTTAGAGACAACAGGCCAATTTCATTACATCCATGAGCCAGACAGGAGTTGGGGCAGAGATGGGGTAGACACAGTCATCTTAGGATGATTTGCTTAAAGCACCTAGTTGAATCCAGTGATAGTGAGTCCAGAGTTTAACCAGGGGCTTCCTGCAATATACACCCTTAGCTACACTTCCATTCTCATCTATAATAAAAATGTGGGAAGATTCTGCACTGAAAATTGTTTCAGCCATGGCTAGGTTTCAGTAAGCCACAGAAGAGATCAATAGGCAGATCAGGACCAGAGACAGGGTTACTATGACATCAAGGTAACTGATCATCAGAGCAAATCAACCAATGTATTCAAGAGAAGTCAGGTAGACAGCAAGGTCAGAGGGGGGAAAGCAGGATCACTGTGGAAGGAGCGACTACACTACTCGCAACCATTTATAAATGGATAAATACACATTCATTTATAAATATACTGTACAATTAAAACATCTGGTTATCAGCAAAATGAAACAACTGCATGAAATACATCATAACATAGTACAACAAAACGTCACACTCCTCTAGTCCAAAGGTGCTCAAGTGCAGCAGTGGAGTAGGTATATGCTTCTAGGAAGTGTTTCTCAACCAGTGGTACAGATACCACCAGTGGTACTTGGTATCTGGAGGTACTCACTGGATCCCTGGACACTTGCCGCCTGGCAGCAAGACCAGGAACGCAACACAACAGAGTAGGAGACTTGGCTCAGTAAACAGAGTTCCAAAGCGTGTTTTTCTGCCTTGAAAAAGCCCTCCCATCCACCCTGAGCCTCGAACTGGTGTTTGTTGTGTTGCATCTGGCCTACCAACCCAGACATAACTGGTAATGATGCTATCACCAGTTACTTTGGGGTACTTCGAATAGGCAGATGATGTGAAGTGGAACAGTGGAGGACAAACACTGAGAAACACAGTTCTAGGTCAGTGCTGCCTCACACAGAATCAGTAGTGTTGGCATAATTGTGCAGAGGCTTTTATGATGAACTGTTGGTGGGAGGGTGTGTATCCAGGGGCACATACATGGCACAAACATCACAGATTCCTCTCTCTTTCTTAGGCACATTATTTTTTCTCCTCTGTGCAGTTACAGTGTTCAGCTTAGAAGGAGAACTGTGTAAGTGCACATAAATGCATTACACTTATGCACATGGCCAGCTTGGATGTTTACCAATATATACATCATACAGATATACTGTACTATGCACCGTCCTTAAGAAACACAATTTTTGTTTCATTTTGGTTTTTTAACGCAAACAACATTACATTCAGTAAAATCCACTCAACAAATAAAATCAGCAGGACAATCAAGGCATAAACTAAACAGCAGTACAAACACATGCATCAGGTGTGGAAAATAATGAAGTATTTACATGCACCTGGGAACACCAAAAATACATGTGGGCTAGCATTCCTGAAAATGTGTACATCATGCACTGAAAACAAGACATCAGAAATATTTATCATGTGAAGCTGTCTCTAGAGCTGAGATTGGCTGTGGTTGGGCACACGCTTGGTGCCAAACCTGAATTTGTGGCTGTGCAAAACAGTATCACAAGCACTCTGCTTAGGCATACCTCTACTACATTCCCGCTCCAATGCTTGACACCTCCACACACCCCCTCCCCAGCATATCAGATACCAGGGTTACCAGATACAGTGGAACAGAGTGCCTATACCTTTAACCATTGTACAGAAGAGGGAATTTTGGCAGCTGCAACTCAACAGGGAAGGGTTTAAAAAGCTGCACCATCTTCTATGCAATGGTTAAAGGTACAGGCACTCTGTCCCTCTTTGTATCTGGCAACCCTAAGCATATATGAACATGTGAAACTGCCTTTCGGCCAAGTCAAGGCATTGATGATCTAAGCCCAGCAGCAACAACCTGGACTGGTGGCAGCTCTTGGGAAGGTCCCAGGCAGTGATTCTTGCCCAGCCCTGCTGCCCAAGACTCTTTTATCTGGTAATGTGGAGACCCAAGCTGGGGTTCTTCTTCATGCAAAGCAGGTGTGATGATGACCTCCTTCCCAGGGCACTCTTTTTCTCAGAGGCACAGGCCCCCCAAAGACCCTCCTCTCCTGAGTCCCAGCCTTGGAAGGCAAGCGCAGGCTGCCATCCTAGGCGCATTTTCCTGCAAGTAAGCCCTACTGAACGCAATGGGGCTTACTTCTGAGTAGGCTTGGGCTCTAAAGCTGCAGACCTATGCACATTTTCTTGGGAGTAAGCCCTACTGCATGCAATGGGGCTTACTTTCTGAGTAGACATGCCTAGGCTTGGACTTTGGGCACATTTTCCTGGGAGTAAGCCCTGCACTACAGCATGCAATGGGGCTTACTTCTGAGTAGACTTGCACAGAGGACTGCTGCAGCCCGAGCGCCACTCCACTCGGTGGCGCTGTCCCTGCCGCGCCTTGGCAGTGGCTGGCGCGCTCTCCTTCCCTTCCCTTCCCTTACCATCTGCAGGGAGCGGGCTCCAGCCATGCCCGGAGGACCGCTCATCGCTGCTTGCAGCCGCCTCCCAGCTTGGAGAGCGCTTGCCGGGAGGGAGGGGAGGGAAGGGGTCGCCGGGGCTCGGGAGGGAGGACCAGTGGGCGGAGGAGCAGGCGTGGTCAGCGAGGCAGCCAGCCCCGGGGGTGGGATGCGCGTGGCGGGCGGAGGGTTCCCACGTGCGGGGTTTCTCCTGGCTGATCAGAGTGGGGAGGGGGGGAGGGGGGGAGGGGGTGGCCCATTCCTGGTGTCTTCCTTTGGTGCAAGGGACTCAGAGGTGCAAATAGGGTAGAGCCAGAGGGGCACCAGCCCCAGGTGGTGCACAGGGGTTGGGGGGGGGTGCAGTGTGTATGGCAGTCACTTCTGGGTTCTGCCTGGAGGAGGAGCTGCTGGTAGCTTTGTGCTCCCCCATTCCTTCTCCATGCAGTGGCATAGCTAGAGGGGGTGCTAAGCACTACGTTTTGCAGGGTGCCTCGGCGCGACGTGCAAGCAGCCCCTCCCCTTCAGAGCCATTCTGGGCGGTGGGAGCAAAACAGAGGCCTCCATTTTGCTCCCATCGCCTGGAATGGCTCCGAAGGGGAGGGGCCGCTTGCACGCCGTGCCGAGGCTCCCTGCAAAATGCAGTGCTTTGCACCCCCTCTAGCTATGCCACTGCCTCCATAGAAGGAACGGGGGCACAAAGACACCAGCGCCACCTCCTCCTCCAGGGAGAACCGAGAAATGACGTCACAATGTCGTGACATCATGACGTCACTGCCCTATGCACCAAGTCTTCTAGTTACGCCTCTGGCAAAGGTAGTCCCCACTGAAAGCAAAAGAGTTGGTTCCCAGGTGCCACCCAGGAGGAGACAGCATGCAATTGCTCTCTGGAGGGCTACAGCTTGTTTAGAGAGGCACATGGTGATGTGGTGAGGAAGAGAGGCTTATCCTGTACTTGCTCATTTCGTTGCACCTCCATTTTGTTCCCTGGTGAGGAGCCCCCAACTCAGATGAAGTCCTGTGTCCTGTCCCTCAGGGAGGACAAGCGGGGATAATGATGTTGCCGTGACATGGACACCCAACTGTCAAAGAACCCTTAACTAGAGCTAATTCCTGCCAGGGTCGACTCATTCATGATGAGGACCAACAGGTCTGGTCACAGCAGGGAGAGGATTGGTCAGAGCTGCCCCTCACCTCCATTGGGTCTCCTCCCACTCTCTGGATTAGAAAAACCAGAAGATTTTTCTGCAGGAGAGCAGAGTGAGTGATGGGCTTCTAATCCAGCAAAGGGGGGGGGGAGCAGAACCTGGCACGTTATTGGATAAGGAGGCAGTACTTGGCATACTTCCCTGGCCACCGAGAAGGTCTTCAGACCAGACTAAGGGCCTAATCTTATCCAATTTTCCAGTGCTGGTGCACCCATGCCAGTGGGGTGTGCACTGCATCCTATAATAGGGAGGCAGTCAAAGAGGCCTCCTCAAGTTATGGGAACATTTGTTCCCTTATCTTGGGGCTGCATTTCGGTGCTGGAAAGTTGGATAGGATTGGGCCATAAGGCAGCAATCGTAATGGTATGTTAATCCATTGAGGTCCATTGGACTTCTTTCCAAATAACTCTACTCTGGGTGGGTGTCCCAAATTTGGGAATCAGGAGCAGGAACATAATCCCTCCCATACACATGAGAGGTCCATCATCCTGTCAAACAAACCAGAGACAATTACTGGATAATAATTGCAAGGCCTTAGCAGGCAGTGTGAAAAGTGTGAAAGACTCCCTGCTGCTCAGAAGTTACTGTTTCTCTTTGAAAACCATGGACAGCTCCACTCAAGGAATCCTTTCCAAAACACTAACAGGTGCCATAAAGATACCAGCACAAACAGGCTAGAGCAGGTTCTCAAACGTTTTAGCACCAGGACCCACTTTTTAGAATGACAGTCTGTCAGGACCCACTGGATATGGGTGGGTGATTAACATGAATCATGGCCGGAAGTGACATTATCAAGCAGGAAAATTTTTAACACCACCCGTACGACAAAATCAAATCAGTAAGTAAATTAAAAGTTTACAATAGGTATAAGTTTCAAAATTTCTTCAAAATAAAGAATGCTCCTAATTTTCCCAAGCAGTTGCTGATCTATTTAAAAAGAAATTCCCCAGACACCCCAAAGCCTGAAATCCTATTCACACAATGGGAGAGTCCCATTGACTATCATTGTTAAAAGCATATAATTGGTAAAAGTATATATATATGCATATGCTAAAACAGCTATTTGAAACCAGCATGTGCCATGAATGGTCCACAGGTGTGCCTCAGGAGTTTGGGGGAAGGGCATTTATTAGTAGGGCCATTGGTGGAAATGAGCACTCCACCAGCAACATGGTGTGCCTTGTCAATTGCCAAAAAACTGATGGTGTGCCTTGGCAATTTTAGTGCCTTGTCAATGTACTGTGAGATTGAAAAGGTTGAAAGTCACCGTCTTAAAAGCATATACAAAGTACAAATCAGTAACGTTTCCAGAAATACAATCACATACCATGGTAGCATCACAACTAATATATTAAAAATAAAATACACATTGAAATGAACGGGGACCCACCCACCTGAAATTGGCTCGCAACCAACCAAGTGGGTCCCAACCCACAGTCTGAGGCACACTGGGCTGGAGACGAGTATTTTAGAGTAGGTGGTTTGAAAAAGGACACGCTTCTTACTGTATGTACCCTCATGGTAGTGTATTGTTTTCACTGCTTTGGAGACTCATCACCCTGGGGATATAACTAGGAAAAGGCATGCAAGTGGCTTCAGCACCTGAAAATTAGTCTAGAAGTACAGCTTAAAAGAAAAGAAAAATCGAGGGGGGGTGGTGGAATTCTTTCCTGCTAGCAGTGCAGAGACAAACCTGCATGGCTGAAAGGGGAGGAAAGAGTTCAGACTGTGGTGTTTGTAGCTGCTAGACTTGTTTTGGCTAGCTTAGATTTCTTCCACACATGAAAGGAACATCTTTATTTTGTTCTGTGCACTGTAGCTGGGAGACGATGCTTTGCTGACATACTGTACTGTATGTGAAATTGGAACCCCACGTAAGCAGAGCCACAGGAGTTTTTCAAAGGGATGGGGTACCATGCTCAGACTCTTTCTATGACTCAATTGTGCATCATGCTTTCTGTGCATGCTGAGTGCTTCATGTGACTTATCTTGATATTGTTTTTACACCACTGTAAGGCAAGTACAGTATTATTATCCACATATTGCAGCTGCGTTGTAAAAGCTGAGAGGGTGGCCAATTTATCTGAGGCCACCTAATGAGTTTATAGCAGAGGCGGCATTCAAAAGCTGGGAGTCCTGATGTACAGCTCAAATTCTCAACCACTATACTACGAGTCATCTCTCACCATGCAATTCATGGTGCCAGGAAGAGATGCCCTCCTCCTCTCCTCTCTTTCTTGCATCACCTGAAAGTTGTTAGCTGATAACAAAAGCGTATTAAACAGATCATCATTTGCGGCAAGAAACCCTTTATCTCCAGCCACCTTGAATGTGAGAGCCAGCCCCTGCCATCCAGGTGCGCAACTGAAGACAGGCCAACTATCTGGAAAAAGTTGCAGCAAAAACTGGAAGCATCACCATTTCAAAAGGAAGCTTCATCAAAACTGGGTGTTCTGTTAGTTGCACTGCTGCTTTAATCGTTTGCTTGTGCAGACCGTCACTGCTACGCTTTAAAATTTGGCACATAATGTTTGTTTCATTGAGATAATTTAAATTTTTTAAAAATGGACTGTGCACTACTTGGAATACATTCTTGCAGAAAGAGGCAGATATAAATAAATCAAAGGCACCAATTTGCAGTACCTGATTGGAAGAGGGAAAAGAGCTTTACTGCTTTCAGTGAAGGCGTTTGGATTTGGCTTTCGGGCCAGAACTGGCTGAACTGGTTCTGCTGTGGAAGTACTAGTGTTGCCTGCATACTTATTACAACATTGTCCCTATTAAACCTGTACAGTCATTTATAGATTTAAGAAGTAACAAAGGAAGAAGACAATGCATTAATATATAAGGCTGGAAGGTGAAGTGTTGGCTAGACCAGGAGTTCTGAGTGTGGGTCTCAAGTCCCAGGGGTCATGAGCAACTTGGAAGTGGTCTGAAAAACTCTGAATAACTAAAAATGAAAATACTGTTATGCAAATGAATTATCTACCTATCCACTTGGTGGTTGATAGGGTGGCACTAGCCTGCCCTCGCCTACTCCCCCCCCACACACACACACTACACAGAGTGCTCTGAGAGCATTCCACCTCCTACTGGGTGAGGCAAGAAATGGTTTATGTTCAGGTCCTTAAAACTAGTGATTGCTGCAGGAATATTTTTACTAGTGTTATTGTAATTAGTGTTTTGAGATGTAAAATTTCTGGAAATTTTGAAGCTCAGAAAAAAAAAACACATTTTTTTCCAGTTTTGTTTTAAAAAAACAACAGAAATTTTTGAAAAAAATTGAAAAAAAATGCTACATTAGCACTTTTCCCCCCCAGATTGAAAGTCATTCTGTTACTTTAGGAACATAAAATATGACTATGGACAATTTGACTTCGCATAAAATTATCACAAATAGCATATTAAAAATATAGTGTATCCAAATAATTATTACAAACAGAATTTACTTTTTTTAATAAGAACATAAGAACAGCCCCACTGGATCAGGTCATAGGCCCATCTAGTCCAGCTTCCTGTATCTCACAAATACAAATATTTATTTGTAATTGTAACAAATGGAGCAACAATCTCCTGAACTGTTTACTAATTTATGTGGAACAGACAAGAAAACCTCCACAAAACAATTTTTAAAAATCCAGAAGTAACAATTAGTCATATTTCCTCTCCACAGTATTAAATAAAAATTAAAAAACCCATTCATAAAAAGAATTGAAGAGGGGGGAAGTGTATAGAAGGGAGTGGGACTAAGTTTCAATGAATGGGCATGAAATTTAATCAGAATCATTTTCTGAGCTGTAATTATCAGTTTCAGTCTCTGCTTCTGCAGCTCCTCTGTTGTGTCTGTCATTATCACAGTTATGGACTTCTGAAAACTGAAGGTTTGCCTGGATTGAAACAAGCTTCTCTACCCTTTCACATGTCAGCTTATTTCTTGATTTAGTGTTTCCAAACATAGACCAAATTGTTTCACATGCTGCAGAAGATGGAGGAATTTGAACAAGGAGAGAAGCAAGAGGAGGCAGAGGCTGTGTTGTGCAAAGACCTTTCCACCATGTTGCAGGAGGAATATGTTTGGCAGAATCCCAACTTGCATTCCTGGACCAAATCCCTGAAGATGTTCTATATTCTGCAACATTTGAAAGTACCTTCCCAACATCAAGTCCTAAATGTGATGCTTGTTTTGTAATTCAGTCAAATGCAGTCACAGTGCTGTCATCACTTCTATTTCCACCTTTGAATCTTGGATCCAGCAGATCTGCAGCAGCATGAATTGGATGGCAACAAAATTCTTCCTTTTTTTAAAATAAAATATTTCGCTTTACTTTCTTCTATAGTTGTAAGTGGAGACACTGAGATTTTCAAAAACAGTTGTTTTTATCTTGGTCATTAGATAAGGAATTTTTGACAAAAGTGCACTATCTGATTCAGATGCAGTGATTGCTGCAGCAATTGGCTTTAGAATCTTCAAGGAATTTTGCAGCTGAACCCAGAAGACATCCTGATCAAGAACAGTGTTTCTCACACTCCTGGGTACTTTAAGATCTTCAACTATTACTGTTTCTTGAAGAGCTTCTTTGTTTTTTAGTAAACTTTCAAAGGAGATCACCACTCCAGCCCACCGAGTTTGACTACAGAGCTTCAGTGTCACTATTTTATTCTTTGCATTTTTTTCTACTTGCTTCTTCTTGAAAACTGCAGCTACAATATGAGTACCTTTTACATGTTTTATAACTTCTTTTTCGTGTGTATAGATCATTTGATCTATAGTGAGCAAGTGGTCAGCTACCAGGAGGGTGGGGAGAAGGACCTCAATTACTTACACCTGGGTCTTCAACTGCTGAGACTGACGATTTAGCAAGCAAGCTGCTAAAGCCTCTGGCTTGCCAGAGGCGCGAACCTAAGGGCTCTTGGCCTGTGGCTCTTAGCATGGGGATCGTGCCCAGAGGACTGAAGATCCTTTCCTGGCTGGTGGACTGAAACAGCGTTTGGATCATCCTCCCCTTCTGTTTTTAACTGTGTAAAAGAGAGGAGCAACATAAATCACTTAGGGCAGCACAGTTTTTTGCCAGCAGAGAAGTGGCCTGTGGGACACCCAGCATTAGGGGTGGCTTGTTTTTAATTGTTTTTATAAGCAGCCCTGCTGGTTGTTCTGTTTGTATAGACCAGTCTCAGAAGGTGGGCCTGCCATGAGCAAGATTCTTTTTAGGAGGGAGCTCAGGGGAGGGGAGGGGAGGGGTGCCACTATCAAGAGAGTGACTGGTCAAGGGATATATGGTGGTGGGGGTTGGACAGGCCTTTCTAGGAGAAGGAGAACCCATCACAGGCAGATCATCTCTCCTTCTGATCCTTCCCCCAATTCTCAGATGCTTGGTGGTCTTGGCAGTGAGTCCCTGGATCTGAAGCTGCTGCTTCTGAATGCCAGTTGGGTGAATAACAAAACCTGTATCATCCGGGATTTAATCCTGGATGAGAAAGCCGACCAGGTATGCATTACGGACACCTGGTTGGACTTAGCGGGAGGTGTTAATCTCTCTGAACT